>NC_063164.1:45552782-45866671 GCF_023159225.1 Perognathus longimembris pacificus
AATATTATTTTGAGGTCTGTATCTTCTATATTGATTAAATTTGGTAAATTATCAACAAATCACTGATTAATTAGTCTGACCTGAGACTTCTTTTTCCTCCCTTCCCTTCCCTTCTCTTCCTCCTCTCTCCTCCCCTCCCCTCCCCTTCTTTTTCCCTCCCCTCCCTTTCCCTTCTCTCCTCTTCTTTTCTTCCCCTCTCTTTCCCTTCCCTCCCTTCCCTCTCTTCCCCTGCCCCCCCTTTCTTCTCTTTTTCTGCTCATTGGGCTTGAATTCAGAGCCTATTCACTGTCCCTGAACTTTTTTGCTCTACCACTTTGAGCCACAGCTCTACTCCAGGTTTTTTGGAGGCTAATTGGAGATAAAGCCTCATAGACTTTTCTGCCCTGTCTAGCTTTAGCCTCTCTTGAGTAGTCAGGGTTACAGGTGTGAGCCACCACTGCCCCATGGGAGACTATCTTGATATACAGTTATGGAAACAATTTTATACAGTTGTTTTTTTCAATAAATAAGTAGTTTTTTGTTATCTATCCAATCATCCTTCACAGATTTGTCACATAACCAGGTTCTCCCAAATCATCTCAATGACTTATTTCAGCTTACTATTTCCAGGCATAGTTTTACAGACATTGTGATCACATGTGATAAGTTGGTATATGTGGCTTTGTTTTTGACAATAATGAATGGTAATGACAGTGATGATGATGATGTGTATGTTTGTGTGTGTGAGAAAGAGGGGGAGAGGGAGGGAGGGAGGAAGAGAGAGAGAGAGAAAGAGAGAGAGAGAGAGAGAGAGAGAGAGAGAGAGAGAGAGAGAGAGCTTGGTCCAGGCAGAAACTCAAGATAGTAGGAGGTACTCTTAATTTTACACATAGACATTCATGATATCAGAATATCAGAATATTCACTGTTAGTCACCTAGCATCTTCAGAATTCTTATTCCTATCCAGTTATGTTCATCTCTAAACTGATCCTTGCCTCTTGACATACTCCAGTCATAGTGTGTTGTTTTCATGTCCCCAAATTTGCCAAGTGACTTCTGGCCTTCCTTTGTTGGATCTAGTTCATACTCTTTTTTGAAGTCTCACTTTGCTCTTTTTCTTCCTTAGAGTAATTTTCTAAACTCCATAGAACAAATGAACCTCACTCCCACCTCACTCCCATAATTTTGTATGGTTAAAGAAACTTTATGAAATGTATTATACTAGTACAGATATATTTTTGTGATTGTTTAATATCTGTTACATATGCATACACACACACACATGAACACACACGGATGTTGTCATTCCATTCTGTTCCAATCACAGAAGCTGTTTAGTCCATTCTGTCTTCTTGGTGCCTAGAACGGTGAGGGAATTGAATGAATGAATGAATGATCCTGGAAGGGATCATTACAACACTCTTAAGTACTGAATGAGACCTACCAAATCTATTCTCTTAGTGAGAACTATCCTATATCACCTTAATTCATTCCTTGAACCAGTTTTCATTCCAAATCATTTTTCACCTGGGGGTACATTAGAATCCTCTGTTTTTTATTAATTTATTTATTCTCAAAGTGATGTACAGAGGGGTTACAGTTTCATATGTAAAGCAGTGAATACATTTCTTATCCAACTTGTTACTTCCTCCCTCATTTTTCTCCCTTCTCCCCTCCACACTTCCCTCCCCCCACGAGTTGTACAGTTTGTTTACAGCATATAGTTTAAAAGTATACTGTTGCATTGGTTCATCTTTTATCTTTTGTCTCTCCATTTTGATGTTCCCCTTCCCTTCCCTAGTTCCAATAAACCTATATACAATAACCAGAGTATCAAAATCAGTAACAGTGACATCAGGGGTAAACCCTGGGGAAAAAAGACAAAAGAAAATGGCATAATGTCACATAGTACATTGAAAATAACAATGACAATAACAAACAACTTACTTATATAACTTGGAGTTCATTTCATTTAGCATGTGTTCATATGTACATAGCTATTGAGCTATTGTGATCTTCTGCTAGGACTATCCTAGATGTGTACTAATTATTACCAATGAGGGGAGCCATAGAGTCTCCGTTTCTTTGGGTCTGGCTCACCTCACTTAGTATGATTTTCTCCAAGTCCTTCCATTTCCTTACAATTCCCCTATGACCCAGCAGCCGCGCTTTTGAGCATCTACCCAAAAGATTACAAGCAAGACCACACTAAACCTAGAGAAGGGATAGAAAAACAGGACGTAAGATATCACAAGAAATGTACACACTGCCCTACTATGTAACTGTACCCTTTTTGCACAACACCTTGTAAAAAATTTGTGTTCAATTAATAAACAAATAAAAAAAGACCACACTAAAGCCAGCAGTACAATTATGTTCATCTCAGCACAATTTGCCATCGCTAAAATATGGAATATACCCCGATGCCCCTTAGTAGACGAATGGATCAAGAAAATTTGGTACATATACACAATGGAATTCTATGCCTCTATGAGAAAGAATGACATTGCCCTGTTCATAAGGAAAACTCTATTCTTTAATAGCTTTTTTTAATGGTCACAGACTTGAGACTTATCTCAGGGCCCCATGATGCAGTGGCTACTGTCCTAGTATTTTAATCCTTGGTTTGAATCCAATGTCTTCCATTTCTGGCTTTGTGATTGGGCAATAACAATTCTTCAGAATCTGTGTATACTCAGCCTAATAATACTTTCTTCACATGGTTTCATGAGGATGAAATTAGACACTACATGCAGAGTGCTTAGCACTGTGCCTGGTACATAGCAAACAATATATGGCAGCCATTTGTCACTATTTTTATTACTGAATTCATATTCATCTTTTGTCACTTGATCTTGTGTTTGCAACCTGTCTGGCTACTGTGGAGTATTTATAGCAGAGTATCGTTCAACTCTTTGAGGTACTAAGCAAAATTCTGTAATGCAACTGTAAAAAACAACATCTTTATTTTTTATAAACATTGCTACAACTACCTTTTTAGGGACTTGGGGGGAGGGGTGTAGTACTGTGGCTTTAAATCAGGGCCTCGTGCTCCTTGGGCTTGCTTGCTCACTTGTCTGGCACTTTACCACTAGAGCCCTACCTCTAGTCCTGCTTTATTTGCTGGTTATTTTGTAGCTGAAGTCTTCCAGACTTTTCTGTCAGACCTGGATTCAGAGTGCTTTTGTGGTTCTTAACCTACCAAGTAGCTAGGATTACAGGCATGAGCCACCAGCACTGCCTTACCACTCCACTTTTTCTACATCATTATCAATATGCTAGAATGTGACGAACTCATCTCATATTTTCCAGTTGCATAATGAAGCTACCTTGCATTTAAAGATAACTGTTTTGCTAGTTACTCACACTGTAGCTCCTCCTTGATAGTTATTTTCATTTTTTTTGAAATTATCACTTCCTGTGCTCTCTGTCTTCCTATTCCGTTGTCCATCATACCTTTTAATAGCTTTCTTTCTATAACATGTCCTGACTTCCCATTCTCATCCTGCTTGCTAAATATAGCTATTTTATCTAGGTTCTTTCTTCAAATTTTCTCCTTCCAGTGCTTAATTCCTCAGGAACCTCATCCATCTTCAAAGTTTCATCCATCATCTTGTCATGTGGTTACCACTCCAAATACTTTCCTCAACTACCAGTTGTATTTCCAATCATTTGTTGACCCTTCCAATAGTGTGCCAGAGAAGCAGCCTAAATAGAAAATGCCCAAAGCAAGATTCTCATGTTCCTCTACAAGATTTCTCTTGACTGGTTATTTGTTTTTGTCACTTTGCCTGACACTTGCATATGAAATTTCTAAAGCCAACTCAAATTAGTTTTCCTTCTACTATCCTCACTTTAACTTAGTTGTCAAGTAATAATGATTTGTCTTTACATTCAATTATTCCTTCATGCTTCCACATAATTGGTATTTATCAAATACCTCCCATGTTTTAGACATTGTGTTAAGTGCAGGAAATAGAGGGAAAAAAAATCATTGCAGATCCTTAGTGAAAGTTACTGTTCAGTGAGAGAAGGTAAACATCAATCAAATGGTTATATAAGTTATTTAATAAATTTTAAGTAGTGAGAAGTACTATAAAGAGAAAGATCTAGAAAGTTAGCTTGTGATTTAGACCAGGAGATGTTGGAGGGTTTCTTAAGGTATATTTGAAGGGTAGATAGGAATCAACTAAAAAAAGGGATAGTAATCCAGATATATATAAGAGTAAATAGTAATGATACAGGCACACTTACTCAGAAAACAACAAAGAAGAATCAGATGAAACCAAAGGTAGGAAAGGAGGGAATGGCCATATGGACATTGAATATGATTATTTTAGATTTTAAGCCAGTAACAGTGGAAGGTGTGGACTTTAGGAATGGAGACTTGTGCTACTTGAGACTACTGTTGAAACTACTACAGAGTCCAGGCAAAAGATGATGGATGCTTGGACCAGGATTGTGTGGGAGATAGGAAGAATTAACTTCACAGGAGAAATATTAGGAAGTGATTGAATGTGGGGGTAGTAATGTGGTGTCAATGAGGCTGATCTGTGGATTTAGTTCTTTCAAGAAATAAGCAATGCTGTGTATGAAAAGGGAATGCTAGAAGAGGACTAGATGTTTGGGGCTGGAAAATGGTTGCATAGTGACACAGGGAACCATAGGTTTGAGATATCCAACTGGATTTTCTGAGTCTAGAGCTCAGAAGGTGGTAGTAGATATTGAGGCAATCGTGGAAGTTGAACAGGGCTAAGATTGAATAGGAAATAGGCTGGGATATTTAATGAGAATACCAAAAGACAGATGGATCTTTGTAATATTGCAATATTTAATGACTCAGCATGAGAAGAGGAGCCTGTAAACTGTTATAAAATAAAGGTAGGAAACAAACCAATCCAACACAAAGCCTGCAAAATGTGTTTTCCAAAGAAAAGAAGCAAGAGATTAGCAGGATCAAATGTGCCTGCCTAAATGGTCAAGTAGGTGAGGAATAAAAGGTTCTTTTAGTTTTAGGGTTTGGCATTGTCTGTATCAGGGGATAAAGAAGGATCATAGTAAATTAGAGAAAATGAACATGCATGTTCAGATATATTAATAGATCTCTCTATGAAATGTAGCCAAGTAATAGGGTGAAAAGCTCAGAGTGTATGTGTGTTGGGGGATAGTTTGCATTGAATTGGGGAGATCAAAATATTTTAAATGTTGATGCCAAGTACATGTTTGAAGGGGTTAAATATGAATCCCAAAATGAGAAGAGCAGTGGGAAGCAAATGTAATAGCATTTCCAGGTAGACATACTTTAGTAACAATATCAGCTCTTTTTCTACAGAAGCCTGGGTTGGCCCTGAAATCTACATCTTTAGGAACCTCATTACTTCCTGTCTTGCTATGGTCAAAAGATTTCTAGTTACTCTCTCATCTACTCTTTCCTCTAGTGGGTCTTTGTTGCTGTTGTATTATGCTAGAACAAAAGTCTTTAGTGGCTTCTCATTACCTGTCTAATTACATATGCTATTTTTAATTACTTTCCCATTATTTAGTATTTAAGGCCTGAATAATATGGCACTTGCCTTTCTAGTATTTCTTCCACATTTCATTCAAAAACATCATTCACTTTTTCCTAAACATAGTTTACTTTTGCATCTTTCCCTTATTTGCTGGAAATATGGTATCTTTGCCTTTGAAATACTTTCCGTGACTGAAGACACATCTGGAAGCCTGTATTTTCCCCCTATAATATACTCTAGAGCCAGAGAAGGAAATCAAGGAGAGAAAAAAGGGACACATAGCCTGATTCTCAGAAATACATTTGTGAAAACATGTAATTATATCAGATCACAAATTAATGTATAGATACTAATTAGGGAAAATTTTTAATGTATGTTTTGATTTATTTAAAGTACTCTTTAGAAAAATGATCTACTTTAGCTGTAAAAATAATTCCCCTATTTGTATCATACTAACAATTTTAGAAGCAATTTATATATTCATCACTAAATATGAAATAAATTATGATTTATCTATAGAACATGATTAATATACACACATTTTAAACATGAGTACTTTCATTACTTTTATCTAAAATCTTTAAAATATTTTACTAAATAGCAAAGACAAAGGGTAGAACGGTGATACATAGTATTTGTCTAAAAATGAAGAAAAATACAGATATATGTATATATTTGCTTGATAGGCACATAAACTGTCTCTGACAGCTTTATAAGTAAAAGTAACTAGTTCCTAAGTGAACTTTCACTGAAATACCTTTTTAAAAATACTTTTAATTATGTATATGAAGTAAATAAAAATATTGTTTAAATTTAAGAGAAATTCAGAATAGTAGCTAACTGAACACAGAGAATTACTAAAGATCTATGAAAGATAAGAAAATGCTGGTTAAGAAAGTCATGATGTCAAAGCCTTTCTGAACCTTCAGTGGCATTTGTTCTGGACCTTTTTTCATCTTTTGTCCATATATTTATAATACCCTTCTCTCCTCTTTGGCCTCATCCCCATCATTGCCACTGAACACATTTTACTATTCATACAGCAGCCAGATCAATCTTTTGTTAAATGTCAGATACGTTTAGTCCTCTAGTTATATAAAATTATTGATTCTCAATTTACTCACTGTGAAATTCCTACAAGGTCATTTGCCATGCTCTGTACCTGAAATACTCTTCCAAAGTTAGGTAAACCTTATACAGACACCTGCAAAAGCCCTTCAAGGGCAAGTGTTTCCTGAGTTCCATAGATGGCACAAGAGAGCACTGTAGCATGTCCCTCTTAGTCTTCCTCACATTTACAGCAGTAACATTCATAGAAGTATTGCATCATACAACACTTGCTA
The DNA here is from genome assembly GCF_023159225.1 of Perognathus longimembris pacificus. Lineage (NCBI taxonomy): Eukaryota > Metazoa > Chordata > Mammalia > Rodentia > Heteromyidae > Perognathus > Perognathus longimembris. The sequence continues at coordinate 45,559,616 of NC_063164.1, forward strand.
TCTAAATAAATGTAGAACTCATTGTCTTTGTTTCTGTATTAAAATTCAAGTATCCCACCACACTGAAGATAATACCTTTACTATAATATGTATTCAGTAAATATTCGTTTAGGAAAGAATGACTTACCCCTTGGTGTTGACTGAATAATGACTAAAGATTCCTCTTACTGTGTCACATACACATGGGACAGGTTCTATTAAAATTTTTTTTTTTTTTTTTTTGCCAGTCCTGGGCCTTGGACTCAGGGCCTAAGCACTGTCCCTGGCTTCTTCCCGCTCAAGGCTAGCACTCTGCCACTTGAGCCACAGCGCCGCTTCTGGCCGTTTTCTGTATATGTGGTGCTGGGGAATCGAACCTAGGGCCTCGGGTATCCGAGGCAGGCACTCTTGCCACTAGGCTATATCCCCAGCCCTAAAATTTTTAATTAAACTAAATTTATACAATAATTATGTTTACATAAACAGCTTTTATTATTGTGACTATTATTCATTAATTGAACTTTCAGACAACATTGTACGGAATCAGAAAGTAGAACTCTTTTAGCATTTTCAAATTATACTAAAATATCTCCATTTTGATCAGTGACTCAAAGTTATGTGTATATATTATCTCTTTTATATGAGGACGATTGACCAGACTCATTTAGAATGAAAACTATTTAATCTGGAGCTTGACTGCAGAGGCAACATTAATATGACTTAGCTGGCCTAGTTACTACTTCAGAGGTAGTGTCAACGTTTCCTTACTTATAGTATATATTGAAAGGATGTTACATTAATCTTCACTTTTATGTGTTTTTACTTAATTGAATTGCAGATTTCAAAATTAGTTTAATTAATAACTAGAGTACTTTTTAGAAAATCTGATCTTGTGAAACAGGTTTTCTCTTTTTCCTCTCTTTTATTGATGGTTCTGTGAAACAGCTTTCCAAGGTAGCAATGGTAAATAAATAATATATTCAACATAAAAAATATCATCAAACTTATTCTTCAAGTGAATTTCTGAGCATTGTACTTCACAAGTCACTTTAACTTTTTGGTCTACATTAAGGATATTATCCATTGAACATTGAATATAGGCAGACACAATGAAAGTTCTGACTTAGTTTATGTAAATATCTTGAATATGTAAATGAAAGTAAGTTTAATACTCTCTGGACTGATTAAAATTAATGTATGGAAGCCTAGAAGCCTAATTTTAAAGACCATCAGATGACTAGAATTAGTTAGCTGTAGAGTCACAGCTTAAAGTGCTGACTGTAATTATAATGAATTAGTTACCATTGAGTAATCAAGCAGTATTCTGTGAAGCACATGACAGTCTGTTTCCCCACTGATGGATAACAATACTCACAAACATGGTAGCAACTTCAGAGGAAACAGTGAAATCACTACAGAAATCTCAGAAACCTTTCCTTATATTTTTAACGCAGGAGAGAATTAAAATTCCATAGTTTCTTATAAAATGTTAAATTAATTTGAGGAAGGTAGATAGCTTTCACTTTTCAATACATTGGAGAAAATCAAAATACCCGACTCAAAGAAAGTAAATCCTCAATGTTTTGTGTTTTATTATAAAAATAAAAGGTAGTATCTTCATGTTTCATAAAAATTCTAATATTACAAAATTTAAGTCCATATATACAGTTATTTATGAAAATTAGATATATTCCTAAATTATCCATGGTTCTGTTATTTCATATTTAAGATCATACTAATAGACAGCACTCACTTTTTTCTACTCTGTATAATAATTTCAAGAATACAGTTTGCTAAGTGTATTCTTTGTGAAGTTAGTGGTTTGTGCACTTCATGATTTGAGAACAGGCTTGGCCAGGGTTCATTTGCTTAATCTTGCCTTAATTAAACTCTCGTACACATACAAGTAGTTTATATATAGTTACTGTTAGTTGATTCAGGCATTGACCTCCATTTAGAAGACAAAGTAAATATACTTTCAACATTTATAAAATTATAGTGTAAAATAGAAAGTTAAGTAGCCCTATTTTGTTAGGGTAAGCTTCTTAAATACTTTCTGCTAAAGTAGTAAATTGTGATAATGCTAAAGAAATTATGACCCTAAATATAAAATTGTTTTACAATTCTTTACTGATGTTGAAAAGCTTCACCTAAACCTCTTTCTGTTAGTCTGGTAGAGAGAATTAGTTTTTCAAAATACAATCTATAATCTACATTATTCATAAATAGAATTAAGAACTTGATTAAGTTAACCTTGCCTCAACATATTTATGTGATACACTTATTTTCAAAAAGTGATAATTTTAAATTATGACCTAACTTGAAATGAACTAGAAAATTAAAAACAAAATAATTGAACAAATGAAAGGATTTAGACTCTTAGTTAATACAACTACACTCAAGTATCTCTCTTATTCCTTGGCCTTCTCAGGCCTAAGCTGGTAATGCAAGATATATATTGGCTATCTAGGGGAAGAAGCTAAGAGTTCTAGAAATCATCTAAAACTAAGAATCCACCTGCAGGTAATTAAAGTGAAATATAAAACAAGAAAAAGAGACAAAGTTTTGTTTCCTCAAAACTCCATAAGAGGGTCTTGGATTATGGCCTAGTGGCAAGAGTGCTTGCTTCATATACATGAAGCCCTAGGTTTGATTCCTCAGCACCACATATATAGAAAATGGCCAGAAGTGGGGCTGTGGCTCAAGTTGGCAGAGTGCTACCCTTAAGCAAAAAGAAGCCAGGGACAGTGCTCAGGCCCTGAGTTCAAGCCCCAGGACTGGCAAAAAAAAACCCAAAACAAAACAAAAAAAAAACTCCATAAGAAACCATTTTTTTTTTTTAAAAATACCGTAGCTTCTATTGTTGATGATCCTTTTGTATCCCCTTTCTGTGGTTGTACCTGCACTATCTCTGTATCTTATCTGAGTACATTGGAAATCATGTATACAGGTGTTAGAACTAGGAAACTGAAAGGGAATACCAAAATTGAGAGACACAGGGTAAAAAAGACAAACGATTTTAAAAGCAATACTTGCAAAACTGTTTAGTGTAAATCTACTGAACAACTCATGGGGGGAAAGGGAAAAGGGGAGGTGGGAGGGGGAATGAGGGAGGAGGTAACAAACAGTACAAGAAATGTATCCAATGCCTAACATATGAAAATGTAACCTCATTGTATATCAGTTTGACAATAAATAAATAAATAAAAATTTTAATATATTGCAGTTTCATTGTCTTGCTTCACCACATGAATTCTGTCAGTTATTTGGTCCTTTCATAGTCTCTCCATGTTTCAGTGGGTTATGTAATTTTACCAGTGACTCATGTACCACAAACATGAGCATCAAGACTCACCTAACAGGAGAATTTGAAAAATTAACTTAAAGTCCACTGAAGATTTCAGCATTTAAAAAAATTAATTAGTTTTCCTGTATCCGAATATTCTAGTAATGTGAATTAATTTATATTTAATGCTCATGTATTCAATAGTGGCATTTTGGAACAGCTACAACATAGGAACTCTGTTTCTGTCTGTTGCTATAATTTAAATTGGGCCCAAAGAGAATTAACAATCTAGAGTATATATCATTTTCTTCCTAGAATGCCAATACTTTTCTCTGTATTGATATAGAAATATTTGGAGGTCATGTATTATTTTATGTGTACACTACACTGTACATACAGTAAGTATGGAAAGCAATATGCAGAACCTGATCTCATTTAAACTGTATGTGGAAGATGCCATTGGAGTTATGCAAGATAGGGGTCCTATGTAGAACAAAATACCTGTAGTGTTCACAAGATAGGAATTAGAAAAGACATTATTATGTCTTTTAAGCTAAAAATTCATAATAGTTGCAATTTTTTCTGGACTTTGTTTTTAAGATGTATCAAATGAAATGACTGTCAAAGCCAATCATAGGTCATGACTGATGTTGCAGTACTTGAAATAGCCAATATCAGCCAAAAGAGTTATTAACAGACTTTAGATTGAATAAGTCTATCTCTTGAGTATATCTCATTTCTTATGTTGTAGCTTTGTGACTGTGTATTCCTCCTCATGTTCAAGTGGTTATTAGCTACTCAGTAATCTTTGTTTTTAATATTTTTATTATAGATTTTAAAATGTTATACTTTTATCTCAAATAATTGCTAACTGTTCAAAATAAATAATTTAGTTGTTTTAATATAAGATTATCATTTTCACCACCCCAAATAAAATCTGTAATACATGTAGTATCCATAAAGTAATGTAAGTATTTTTTAGTCAAATTACTGTAAGATATTCATTTTTAAAGTGCTATGATGAGGTGGGCACTGGTAGCTAACCTGTAATGACTGCTACTCAGGAGATCTGAAGCTCCTGGTTCAAAACCAGCTTGGGAAGAAAAGTTCATGAGACTCTTATCTCCAGTTAATCACCAAAAAGATAGAAATGGAGCTGTAGCTCAAGTGATAGAATGCCAAGCTTGAACACTAAAGTGAAGGGACAGCTCCCAGGCCCTGGGTTCAAGCCCCATGGCACAGAAAAAAAAAGAAGAAGAAAGTATTGAAAAAAGACTGCTATGAAGATTATTTCCATTTCACAAGACAATACTATTTTTCAAGGTAAACACATAGCAATATTTCCTTTTTCTCTTTATGTCTGTGTGTTATAGAGCAGCTGGGAAATAGCCATACCCAGAGAACACTGTGCAATTCACAAGCAGTGTCCTAGAACATTCGATTCCCTCTGCCCCAAAGTCCTCCTTTCCAAAATGCCTGCAGCAGGGGCCACTTCTAAGTCCCCTTTTCAATGACCCTCCATCAGCATTCCACCAGAAGTTATTCTTCTTCTCTTCTGACTCCTATAGTCTGTTATGACTCTATGCCTCCTATTTCTCACTCTTTCTACCCCATTATTTTCTACCCTGACTTTTGGGTCATTGTCACATATGTGTGTGATTTTTCTTCCTACTACCATTCTTCAAGTAGAACTCTTTATTTTAAATTTTCACTATGTCTAACACATGGCAGATGCTAAATAATTCCTTGTAGAATAAATAATCTCATTTTCCCTGTTAGCAAAGCCTGTTTTATGGTAGTTTATGTGACCTACATTTTATTTGGCACGTTAGTGTATGGGGTTTTTTGTTTGTTCTTTTGAATTTTACTGACCTCTGCTATTTTCCTCATAATGCTTCCTAACACACTGACATGTCTTAGGAAAAAAAAGTGTGAGTAGTTGTGATGATATATTTTCTTTAATTAATGGAACAGATTTAATTACTTCTTTAAAGTAAAAAAAAAAAAAGATTGGTTCTATTAAAAACTAGAGTACTTTCTCCAGGGATGTTACCTTTCCCCAGCCTCTTCATAACTTTATATTTGCACTATTCTTTTCATACAAGTATTTTAAAGTCCTAATTCAAGATCCTAGCCATCTCTCTGAAGTACAAATTAGAAATAAGGTCAAACTAGACATGAGAGCACAGTGAACTTCACATTGGGAATACTTTGTTACAGTTTTATTTTTAACGCAATACCTGATCTCATCCTATTTCTATTTGGACCAGTGAGGTCCTAAGAATTATAGATTTTGGAAAGTGAAGATCTTTAGTACCAAAGATGACTAATATAAGAAAAAACTAAACCCAGTGTGTCTTTTCCTGGGAAATATGTTCTGCAGACATTGGGCAATGGGTATTCTGGTGGGTAACAACCTGAGTGGTCTCTATAGAAGACCTAGAAACCTGGGGTTTTATTATAGGGTGGTCAAGGTAAAATCTTGTAATTCTTTATAGAAACTTCTTTTCTCTCCCTCTTTTTGAGGTACTGGTGATCAAACCCAGGCTATGTATACACAAAGTATACATACTCTACTACTACTCAGTTACCTTCTCAACCCTAATTCTGGCAGTTCTTGTCCAGAGATTTCTTTGGAATCTACCAGATGAGGCACAATAGCCTGTCTAGATGAGAAGCAGAAAGCAAGCTGTGACTGCTTAGTGTGAGTGTGAAGTAAGTCAACTCTGCCAACTGAGTATCTTAGAAGTGATACAGGAGCCATTATTGACTGGACTTGGCATGGCAACTGGTTTGTGGAACTCTGGCATTTGTCCTTGTTTCTTTCACCCTTCAATTAGAGAGCTTCCTAAATAATGAAGTCAGTTCAGTTTCATTGCTGTTTAACAGTGTCTCACTTTCACTTGAAGATTTGCCCAGGAGGCTGAAGCTGTTGACACTGTCTCTGATAGAGAACTTAAGAGAGCAAAGTGCCACTACCAAGAATACCACAAGGATCTGGAAAGGCACCATATAGGAATTAGTGGTACCTTGAACTCTCTTTATTGAACAGTGTTGCATCCTACTTTCCTCCAAACAACAGTCAATGGACACAAAGGACTCTTGTTGCCCTTCTCTACACGCCCCCTACTCAGAGGGAAAATGGGACATGGTTTTAGGGAATTCTTCCCACTTTGACATCCAGTGAGGTGTCACTTAGACATGTCATTAAGTGCTTATTGATACTGTTGACTTCCTGCAATGATGCCAAGAAATAGTAATGAGGAAAGCATATTCCATTTATCTTGTACTTGGAAGTTTTATTTAGAGCAATCTGTTTTTAGTTAGCCAGAGGGCACTCTGTGACTCTCCACTCCTTAGTGTGTACTTGGTAACATTTTTAAGAGGTGTGCTGTTACCTTGTAGAAATTGTAGCATACCTAAAACAGGGGGCTTAGCTACTTACCAGAAGGATCATATCTAATGTTTTATGCCGGTACCCCTCCCAAACACTAGGTGGATAGTGTCTATTCACATCAATTTCAGTGACATTAAGGTTTAATCATTGAAAGCAGTGTCTTTTCTTTGTATATAATTTTTACTTGTTATTTATTTTGTGTGTGTGCTCACACACGAGTGCACACATATGTGTGTGTATGTGTGTGAGTGTGCACTAGTGTTGAGGCTTCACTTTAGCATCTAGGTGCTCTCCTATAGCCTTTTTGCTCAAGGCTGGTGTTCTGTCATTTGAGCCAGGCATCTACGTCTGGCTTTTTGCTGGTTAATTGGAGATAAGACTCTCATAGACTTTTCTGTCCAGGCTGGCTTAAACTGAAATCCTCAGGTCTCAGCCTCCCAAGTGAGACATTAGTGCTCAGCATGTTTTCATTTCTAATAAAGCTACACTATTAATTGTGTGAGTATATAATTAATGAAGAAAATATATCTAAGAATATTTGAGCTACTAAAGGCTTCTATACCTACCTGTGTGACTTTTGATAAGTTAGTTACGTTATGTATGTCCAGTTTGTCATTTGTAAAGTACTGACAAATAGAATATTGTGAGGATTAACTGAGCTAATACATGTAATGTGTTTGGCACCTGGAACAGTGCTCAATAATATTTATCACCATTATTATTACTTTACATTATCAACTAAAAATTTTTTATTTTACTTCCTTAATTTATAACTTCTCAAACATACTAGCTAGATTCTTTAATAATGAACATTACTTTATACTTTTCTCTTCCACTGAGACTTTTTTTCCCACTTTGATAGACAACATGAGGATCCCTCGAGCAACCAAATGATAATAATTTTGATGAAGATTGAAAGATATTTTTGGAGAAATATTCAGGAAATTAGGGAGTTTGCACAGTAAGCACAAGGCTAGAGACTTTGGATGCTAGAGGTGATAATCTAAGGAAATCCCTGGTGTGTTTTCAGTTGCAAGGAAAAAGAAGATACTTTCTCTAGTTTACATGACTTACAAAGGCAATACATTGTTTATCTAACTACCTCAACCTCTTATAAAATAAGTACCACAGAAAATTCAACTATGACATGACCCTTTTCATCACATTAACACTCTGATGGGACAGCAAACACATGGATATAGTGTTTACTGGTAGACCCTTGACATTTGTGGTTGTTTGTGTTATGATGTTTAGCAAAAACAACTTCATCATTTGGGAACTTAAGCTGGTTTTGTCCCCTTCCAGGACCTAGAAGCAGTATAGGATTGAAGTGGTGTTCACTGTCACTAATTCTACTGAGCCAAGTATAACTGAATGTCTGAGGGTAGTTAATAAATACATACCTGCTTATCTGGAATGAAACAAACCAGAAAGTCAGAAAAGGGATAGCTTAGTATGAACATGGCACATATACAGTAATTATCAGCGAAACCATTCCATTTAAGCAAGCGTCAACAAAACTGGTAGTAACCAAGGTGTCAGGAAATTCTAAGCTATTATAATTAAGATGAATTCATTGTATTTAAGCTCTGGTGTTTTGTTTTTTTCCCAGTATCATATAATGTCCTAAATGCCTCATTGTCTGTCTCATCTCTCTTTTTCATATTCAATCAACAACATGTAATAAATAGTGGTTGTAGATACCTTCCCATTTGGAAGTTTCATCATCAAATTATCTTGAGAATTTCATCTCGGTGTCATGCTATGCCACATGGAAAACATTTGGTTCTCATGGCTTCCTGTCAAAGACATCTACCAAAAGGCCTTGATTATAAACTCTTCTCTAGTACACCAATGCCAGTCTTTTCCTAGGCCAACATTTTCCTACCTTAAGTGTACTCTACCAGTCCATGTATATCCCTTTCTTAAAATATCAAATCAAAAGTCTGCAATTTTTAGACTAATTCACTGATTCACTTCACTAAAACACTTTTCTTTTAGTTCTGTATATCCCAGAACACACAGGTTTTGCTATTTAGCTCACTTTTGCCAATGTGTGACTTGGCTTTACAAGTGTGATCACATATGTGTGGAGTCTGATTGGCCTCTGTTATCTCCAGCCACAGACAGATGTAAAAAAAATTGAATGTCAAACTGTTTTTATTACTTTGAATATCAACTAAAAAATTCATCTCATTTTATACTTACCAAATATGTGTTTATATTTTTTAGTCTATTGAAGGAAATCTAAATGAATTAGGTTAATTAGATTCTTTTGCTAATGTATACTAGATGCTAAAAACATAAAAACCTTGTTTAGGCCAGGGAACTTTTTCCAAATGTCAGTAAATATATTCTAAGTTTATTGAAATTGATTTTGTCTTTTGCCTTACTCTTTCCCCCTTCTTTTGATCTGGTATGAATATCACAGTTATACTTATGCTTTGTACATAACTGAACACTGATTTATTTGACTCATCAGTCATATTCCAGATCAGAAATAAAAGACTATCTCTCCCTCTTTTGTAATGTATATTATTTGTTTCTGGAACTGGAATTATCAAAACGATACATAAAGTACCTGTGGTGAATGTAGTGTCATTTTGACTTAGTAGCACTTAGTGACATGTTTTGTCACATTATGTGGCATCAGAGCATAGCCCAACTGCAGGGTAGAATAGGTGTGTAGCTGAATGGCGATGATTGTGGAAGGTCATGCCCACATGCACTGGTAAGGCAGTCAAAAGTAGCTACTGCCAGCCAATGTTTGAAAATAACCACAATGGACACCACAATGGCACCAATGACAACGCTTACATTCCTTACAATTTTACAATTACTAGTATGTAGAAGACAAAATCTTCTGTGTTTTATAGAAGGATTTGATATTCTACATCCTCTTAGATATTGGTCTGTTACTTCGCTAAATGCCAGAAATGTAGTTAAATGCTGAGTTGTAACTGTCTGTGGTTCCTATGATTGAATGTATTTTTTCCTGCATGATCATCCATCATGGTGTTTGTAAGTAGCAAAAAATGAGCCTGATTTGTTCTCCTTTGTAGAGCCAGGCCGAGGCCCACTACAAAGGAAGTAAACATGCCAAGAAGGTCAAAGCACTAGAGGCAACGAAAAATAAACCCAAAATGGTTTCTTCCAAGGACAGCGCAAAGGCTAATCCCAGCTGCTCCATCACTCCAATCACAGGCAACAGCTCTGACAAATCAGGTCAATGACGCTTTTTGTTCTTTACATTCTTTGTGTTCCTCCTATTTATCCCTGTGCCTCAATTCTATCTTCCTCTCCTCGGTTGTTGCATGTTCCTCTTCATGTCCTATATTTGTAATAATAACATATTTTCCTTCACAGGAAAAATGGATTAGCATAGACTAAGCATTTGATATGTTGCCATTCTATGTCGTGAAGTATACACATTAAGTATGTATCTGTGTGTAAATTTATATATACATATATATGTAAGTATATGTGCATAAGTCATGTTTAGACAGAAATCAGGAAATGGATAAAAATACTATGTTGTTATTCCTTTCCATTCCTTTTATTGTTGTTTTGTATTGTAGACTTTTTGGTGAAGGAATTCTTAAATTTGTTTATAATAGTTATTTTTAAATTCTTCTAGCCCAATAAAGGAGCATTAAATAGCTAAAGAATGATGTTTTCTGAGATATGTCTCTAAATAAATATGGAAATATGTTTAGTAAGGAAAGTTTTTGACATTTTAACATCTTTATGGAGTTTCTCTCGGAATTACTTAACAGAAGAATTTTATGTGTATTTGGAAACATACTACTAATGGATGTACCTTGTATTTTAAATCTATGTTGCTGGAATATAACATTGCAATTTTTCTGAGTAGGTTTATTCAATGGAAAGAGAAGAAAGCTTTTTCCTAGCCTGGATACTGTGTAACTGAGTGGTTAATAGGCTTTGTCACTCTGACATCTGTCCCTCAGGCTCATGATGGATGTATCATCTGTTTCTGTGGCTAACTGAAGAACATTTCCTGTTAAAGGGGATGGAAAGGACTGGGCCCCTTTCCTTATCTTTGGTCTTGTCTTTAGGAAATTCTTTGTTGTGGTATACACCCACATGTGATTCTCTTCCCTCAAAATCCTGAAGCATTTGAGAAGAGGTTCCAGAATTCTCCTGGCCATGCAGGGCCTATGGAGAAGGGCAAATCCATTATTGTAAGAGGAAAGTTCAGAGAACCTATTCAAACAAACAAAACCAGTGTAGGAAGGGATCTTATTGATTGTGCCCTATAGGTGCTGGCTTCAAAAGAACTGCAGCCTAGAAGTGAACTACAAATTTGGTAATGAAGACCTTTTTCTTTATATGATAGTTCTACCAAATCATGATATCTGAAGAAGAGGTAATAAATAATGGATTATTACATAACATGTTTCCCCTTCTAAAGAACAAAGCCATTTCATATGTAACATAATATAATTAATCTTTCACCCACACCTATCTGATATCAATATCAAATATTATTGCAATTTTGACCAAAATTTGCAAATCATGGTAAGGTAAGTTTTGTGACAGTTATTTGCTCGAGGGTATCCAGAGTTTGAAAGAGCAGGGTCTATCATTGCCTTGATTTCCTGCCTGATTTCATTTCCCACAGACTCTTGTTGCCTTTATGAAACAATACTCTGCCAGAGGTTTTATTACCTGAATTATGGTCTTAACCTTCAGCAGAACTTAAAGGTAAAAGGATAAAATAGTGAAGGTTTTTAAAGTCACTCCGTTCTTTCCACTTATTCTGTGACTTGAGCTAATTGAACAGTTGTTGAGTACTATAAACATTGTTACTGAATGTGCTCGATGCTTCATCTAAGTACATAATTATATTGGGGAATTGTGTTAGTTCCAGGGATAATAGTGAAAGTAAGAAAGACAAAAAGTAAGTAGAAAAAATTCTCAAAGAGTAGCAGGGATAAATCAAGGAAAAATTAAAAATGAAATAGAAAATTCAAATGAAGGAGCCTGAATTATAATCATAGCATCTATTATACCTATAAAGTACTCAATTAACATATATTGAAAAAATAGTAATGATTTAAGCATTTTCTTACAGTACTTGAATCCAGTATTCACTGAGGACTGATGCTCACCATACAAAGAGTTAGATCATAGTTATTTTCTTTGTTTTGTTATCTAGTGAACAACTGGAATATACCAGTCAAGGGAAATGGTGGCACAGATTAGGAAAGAGAACAAAGATTAGGTTTGAGCATGAGTAAGGAGAGATTAAAAAAAGAAGTCTAAATTGTATCTCTTCAGTAGATGTGTGATATTTTAATCCTGCATTATCTATTCCCTCCACTAGGTTCCTACTTGCCTCCTCCCATTACTCCATACCATTAGACCTGTTGACAGTATTGACCTCACTAACTGTGAGTCATTCCAGATTTGGATTACGAAGAGTAGAAATAACTTGTATTTGTACTTTATTTCTTTTATGTTGCCTTGCTCAAAATCTATATAATCACCTCATTGACTGTCTCATCCAAACTACTTGTCACATTTTCTACAGTTATTAATTCAAATGAAATATTTTATTTGTTCTATTATACTGTAATTCAAAAGCAGCATCAAAATTAGTGAAAGATGACACTATTTTCAAAAATTAGTGAAAGATGACACTATTTTCAAATCAAGTGGGTTGTATTTACTAAATAGACGTATGTTCTTTTGTCACCTTCAGCTGAATGTAGCTTCTAAATAAGAATAAGAATTTTTACATGTGTTTGATAGAAGTTTAAAATTGGAAAATTAGACACTTTGCCCAGATAGGAAATCTGGTCTAAATGATATGACAATGTATTTCTAACTACCTATTTCTGAATCCTTATAAAGCTCCTACACTTTTGTCAACTATCATTGCTAGCTAGCTTTCATTTATTTTAAAATTCTATTTTAGTGAAAGGGAACACATCAGAACTAGTCCTTTATGATTGGTCTAGTGGACCTTAATGAAAAAGAGAATAGAAAGAGGAGTAAAGACTGTGACATTTAATTGACTGAAATATTTATTTCAGATAACATTGCCTTCATACAGTCAACCAGAAATTAGAAATTAGACTAACAATCACAGTGAAAATTCATGGATCATTGGTAAATCTCATGAGACTGAAATTCCCTATCATGGACTTTTTCTTCTGAAAGGAAAGCTCCTGTCAAGCAGTATAAAGTAGTATCTGTGATTTTTAGATTTTTGAGTGAGAAGTGAAAAAGTTACTCATTTGATGTCACAACTACTAGATTTTAATCCCAGGCATTCACAACATCCACAGGTCCAACTGTGTTGGATGTTCAATTTCTCATTTTATGTTTTAGCATCCATTTAACAGCATAGAGGTGTTCAATGACAGCACATTTTGAGGGAGAAGAAAGAAACAGGAAAGAACCAATGGTATTCATGAATCCCAGGACGGTAAGAAAGAAGCATCCTGGGATTCACTGAGTACCGTTCAGGTGATGGGTGGTTTCAGAGTAATTGGTAAGGAACATGGGACTCACAAATGGCCTCTCTGTGCTCCTCAAGAGCAAAAATTATATATTAGTTGTATGTTTTAACAAGCTTTCAAGAGCTAGGGTAATCTTCTTACCTACTATTTTGACACTTGAGACAACTATTTCTCTCTTTTATGTTACATTTGGAAGCATTCTTTGTCTGAGATTGATCTTGATCTGTGCAATATAATGAGTAATGTTATAATGGAGTCAGCATATATAAAAATGTCTAGGTATCCTGCCAAGCCTTCTTTTTCTGAGGTTAATAAAAAACCTGAAACTATACAAGGAGGAATTTCTATTGTAAGAATTTCTAATTACACAATTAAAAATATTTATTTTATTAAAGAAGGATTAGAATTAGTGTCTCATTCACTTTCTAGAAGTTAGAGTAGAATTGAATGGAAAATAATGAAGAATGTCTTAATGCTCTCCTAGGATCTGCCCCAACTTTTAATGATACATTAGTGGGTGCTTGAAACATAGAGAGAAGACAAATGTGCTATGGGAAAATTGGGGTCAAAACACAGCAAGCATTAAGCAGCTTCAGGAAGAAGGCTGGAACATATTGGCCAGTCCCTGCCCCCAAATTTCTCCCTGGAGTTCAAGTGTCATAACACCATGTAACAGAACATATCCTTGTGATGATATGCCCCACACATCAAATTGAAGGCCCTTTTGTGACAGCATTTAACAACTCATAACAGTTTCAAAAAAATACAGAGCCTTTAACAAACTTTATTTCCTGAAGATAATAAAGCATTGTGATATTAAGCCTAATAATTCATATATCTATCATTTTGTTTTTAAAAAATAATTGGATGTCATGATGGAACTGTATACATTTCTAGATTAAAATGCATAAAGTTACATAGAGCTCAGCAGGCTTTCATTGGTTGATGTCTGGACAGAGGAAAGAGAATTATTCAAATACCACATATCTGTTTACAAATGCAATTACAAGCAAATATAGGATTAGCAGCCTCTGCTTAAATTATATAACAATGAATTTTGTTTACCTTAAAAGATCCAGGTGTTTCATATGACCTTCTCAACAATAGGGTGATAGGTAGTGTTGAAAATAGTATCCATCTTTTAATCAGGCAAGCATGCAATAAATTCCATTTATTCACTCAACATATTTGTTAACTATACTGTAGGATAGTGCATATGTATATTTTTTCAGGTACTAGTTTACAGCAATGAGAAAAGGGGACATTTTCCCTTAAAAGGCTTTCTAAATGATATTTTTATAAGGTTGGACATTACAAATACAAGAATAAATAATATATAGTAACAACCTTCATAGTGATACCCAATATATTACAACAATGAAGATCATGAATATTGGAAAAGAGTAAGTGACTTGTGTAACCTCAATTCCAGTTGAGTCAAGAATGAGCAGGAACTCAAGCTTTTTTGTTGTTCCATCATTCCCATGACCGCTAAACTTCTCTGACTTAGAGGAATATATACAAGTAATACTAATAGTCAACTCTGGTACCACTAAAGAGCTTTTATCAGAATAGCAAGTAGGAAATAGCAGATATTTTAAATGTCTTGATGACTATTGACTTTTTGGTAGGCACCATACCCCAATGAAAGGGCCATTAAGGTTTGCTTTTATTGATATTCCTTAAGTTCCTTTGCAGTAATTGTCTGTAGTGTTCACTACAGTGAAGTAAAGGTTTGTGAGCTACAAATTTTTTCAAGGGAAAATCCGAGCAAAACCGTTCATCTAGGTACCTGATAAATGACGTATATTCACAAAACTCCAAATTGACTGTTGTAGACTTCATATATGTAAAGAAATATAGCTCACTGATAGGGAGGCTAATGCTGGAAAAGGCATTGCTAATATGGTACAAGCCTTGCTCTGCCACTATACAGGTATATTGAGGTTGCCTTGAGCCTTGTCTACATTTTCAGTACCATTTGGAATCATTCCATTAAAAAAATTCCCCACTGAAAGCAGGGAGATTGTTTTGTTTACATCACACCCCTGGCCTCTGAGGCTGTGAAAGAGCCATGTTGGAAAAGACACAGGAGGAAAAGGAATCTTTCAAAGCAGTTCATTTTAGTTGTCACTGAGTTATGCTTTCCATGGTGGCAGTTGCTCAGGTGTGAGCCCTAAGCAGCAATAAGTGGTAGATCAGTATATTTTGAGTAGAAAGGCTGCAGCCCAGCATTTATGGTCATTCTGTTACCTTATGAAAGTGCATTTTCCATTTTGTCAAAGAGTATATCTGCCAAAGATAAAAACAGATACCCTTGCCTCATCATTTTTATGGGTTGCCTTGTGCATTTCATAGATTTCATGCAATACAAATGGGACCACGTTTTCCAAATGACACCTTCTCATTTCTACCAACTGTCAAAGGACTCCATCAGTTAGCTAGCAAGGTCTTCTGAGCTGTGTCTTCTTTCTTTCCTGTCACAAGCAACAAGGCCTTGTGCTGTTGAATAGAAGAAAATGATAGTTTTCTGCTTTTTGGTGTTTGTCATTTATAGGCAATTGCTATCATAAATTTTGTCTACATCTATCTAAATCTTAGGAGGCCAAGATTTAGTAACTCTCATAAAATAATAGATTAACTCTATTTATGACAAACATCTTAAATCTGAAGTTCTTCAGTATAATCATGTAGAACATAAATGAGTCCCATGTGTCTAAGTGAACAGACCATTATACTAAAGCTCATATTTTCATGAAATGTGCATATATCACTAAGACTTTCAAAGTCAATTTGAAAAATGAAACTGCCTCCATTTTTGCCCATAGACCTTGAATGTGACAGGAACCTGCCAAGCAAGGCTGAAGATCCTTTGAGTTAAGTGCTTGTCATCCTCTGAAAACTACCTTTGGAAACTTTGGAGCATTTTACATTCCTTTGAGAGTATTAATGCTGAGCATTTATTGTTCCTTTTTTGTGAAATCTGTTTCCTAGAGTTGCTCTAAAAACAGTGAACCAAAATTTGAGAGATGCCATGAACTATCCCCAACAAAGAAAAAACTTGGATTTCTCCTTGTTAAGCTTATTGATATTTTTAATCCTTTCTCATACTCAGATATGCTTATTTGAACTGGTACTCATTTTCTTTTGCCAGTCCTGGGGCTTGAACTCAGGGCCTGAGCACTATCACTGGCTTCTTTTTGCTCAAGGCTGGCACTCTACCACTTGAGCCACAGCGCCACTTCCAGCTTTTTCTGTATATGTGGTGCTGAGGACTTGAACCCAGTGCTTAATGCATGCTTAGGCAAGCACTCTACCTCTAGGCCACATTCCCAGCTCCTGCTATTCATTTTTAATTGCATCTACTTACTGTCTTCCTTCATTGAAAATAGTAATTTTAAATGTATATCCATGTATAGCTCTTGCAATTACAATAAGGGTTATTTATACTTTAATAGTATTCTATTTATGTGATTTGGGAAAAACTATCTTACAAGTGACACACTTTCCTGACATGAGTGGATGACACAATATAGTGTTACTCACTAAGTATTTATAGATTCTGTGTACAAAGGGGCATGTGCTAAGGCATTCTTTTAGTACTTTTCCCTCAGTTCTAATAACACTTACAGTCTTGTGTTACACAAAGTTATGCTGGCAATATCAAGCTTAAAGTGTTTTTACTAGAAACATTTTGAACATATATTCCTCTTCACTGGATTTTTTCTCTGACACTCAGATTTACTGTTAGGAACACTCAGAATAAGAGTCCACAGTAAGGAAACTGATGCTGTTTTATCTACAGACCAATACTACCAACTGTCCAATATAAGATTCTATTGTAGTGGAAATGGTCTATAGTCAGTGTTGTCTAACAAGCGTGACTAATCACATATGGCTTTTCAGAACTTGAAAGATGGCTCATGCTACTAGCAAACCAAATATTTTCTTTTACTTCATATGAATGGCTAGTGACATCTATGCTGGACAGCATACCCCTGGACTGTAGCACATTACTCTGTTGACATGCTGGGACATCAAGGAAGTTATTAAGTTTTCTGAGTCTCTCTTCTCCTGGCTTTTAAGTCAAAATAATGTTCTCCCTACATTAAATCTTTACAAATGAGTAATAATAGAAAACTCTAGGGCTGTTATTCTTACAGATTGTTTTATTTGTTTGTTTGCTTATCTATTTTGGTCCTACTCTGGCAGCTTATTTTAAGCATTTTTTTCCTGCTTCCATCATTGAGAACTAGGAACTACTTCATATACTGGTCAGCTACCATCATCTTCCATCATGCTTAATCTAATACATTTGATTCTAAGGGGAAAGACCCAAGTGTTTCAGACTTATAGGCAAAGAATAATTTTAATAAAATGTGAAATTTAGCTTTAAGTGTCTACTTGACTAGATTTAAGGAATACTCTAGTCTGGCAAAACTGTCCCTTTTGGGTGTGCCTGTGAGGGTTTTCAGGAGGAGATTGATATGTGAGTTCTGGAACTGAGTGGGGTGAATGGGCACTATCAACAGGCTGGAGGCCCAGTTAGAACAGCAGAGAAGGACTTTTTCAAGAAAAGGACTTTTCCACTCTTTCTCAGAGCTGGGACATATTCTTATTTTTGTCCTTTGACATCACAACACTTAACCTTCTAACTTTGAGTCTCTCAGACTTGCATTACCAGAGTACAAGGTACTTATTTGATCTCAGAGACAACTTCCCTGGTTCTGAGATTCTCATGTTTGAATTGAGGATTGTCATGGATATCATAACCCTTGCAATCAAATGAGCCAATTTCTCTAGTTAATACTTTTCTGTCTGTCTGTCTGTCTGTCTCTTTTTCTGTCACCTCCTATTTTGTTTCTTAGGAGAACATCAAATGATACAGCTTTTGGTGCTGAGAAATGAGATTGATGTCATAATAAATACCTGAAAGTGTCACAGCAACTTGAAATTGGATAGAGGTTCAAATAATTTGGAGAAGTAGGCTAGAAGAAGTCTAGACTGCCATGAATGAAGTATTAGGGCAATTCTGATGAGGGCTCTGGAGAAGAGAGCTATAGCACAAGTCAGAATGTTCTCAGAACTTACTTAAGTGGCTGCAGCTGGAACTTTGATAGAGCTATAGATTATAAAGGCCATCTTGATAAGCTCTCAAACAGCTAAGAGAAAAAATATATTGCAAACTAGAATCAAAGTCAGTTTTGTTATGCATTTGCAATGAACTTGTGTCCACATCTTAGGACTTTATGGAATACAGAAGCTGGGAGTGATGAGTTAGGATATCTGTCAGAAAGACTACTAAGTATCATAGCACTCAGACTACTTTATGACTACTCAATCATATTTCAGTGAGACAAGAAAGCAAAGAAATTGTGTCAAGATAGAATTCATAATTAAAAGAAAAATAACAGAAAGTTGTATCCTTTTCATACAAATAATGAAAAATATATATTCAGGGGAAAAAAGCAACCCTTGCTAAAGAGATTAGAAAGGGAAAAGGGGAGTCATGTGGCTTTATCAGGAAAGACTCAAAAAGTGTTTTGGACAGCTTCAGAGTTTCCCCTTCCACCGGGCTCCACTGGCTCACATCTACAACCCAAGCTTCTCTGGAGGCTGAGGTCTAGAAGATCAGGGTACAAGGTAATTCTGGGCAGAAAAGTTCACTAGACTGTCTCCAGAAAAACTATCAAAAATCAGGGCTAAATGTGTATCAACTTAGCATTTTCTGGGCCCTGATTTCAAAGCCCAGTATTGTCAAATTAAATAGACTAATTAAATTAAAAATGGCTGGCCCTCCTATCATAGATCTACAGATCTAGGAGCACAGACTGGTTAAGAGGACTCACTGATCACAGACACATCATATCTCTGTATTCAGACACAGTGCTCTCATCCTCTCCAGCATGAGCTGGGTAGGTACAGAGACCACTTACTCATCCACTCTGGAGAATGCAGGGGTAAGTCTTGGTATCCATAAGGTACTGACTTTGTAAGCAGGCAAACTTCCTCCCCTTAATTCAAAGGATGCTATATACACTATAGGAGCCCATCAATAATTTCTTGTAAGGATGTAGACACCACAGAGAGACCTTAGTAGGGAAATGCACAGAACTGTGTGATCACTACAGAAAGCCATTACTGGGCTAGTATCTAGTGGAGTAATGAAAGTAGGACTGCTTCTGAGATCCCAAATCTGCAAAGCTCTAGCATGCACCAGCCTAGGAAGCACAAACATGAGATTTGAACTGGGGAGAGCTGCCATCTGGACTAAGGACAGCAAGTTCATGTGACAGCCTAAACCTCCTCAGTGTCTCCAGGAGATGACACAGGAATAAAATATTTTTTGGAGATTTAGAGTTTAGTGTTATTTTTGCCTGTTTGGTTTTCAACTTACCTGGAGGCTATTAATCCTTTCTCCTTACCTATTTTTTTCTTTTAGAATAAGAATGACTATTATGCCTGTCCCACTATTATATTTTGGACATCGATGATTTACTTTGATTTCACAGACTGCTGGCTGGAGGGAATTTGCTGTGCTCAGGATGAATTGTGCCTCACATCTCACTCACAGTTGATTTAGATGAGACTGGATATTAGACTTTAGAGTTGATGCTGAATTAAGATTTTTGAGGAAGTTGGAATAGGTAAATTATGGACATGAATGGGGAAGGGGAAAGTATTTAGAGTCAGAATTCTATGGTTTGAATGTCACTTAAAAGCCTATGCTGGAATTTAATTGCCATTGCCACAATATTAAGAGGCAGGATGTTTAAACATTGATTAGGTTATCAGGACATTGCTTCCTTGAATGAGTTAATACTGTCACCATGGTAGTGGTTATCACTGGAAAAGGTCTCTGATTTTTTTCTTTAAAAGGTTGAATTTGATCCACTTTTCTTTCTCTATGCCTTATGTACTTGCTAGCTCCACCACTACATTGAACATAGTCCAAAGGCCTATGGCAGATACCAGTACTATCTAGAAAGTAGATTATCTCCAGATGACATATTTTCCAGTGCCTGGATATTGAACATTTCAATCTCTCCAAAAATAGGAGTAATATCGTTTTCTGCATTATCCACTGTTGTATTCTGTCATAGTAACATATAACAGACTGAGACAGCAGTGTGAATAATAATTTATAACCATGATGTCACTGATAAGTATTTTGTATTTATTAGCCTACGTAAACATTATAGTAGTCTTCTGATGGATACTGGAACGTGAGACCTAGCAGGGGAGCATAGTAGTTTGGTGTACTAGCTTCTGATAGAAGGTAGTTTCAAAGGAAAAGGTTCAACCTCTCCCTCAGCTCCAGTACCGTGATATATTGCCCTTGGAGGAAGGATTTGGACTATACTGCTTATGATGTTTGAAGATTGTTTAATATCTCTTCTAGTATGTGACACACCCAGAAGTCTCACATCTCAGAAGATATACTCTTTCATTCTGTAGCCTATTTCTAAAAAAACCAACATATAAGCTATATGTGGGGGCATGTACTGATAATCCAAACACTCAAGAGGCTGAGGCAGAAGGATTATCAGTTTGAGGCTATCTGGTGTATATAGCCAGATTCAGTTTTGTTTTGTGTGTTTTTTTTTTCTTTGCCAGTCCTGGGGCTTGGACTCAGGGCCTGAGCACTGTCCCTGGCTTCTTTTTGCTCAAGGCTAGCACTCTGCCACTCGAGCCACAGCCCCACTTCTGGCCATTTTCTGTATATGTGGTGCTGGGTAATCGAACCCAGGGCCTCATGTATATGAAGCAGGCACTCTTGCCACTAGGCCATATCCCCAGCCCCTGTTTTGTGTTTTTTTTAATTAAGATTTATATGTTAAAATATTAACCAGGGGTATAGTGCTTGGCTCATATACATGAAGCCCTAGGTTCAATTCCTCAGCACCTCATAAACAGAAAAATCTGGAAGTGGTGCTGTGGCTCAAGTTGCAGAGTGCTATCCTTGAGGGAAAAAAAAGCCAGGGACAAGGCTCAGGCCCTGAGTTCAAGCACCAGGCAAAATAAATAAATTAACAAATAAAATAAAACCTTTACAATATTAACCATGGTATGACTCCTGAATGCAGTTTATATTCATTGCATTTAGAATATAGGCAAAACAGTAGGAGACCTAAGTCAAACAAATGTAATTTCATTGATCTCAGAGAACCCTGGTTAAATCATACTCTCTGAGCTATTTCCCTATCTTTACAGTGGGGTTGTTGTCAGGATTAACAAGCTGATAAATATAAAGTGATCAGCTCAGTGCTTACCATGTAATTGAAACTCAACAAATGGTAGCCACAAAAAGTAACTGTTTCTTTAAAGAATCCTCCTTGTTTTGACTGATCACTTCATGTCACACTGGCATGAATAGTGGCCTATATTTATATTCTTCTTTATGTGTTATTGCCTCAGAGTAATTGTGTGCATGTATGTTTTCATTCTAGGCTTATCAAGCCTTAATATCCTAGATTCTCCAGTGAGACATTTTTGAGTAAGAAAGGAAATGACTTCCACTTGTCTTCCCACTTGTTTATGTATTTTTTCTGTTACCACCTTTGTATCAACTCTACTGTATTCTGTACATGGTTGGTACGTGGTTAGCGTGTGTAATAAATATGAACATAATTACATGAAACAGTGGGGAAGGTGTAGAATGTGGACAAATCAAGAAGACGCTGGTTTGCTTTTCTATTTAATACAATGGAGGCCACTTCACAAGTTGGTAGCTGATGGGTATACAAGTACATATTGAAAGTAGTAATAACCCAATTCATTCCCGCTCATTCAGAGATAATTGGGAGCTATATATAAAAAAGTCCAGCCTAAACCCAGGCTTGATCACTGAAATGAAAGGATTGTAATGCATGAATAAGAAAATGCCCTGCCTAACTTGTCCCTGCTGGTACTTTTGTCAGTAAATAAGGAAGGACTTGTCAGCACATGTATTTTGTTTCAGCTACTTGTGAAAGCTTTCTTGATGTGTGACTTTTGGTATTTCTTATAGGCTATTAATTACTTAGCCTCTAGAGAATATGTACTTTGTTTTCTTTTAAATATGAAATGGCATAATACTGAAAGTTCTTTTCACAATAGACATTATTTTTATCCTTTCTTTCAATTTTGAACTTCTTTCAGAGTTTAGTGATTATCTGTACCATTAAACGAGGAAAATGGCAATTTCTAAGCTAAAATAATGTCTTACTTCACCCAACATCTTTGTTCTTAGTTCTCTATTAACAAAATAAGTTTACTCTATATATAATTTCATTAATTGCACTGGAGGGATTAGTTCCAGGACCGCAAAGATACTAAAACCTGTAGATGTTCAAGTTCTTTGTATGAAATGACAAAATATTAGCATAGAATCTACATACATCCTTCCAAGTACAAATAAATAATCTCTACAATACTTGTAATACCCAGCACAATGTAAATTGTGTGAATAGCTGATATACTATATTATTCAGGGAATAATAAAAGAATAACTATAGTAAACTTGTAAATTTTTTCAAAATGAATATTTTTGACTCCATGATTGCTTGAATCCCTGGATACAGAACCTATGGGTACGGAGGCCTAACTATACTACAACTTCTGTTTAGGAAAAGAAGTTTTGTTTTGGTTGTTTGAAGTTTAAGGTGGCCTCAAACTTAATGATTCTCCTTCCTGAGCTTGCCAAGTTCAATGATTACTGGCATGTGTCAACAGGTTCAGAATTTTTTAATTTCTTACTAACCAAAATTGTACCAACTTTGACTAACCCAAAAGATATTAAGATTTGTGTCCAGTAAAAGAAGAAATTAAGTACAAATATTTTGAGAAAAATTATTAACAACTGTTCTTGCTTTTATTACTAATGGCATTTCAAAATAAAGGATCCCTTTGAAAGGTAACTACAGAGTAAGTTAAGAATCACAAAATGTTTATTCCATTAGGCTCCTCCTGGTCTCTATACCAAAAATTAATTATAAGTATGAAGTAGAAAAAAAACACAACATTATTCATGGAAATTCTCATTTTGGCATTATTAGTATTAATGAAAAATGGAAGCTATGTGCTGGTGGCTTACACCTGTAATCTTACCTACACAGTAGACTGAGATCTGAGGATCACTATTTGAAGCCACCCATGGCAGACAAAGTAGACACTTAACTCCAGTTAATTAGCACAAAACTGAAAGTAGGGGCATGGCTTGGTAGATAAAAGCCAGCCATGCACATGAGAGACTAAGTTCAAATCCTAGTAACTACACACACACACACACACACACACACACACATACACACACACACACACGACCAGTAGTATGGAAATTGCTGGAATAAGCTATTTGTAGTATACCTCTCTAGAGTAAATAAAAGCAAGAAATTGTTGGAAAAAAACTATTTGTAGTATACATCTTTAGAGTAAATAAAAGCAAGCAACATGAGAGCAGTGAACAATGGATATTTGTATTTATTGAATTCTCACTGAATACTCAGAATCATGGTAGGCACTAGGTATTTATAGTGAATTAGACATTTTTGGACTTACCTTCATGAGAGCAGAGTCTCTTGATGGATAGTTAATGAACCAATTATGAAAAAGTTGATAAAAAGTGAAAAGAAAGGAATACTGACCTACTCTGGGAAGGGAGGGAAGGCCTAGACAGGGGACTTAAGCTCCCTGCCAAATGTGTCATGCCTGATTTAGAAAGGGAAAGTTTAAAAGATTCTTATGAAAGAGATCAGAACTCAAAAGGATTTATAATTTAAAAGATTGCCCACTTAAGTAACTGATGCAAGGAAAGGACATCAGGAACTTAGAAGAGTATTTAAGATGCTTGTAAGAGAGCACATAGCATGATGGGTGAGGACAGAAATAAAAGCAGAATGAAATAACTGGTACAAAATATTGAGGTTCTTAACCTATTTTTGTTCCTTAGCTTCCTCTGGACAACTAGTAAAGCCTATTCTTAGAGTAGCTTTTTTTTTTAAACACATAAAATGGAAATTATTCTTTTGGAAAGAAAACCAAGTCTATTGAAATATAGCTGCCAATTTTTGCTATGATATAATACACTAAATAATATGTAGCAGTTATTAATAATGTAATAATGATGTGCTACTATTGTGTAATGGGTCTAAAATGTATAATTTGGAACTAATGCACAGTGTTCAAGAATTCTGTAACAAAGCTGTGTGTTTCTGGCTCAACTTTGTAATCCTAGCTACTCAGGAAGCTGAGAGCTGTGTACTGTGGTTTGAAGTCCAGCCAGTATAGTCTATGATACTCTTATCTCCAGTTAACCACCAAAAAGCCCTAGGTGGAGCTCTGTCTCAAAGTATGAGAGTGCTAGTCTTGAACACAAAAGCTCAGGATGGATAATGCATCCAACCCCTTAGTTCAAGCCCCAGGAGTGTCACAAGAAAAGAGAAGGAAAAAAAAAAAAGACAATTTTGTGACAGCTATAATATCCACTGAGATTTTTTTTTCTATTGGTAGCAAACTCACAGGTATTTCTAAGTCTATTGTTATTTGTTGCATTTTTATTATTGAAGAAAATGCACATTTCAATTAGAGGAAAATGAAAATAAGAATATATTTTTGCCATCCACATTTACCAATACGTCGAATTCATGGGCTCACTGGATTTCCACAGACTCCAATTAAAAAAACAAAACAAAAAACTCCTGTTAAATATGGCAGCATCAGGGTTTTGATATGGCAAGGCAGCACATCACGGCCAGGAGCACATGGCAAAACAAAACTACCCACTTCATTGCCAGAAAGCAAAAGAAAAGAAGTGGAGGGACTTAGTCCTCTTGTCCTCTTCAAGGATATTCTCAGTGAGCAGCAGACCTTTTACCAGCCACTCCTCTAAAACATTATGCAACCCCCCTCCCAGTGCACTAAAGCCAGGACCAAACCTTACAGGCATGGGCTTTTTGAATGCAAAAGCTAATCTGTTGCAATTTCAGGGACCAGCAAGATAAGAAACTCCAGATAAACCCTTTGGGGGTCCAAGCCTTTTAAATTAAAGGTGACTTTGGATGGCTAGCATACTTTCCCTTGAAACCAAAAGCTCTTGTATATAAAACTGGCTTTGACAGTTTCATGTAACAGCAGAGTGAGTTTACAGACAAAAGCTAGATCACAATGTAAATGTAGGATTGGATTTTAGCAGTTCCTTTTTAAAGTTTGATAGCTTTCTTGTGCCGGGGCAGTCCAGCACAAGAATGTCTGCCTAGTCCCCTGACAGTGAACAGTACTCACTTAAGTCCATAAAACTCCACAGTGAGTAATGGTGTGCCTAAAGCAGCCAGGGACAATAAGCTTTCTTCTACAGCAGTATTTTTTCTACATTGATGAGGTAAAGAAAGACTCCATTTCCTTAATAGCTCTGAGGCTGAACTTTCTATTGTCAGTTTGCACCCCACCTTTGCTTGAAGTTTCCAAGCTAACCCCTCTACTGATGTCAGCATCTGAAAAGGAAAGAAGGTGGAGTTCCTGAATTTGAAACACTTCATGTATACCTTGTGAGACTATGTGTCCTCGGAAATAAGGCCATTCTCTTAGAAGAAAAGTACCTTGCTCCTTATTGTACTTAGAAAATTAGTTTTTAATCTTATTCCCTGCTTTTGAATCTCTATTGGGCCTACTCCCTGAGGGACATGATTTAAGTGACATAAGTTACTTTTTCTATTTTCAATAATAAAGCTTTCTCCGAATAACTGTTTCACATCTCTTGGTGACAAATCAGAAAACGGGCAATTTTTCAACCCAAAGAAGTTGAAATATAATTTCCCTATTGTGCTGGGTAAATGCCTGGAAAACTACACAAGATTGGAGAAAGCTATTCATTAGATTCAAACTCTAGCCAACAAGCTCACTCAGAAATACTGACAAGTTCACTAATACTGTACTTGTTCACTCATGGAGAGTTCGGGCTGCTAACTTTCAACATGAAAATATTTGGCAATGCTATCATTTTATGGGAGTAAGAGGCTGGCAGTTTCTACTCCTCAACCTAGGTTATGAGGGCCAAGGGGGGCCATTGCCATGTAGTGTTCAGACAAGGAGAGCAGTGGCTAACATTTGTTGAAACACAAATCTGCTGCAAGGGGAGGGCCAATGGCCAGATCCTCACTGGCACAGGGTTTCAAATGGAAAGAGCAGCCTGACAGTTATTGGAAGATGGGAGTACAGTGCAGGGCAAGTTGGGAACTTCCAAAATTACCTCATTTTCATGAGCTCAGAATTGGTTGGAATAAACAGGCTTTTTCTGCCTAAAAACTATACAGATTCTCATTTAGTAAAGAGTCACTTCAATTTATAGACAAATTTCCCTGATATCAGTATTAGTTTAAAAGCCAAAATATGAAAATCAGACATAAACATAGTAAATTATAAACTAGAAAGCTTCATAGTAATCAATGTTGCTTGAGGAGACAGGGTTTCTGGAATTTAGTTGGAGACATGGTAATGTAACCTTGGGTGTCAAGGGCCTGACAGTGAGTATGCAATAGTTTAGTGCAATATTCTAGTGCTCTGAGAAATTTTAATGTTAGCTTTTCATTTCTGTGTCTCTTTGTGGATGCTTGATGTTTCTAACTTCAGCCTTCTACTTGTTTTTGTTTGTTTGTTCCAAGTAATGTTTTTTTTTTCTTACTTATTGTCAAAATGATGTACAGAGAGGTTACAGTTTCATACATTAGGCCTTGGGTACATTTCTTGTACTGTTTGTTACCTCCCTTCTGCTATTGTTTTCCATATCTGTAAATGGTATAAGTCATAATGCTCTGTGGAAATTCTCAACACTATGTCCTAGGCCATTTTTTTATTCCCTACTTTTTTAGGTAAAAGATGCTCATCACTGAAGGTGTTGTTATCAACAAACTTTGTTTCCAGAAGTGACCCAGCAGTTTTCCCAATTGGGAAACAGAGGTCAGACATTTTCTAATAAGTCCTATGACTGATAAAGGGAAGCCCCCATACTTGTAAGGAATAAACAAATATGTCTGTATTATCTCATGCTGAGTAAACTTTGTGAACACTTTAAAATTATGTCTAACCTAAGAGTATTCTAGTTGGAGGAAATATAAGTGAGTGAAGACTCCTAGCCTATTGAGTAAATATTGAACCACCAGATATAGTTATTATATACCTTGAAGATTTGAGTTAATTGTGAATGGCACTATCACTGAGATGCAAAGCCTTCACAGTGACACCTTCAGTGATGGATTTCTAATACATAGATGACAAAGAAAATTAAGTAATGGGCTAGAATATAGTACTTAGAGTTTTTATAAGCATTATGGCATAAGTGTATCAACCATGTCATTATTAAAAACTCAGATGAATTTATTATAAGTTAATACTAGCTAATGTAGAACATTAGGGAGATGGTAGTTGGGCTAGAAGCCTCTAATGAATATCTGCACAGAATACCTTTATTCCCATACCAGAGTCTCAAGGCAGGGCTTAGTAGTAGAGCTCTTGTCTTGCACATGAAATGCCCTGAGTTTGATCTCCAAAACTACAAAAGTAAAAGTAAAAAAGAAGACCCCAGGAGTTTAAAAAGGGATTGCCCATACTTTGCTGACAAATCTACGCACATGTGCTTTCTACTGTCTGGTAGATGTACAGGTTTTATCTATATCTTCATCACCAGAAAATTGTTTATATGTATGCCTATGTCCTAATAGAGGACATAGTGAAATACACAAATGTATACATTTTATCAAACATCAAAACATAGGCCTTGGCACAGAGGAATGAGTTTGCTGTTAACATCTCTGCCTTAGTGTTTCTAACATAACTTTTAACAGAACTGCTTCAATTTTAACTGGCATCAAGTATTTTTCCAGATATATAACCTTTGAAACAATGCTACATATACATAATCAACAGATCAATATAGATAAATCAATGCATTTTTCTGTTTTTCTATGTGTATTTGTTTTGCTAGTTACAATTTAGATAGTAGCCTGGAATTTTTCTTATATTTCACATATATACTAGAGAGTATTGTTTGAAATTGAGCATTATCTAGTTCAGTAGATTTATTACCTAGTTTTTGTTTTTATCTTTATATCTCACTAGTATAAAGACAAAATAAGATATTACCAAAAATCCAGAGTTAATCTTAGCAATTTTAAGTGCAAGTAAATAATGATATTTAATACAAATCATATGATTCACAAATAATTATGTGAAGAGGATTACAAAAATGATGGGACAGAGGGAGGAAGCAGATTATAAAGACTAGAAGTTACAAGATCACTAGAGACATTTTATGGTAAACCAGAGAGAATCAAAGAGGGTCTAAAAGAATGTCTGCTAGATGAAAGAGTAAATGGGGCTTACAGAAAAGATATTTAGAAGACAGTACCTAAGAACTTTAGTTTTAAATTAACTGTTGAGCATGAGAGCGAACACAAGAAGGGCTCCAATAAAACTGACTAATCCATTTAGTATCCAGCATATTGAGTTTGTAAACCCATGAAGCTTCTAGAAATAATCTAACTACAGAGTCAAGAAGAAACTGTCTTGAGCCTGTGAAGAATATAGAGCTTTTATCTGTTTAGGAAACTGGGTCAGTTTAGTAAAGGAATTGACTGGGCTCATGATCAAGAAGAAAAGAGGGTGTGACCTTAAGGAATACCAGCATTTAGGGGCAAGCAGAAGAATAGGAGCTTGGGAAGGACCCAGAATGACTGTAATGAGGCTGAGGAGAAATAGCAAGGGAAGAGTCATGGACATTAGAAGGAAAAGGTGTGGACATCAGGAAAAAGTTTCAAGAAGGAATCTGTGGCCAGTATGAGAGAATACTACAGAGACTTTGGTAGGGTAGAAATGGAAGAGAAGAGCAGATGAGCCTCTTCACTTCAGAGAAGATACAGGGGATAAGCTATAGGACTGGAGCAATTCAGGGGATGATTTTTGGAGCTTGGTTTTGTAGATAGAGAAGGAACCCAATGGAAAGTAGTTGAAGCTATAGGAAAGAATAGAGTTAACAGGTAGAGTCCAAATGGAAATTTCTTTCTTTTTCTTAAGGTATGGAAAGAAATTTCAGTATCAGCCATGAACATATACAGCTTCCCTATTTCCCTAAGAAATAAGAGACCAAATGTTTGCCAAAAGAGGGTGGAATATTGTTTGGGAATGTAAGAAGGATAATGCGTTCATGAAGAAGCTAATATCCATGTTCCCTGTAAATGATCATGTTTTCACATTTGTTTACCTGATTTACTGGCTTCTTATTCATTCTTATTCATTAATCTAGGATTGCTAATTTAACCAAATCTAATGTTTAAGGCTATAGGATTTAAAAATAATTGTGTGCTATATTGCATTACCAAGGGAGTCCTGCTTTCAAACAATATTTTAAAAAAATTATTGTAAAGGTGTTATACAGAGGGGTTACAGTTACATAAATAAGGCAGTGAGTACATTTCTATTTGAACAGTGTTACCCCCTTCCTTATTTTCTCCCATTTCTCCCTAACTCCCTCCCCCCACAAGTTGTAAAGTCCTTTTCCAACATAGTATCTAGTGAGTATCACTGTTGCATCGGTTCACCGTTTGTCTCACTGTTTTTGTTATTCTCTTTCCCTTCCCTAAATCAAATGGTATATACAAGACAGTAGGTAGAGAAATAAAAAACAGACAGTCTTTTAAATGGACTATCCAAATTATCACTAGTGCTCCTAAAATCATTCTGTTGCACATAGATCATCCTGTTACACAGGAATAAATAGTGTGGCAAACTGTTAGATCTCACCTTAATCTGCAATGCTTGCCTTTCCTTCCTGCTCCTTTTCACAAGTGCAGTCCTGTTACACTACAAATGAATACCACTTTCTTTGTGATTTCAACAACATGTTGATGATGCTGTAGCATTTTTACAATGCTAACTACATTTTGTTTTTAAGGGAACCCTAAGTTACCAAACTGGCTTGTTCATTTTATAGCCTGAGTGTGCCACTTCTTTTTTTCAAATCCATTAACTATCTTACAGAAATTGTACTTTAAGCTTAAAAAAAAGCATGTTGGTGGCCTCTACACTTGTACTGTGTCAGATATGTAGATAAAGAGAAGGCACTTGAGGCAGTCTTAAGAAGTCTTCTGCTAGCACATCAATTTGCATACACATATACTTGGACTGGACTGGAGCCCACAAGGTTTGTCAAATTCATTTCTCACAAGACTGCACAAGAAGTAGCTACACTGACTAACATCTATTAATTTCTCATTGTTCAGAAAGTAAGAAGATAAAGTAGAATAGACTGATTTAAGAGATAAAGCAGAATGATTTCAGAATTCCTTATCAAAGTGAGGTAACTTGGTTTAATAAGTTTTTTGGAATAATAATGAGATATTGCTCTAGGTGAATATAGGAAAGATTATGACCATCTGTCCTGTCACTGTATCACCATTATCTAATTCTTTTTAATGAAATATTAAGTCTTAGCAGGAAAACTAAATTGTCTAAATTGGCAGGAGTATCCTTCAGTGAACTCAGAAAGTACAAAGTTTTATTCTTTTAAAATTGTGGCCTTAGTGTCCTGAGAATTTTCCACAAGCTTCAGAGCTCCTTTGCTATCCCAAAAGCTATCAGTTGATACCAGTGAACAGGGCTTTTCAAAGACCCTTTTTGAAAACTGATAAATGACTGTACAACAGAGAACAAATTACATTTTCATTGAAAGCAAAATGCATATTAAACCACACTAGGAGTCAGTCTTTTTAATCATAATGATAAAAATAAATTGTAAATAATAAAAATGAAATGCATAAATAATGTGAAAATAATATGCTTCCCCAAAATTAAATATTAAAATCAACGTTGGAATATTGTGCTATGCTAGTCCAGTTTGGGTGATTTTAAAGACTGGTACACACTTTCCCTCCAGTACTCAGCAGTTATGTAGCATGGATTTAGAAACCCACAGCAACTGAATATAGAACAGAATCCATGACTGTGACCTCACTGTGTGTGTTACATACACCAACTCCTCAAAACTATTAACATTTTATTCTAAGACCTAAAGCCCTTATATTTGTTTACCATCTCCTTAATTCTTCAGATTAATAAGAAAAGAGTAGTATTTTACATATTTGGAGATAAAGCTACCAAGCACTTGTTCAGGACTAAAAGTCAATCAGATAGAACTAGTAATACTCAAGTTTCCCTAGTTAAGAGATCAAGAAATCTTGATAGCATTCTAAAACCCATTGACTTAATAAATAGCATCACCTGTTATTTAACAGTTGTTCAAGCATAAACATCATGATCTTTTTCTTGATTCCTTTCCTTTTCTGGACATCCTACTGCTAATATCAGTCAATAAGTCTTATTGGCTACCTACAAATATGTCCTAAAAGTACTTTTGAATTTTCTATAAAAATGACTCTCAGCTAGTCTCCTGGTCTCCTGATTTTTTTTGGGGGGGGCTGGTCCTGGGGCTTGACCTCAGTGCCTGTCCATAGCTTTTCTTTCTTTCTTTCTTTCTTTCTTTCTTTCTTTCTTTCTTTCTTTCTTTCTTTCTTTCTTTATTTCTTTCTTTCTTTTTTTTTTTTGCTTAAGGCTAGCACTCTTATCACTTGAGTTACAACTCCACTTCCAGCTGTTTTCTTTTTCTTTTCCTTCCTTTGTTTCTTTCATTTTTTCTTTTTTGGTACGTAATTGGAAATAGGAGTCTCATGAACTCTTATGAGTGGGCTGGCTTCAAACCACAATCCTCATATCTGAGCCTCCTGATTACCTAAGGTTACAAGCTTGAGTCACAAGTACCCTAACTGATTTTTCATGGCTTATTTTTCACATACTTTTACTGGATCAAGATCTGGGCTGCTCATTACCCTAAAAGAATCTATGGAAGATAGGTGCTAGTAGTGAAGAAATCAGTTTATTTAAGACTGAAATTTGAGAAGTCAGAGGGACTATTATTTCTCAAGTTCTACTTTAAGGAAACATAAGCTTGCAAAGTGCTTTCTTTTATGCAAAGGAAAATGGGTGATTCATTAAGTGGCAAAAATAAAATTTCAATACATAAACTAAACACATTTTTTTAGGTGAGAGATGGGGTGGGTTGGAAGGGTGGATAAGAATGTTGAAAGGGTGACATTGATTAAGACAGACTGTATTTATAACCTGCTTTGTCAAATGGCAACTCCTTTGTACACTACTTAAAGATAATAAAAATATTCAAAAAAACTTCTGTAAATAAACTTAAAAATAAATCAATAAAAATAAATGAGAAAAGGAATGCAGTTAGACCTTAGGTAAAGGACTACAATGCTGCACAGGATCCTAGCCAGGGCATTTGTCTATTTTGTCCTCTATTCACACTCCCAGAACATTGAAGTAATTTTGACCTCATGGAGCTAACTCCTGAATATTTGTAATACTGGCTTTATTACTTTTCTACAAGTGAAATCTCAGAGTAATTCATATATTTTGTGTTCATTGATGTTCAGAATTATCCAATAAGTTGATACTAACTGAAAGTTGCCATATGATCTGGGTTCCGTAAATCTAAAAGATGAATTAGTAATTAACATCTTAATCATTTGAGTATGGCTACTCTTTACAATTTGGAATGCAGGACAAGGCATAAGGAAGAAATATGATTACACAGGACAACTCATAAAGGAGCTGTTATTGTTAACCTTTGCAGTCAGAATGATTACTTCTCTCCTCTACTCAGTAACCATATTTAGACTATACCTAAATTTCTCTCATACTCTATCAGATTGTATGTAGTTTGGTTTCTGATCCCATTTTTTCTAGAATTACTAGGTGGTAGACAGACATGTGGATTTATATAATATACAAAAAACGTACAAAATATGAAAGTCAAAGAAAGACTGCAATGGTTGAAGCTTTAATATCCTCTTCTAAAGGAAAGGGAGAGATGAGAGTATAGGCAGTTTTAGCAGGGCAGCAAATGAGAACCTCCAAGTATAGAACTTGAGGACAAAGTTTTCTCAAGTACTCTGGGGAAGTGTCAGGCAAGGTTACTGAAAGGTGAGATATTAACAATTGTATGAATATGCAGAGAAAGCCTCCCAGGTAATTTCTTAAGGGTTTTCTAGTTTACTGGAATAAATTCTTGCAATATTTGTTAAGGATTTTCCCTGAATTACATTTGTTTGTCTTTCTCTTCTCTAATTTCATTAACTTTGCTTTTCTTCTTTCTTTTGGATAGTTTATCTAGAGGTCTGTCAATGTTGTCTATCTTTTCGAAGAACTCATTTTTGTTTTGGTGATTGTTTGTATTCATTTAAGTTCAGTTTTTTTATTTTATTTTAATAGCCTTTAATAATTTCTTCATAATAATAACATAATAGTATTTATTTCTTTCTGTAAATACTTTTTTGATTGATTTGTTCTTTTTTAAGATCTTGAGGTGCATTGTTAGGTTATTTACCTGAGATCTGTCTGACTTTTTAATTATAACATTCATAGCTGTATACTTCTTCATGAGCACTGTATGCTTTGTCAGAAAGTTCTAAGTTTTGTTCTTAATTTCATTTTATTTTAGGAGCTTTCTGACTTTTCCTATTTCTTCAGTTACCCATTAGTAACTCAGCAGTATATTATTGTTGAGCCTCCATGTGTTCTCTTTAATTTCTCTTCCCATTAAAGAAATAAAAGAAGTGACTTGAGATCCATTATTGTAGAATTATTGACTTTGGGAGCTATCATCCTTGTTTTCCCATGGTTCTTATGTTTCTGTATCAAGATTTGTATCTGCAACCACATCATTGGCTGGCGATCTTAATCACCTTAATCTTCCAGTTGAACAATTTCCACTGTTTAGGCTGGATTGGGTAGTGACAGGTTTGGTACTATTTCTCACTATAGGACTGGGAATATAGCTTAGTAGCCAAATACTCTCCCATATGTTCAAGGAACCAAAACTAATCCCCAGCACCATTCAAAGAAAAGAAAACTTGTTTTGAGTTTCTTGTGCTTTATATTGTTCACTGTTGTTGTATGTGGATAAGTGAATGGCCAATCAAGGAGCAGTCCACGCAGGACATTTTCACTATGGAAACTTCCTTTCTTTGTGTGCTGGGAGTTGCTGGTGGCTGAAAGGAACTTTATAGCTTTTGATCTGTGCAGATTTCCACTTGCTCTACAGACTACTAGTTTGTGTCACCAGGTGTGGCAAGTGTCCAGCCCCAGGGGTACAGATGCATCAAGAGTAGGGAAAGAAACAGAGCACTGATCACTGTCCTGGAATGGGGAAACTGAGGCAATCAGTTATCACATAGGTCTTAGCACATTGAGACTTCCAACCAGCAGTGAACCACTCCTTAAGAGAGTAAGCTGAAGAAATCCTGTGATCCACCAGATCTAGACTCAGAGCTCTCAATCCCACCAATAACACCACCCATGCAGTGGGAGTAAAAGCCAAGCATTCTACCAAGTATGAGCTTGTAATTGTTTCTTCAAAACATGGGGCTTGTTCTTAACCAGACAGGGCAAGGCTGCCATCCATTACCTGAGCTACTTACCACTCAAATTCCATGACTCTATGTCAGAACCTCTCTTTCTCCACCATTTTGGCCATTCTACTCACTGTGTCAAGTTATCCCCAGGCTCCTTGAGCCATCATCTTTCTTTGTTTTCATGTCTGCAGAGTAGCTCAGTCTCAAACATTAGGGCTTATGTTTAAAGGTTGTGCGGAGTATAGGCTGATCTGGCAGTTTAGTCCACCAATCATTGCTAAGGCCACCTTGCTTCCTTCCCACCATCAGGGCACCCAGGATTGGAGACAAATATGTGTCCAACTTTTCTCCATTGCATGTTGCCCTGTGTCCGATGTCTTGTCATCTGTTTTGTGATTACCAGTGTGCTTCTTTTTTGCTCTTCAGCTTATGGCCTGAAAACAATAATGACCCTGAAGCATTTCCTCAACCCTTGCTGATAGATTCAAGCAGAGGAATCATAATCAGCCATCTTACTCTGGCTCCCCTTTCTTTTCTTTTTAAACAATTGAACTTATTATAAAATAACATTTAGAGAGTGAAAAGCATGTCTTAATATGCAAGATATCTAAGAAAGGATGCCTTTTCAAACTATATGTATAAATAAAGAATTCTTCAAAGCCAATAATAGAAAGTGTTTAAATCTTTTGCCTAATTTTATAATGTAAACACTTCACAAAAAGACATAGTTGTCTACCAGAGTGTGCACTATTGTCAGTTATTAGGGAAATACAAATTAAAACCACAGTGAAACAATACCACATCTCCACCAGACGGCTTGAATGAAAAAGACCAATGATACTGATATTGTTGGTTATAGTAAAGATGAGGGAAGTCTCAGGCAGAAACAGGAAGGTAAACTTCCACACATTGTTTTAAGGTTCTTATCACTGTCTGAGAAAGTATTTGGACAGTCAATTTAAATAATTGGGATAGGGCTTTTATGACAAAGCTAGAGAACCTACTCAGGAGATGAGTGTTTTCTGGATAAATTCTGTCATCTGTGGTTTGGAACTGTGCACCTTACAGTCAAGCATAATGGAAAGAAGGGGTAGTAATGAACTAAAGTGTAGAAATAAGGCATGGAATTCATAGAAATGAAGTTGAGAGGTTTCCAGAGTCAATTACCTACTCAGGAGATGAGTGTTTTCTGGATAAATTCTGTCATCTGTGGTTTGGAACTGTGCACCTTACAGTCAAGCATAATGGAAAGAAGGGGTAGTAATGAACTAAAGTGTAGAAATAAGGCATGGAATTCATAGAAATGGAGTTGAGAGGTTTCCAGAGTCAATTACTCTCTTCTGTCCTTACATAGGGGTATTCAATTCTTTCACATATAAAATGTATATATGGACATATTATTACATATTACATAGTATGTAATAATATGTACATATTACATACTATGTAATATGTAATAATATGTACATATTACATGCTATGTAATATGTAATAATATGTCCATATAGGAATAATACATAGTAATAATATGCATATATTATTATATATTATATATTATGTTATATATATTATATATTATTATATTATATATGACATATATATGATTACTTATGTACATAGTGTTACATATGTAATAAAATGGAAATCCCATTATAATTTAAAATACTATTGTGATTGTTTTTGAAAATTAGGAGCTGAGTATGGAAATAACTTTTATCTACCAAGATCACTTACTTCAAACTGTATCCAGAACTTCTGACAATGTTCTTTCATATATTGTGTTAATATATTACTGCTCCTAGGAACTTTATAAATAATACAGTGCTAGCTTTGATGAATAAAGTAGACTAATTTGAGGTAAGGTTTTAAGTGAAAAACAAGAGTGACAAATATTGACATATGAAACTTAGTTTACCAATATTCCTCAGAAGAAAGGTCTTCAGGGTTTTGGTCTTGGAATGTTAGTTAGTCAAAGTAGCTTTAAAGAAATTGCTCACTTGGATGTATAAATTATGGATTTATATTACATACAGCAATTCTGATATTACTAAGTAAAATCTGCTTTGAAGTCCTGTAGTGTAAAATCTTTTAAAAAGTTGTTTGAGTTATCAAGAAATAATTAAGACATTCAGAAGTCCCTTGAATTAACCATAAATGAGGAATACATGAAAACAGGATTTGCATTAACTAGACAACTTACATCTTTGTTAAAAGAAACAGAAATAAACAGAAATTAATTAAATCTTCAAATAAAATTTTAAAGAGGCTTTTAAAATAGAAATATTATAGTGGATTTTTATCAAAATATCACAAAATTGAGAAGAGAAATAATAAAATTAGGCTTTAATGTTTAGAAATTTACATATACAGAAAGAATTCCACAATGTAAATACATAAATGCACAAGTGACTTTTCTGATTTTATAATCTGATTGACTAGCTCATACCAATACAGTAACAGAATTTCTTAAATACATTGATACTATTTGTACACTTCCAAAACCAAAAGTTCTCTCAAATCTAAAACATTCTTCATTGTTGTTGGGAATCTAAACTGGTTTAGCCACTCTGGAAAGCAGTATGGAGATTCCTCAGAAGGCTAAACATAGAGCTCCCCTATGACCCAGCAGCCCCACTTTGGGGCATCTACCCAAAAGACCACAAAAGCCACCAGCACAACAATGTTCATCACAGCACAATTTGTCATAGCTAAAATATGGATCCAACCCAGATACCCCTCAGTAGACAAATGGATCAGGAAAATGTGGTACATATACACAATGGAATTTTATGCCTCTATCAGAAAGAATGAGATTGCCCCATTCGTAAGGAAATGGAAGGACTTGGAAAAAATTATACTAAGTGAAATGAGCCAGACCCAAAGAAACATGGATTCTATGGTCTCCCTCATAGGGAATAATTAGCACAGGTTTAGGCTAGTCACAGCAGAGGAGCACAAGAGCCCAATAGCTATGCCCTTATGAACACATAAGATGATGCTAAGTAAAATGAACTCCATGTTATGGAAACAAATGTTATATCACTGTTGTAATTACTTTCAACATGCCATGTGAAACCGTAGCTTCTTTTGGTGATGATCCTCTTGTGTATCCCCTTCCTGTGGTTGTACCTGCACTATTACTGTATCTTATCTGAGTACATTGAAAACTATGTATACTGGTATTAGAACTAGGAAAGTGAAAGGGAATACCAAAATCAAGAGACATAGGATAAAAAGACAAACGACTACAAAAGCAATACTTGCAAAACTGTTTGGTATAAACCAACTGAACAACTCATGGAGGGAGAGGGAAATAGGGAGGGGGAGGGGGGAATGAGGGAGGAGGTAACAAACAGTAGAAGAAATGTATCCAGTGCCTAACGTATGAAACTGTAACCTCTCTGTACATCAGTTTGACAATAAAAAAGAAAGAACTTAAATGTAATTTTTCTAAATATTAAGCAATATTAAATTTAAAACGTACTATATGTCTAATACATTTTTAAAGAAAATGTGTGCCCTTCATATATACTTTAATAGATCCAAAATATTTTCTGCCTTTTGGTTCATTTGACCTTTGTAGTGATATTCCCCATGACATCTGTTGCTAGCTCCATGCTCAACAAGCAGAAAACAAGCAGAAAATCCTGGAATTTTTAACCCTAAGCATGTCATCATGTTTCTGCTTCTACCCATTCACTTCACACAACTTTTCACTTATGTTCTATGCGTATCTAAATCTGACTTTCAGAATATCACTTTCTTAAAGAAATATGCCACTTTCTTCCAAAACAGATGTAATAATATTTTTCTGCTCTATACTAGCCTGCCTTTTACTAGTTTTATTGTGAGTTAGAGTTCTCTGAATATCTCATTTTCCCTGCTAAAGTGAAGATTTCTTAATGTCAGTGCTTTCTTTTCTTACCAATCTCTTCGATGTCTAGCACATTGTCAGCAATTAACATAATGTTAGTGTGCATATGTAAATAATTGTTTTGAAAAATATATAGAGAAGAAAATAGGGATATGAAACAGGGATATGAAGAAAATATATAACTTTTTATTGTTATTAAGTAGTTTTACAAAGGTGTTATAATTCTATTATAACATTATATGTTATACATTCCATTATATTTCAGGTTATAAGTACAATGCTTCTTGGATAATGTCACCTCTTTGATTTCTTTCATTTTCCCCTTTCCATCTCTACCCATGTAGTTCATGCTTTATATAGTATACATTGAATACAATGAATGCATTTGCTCACCCTTCCTTCTCTTCATTCCTGTGTACCAGTTTGTCCCCCTAAAATAAACATGTTTTCATTTCCTGTTGTTCATTTTGAGAAATGGTTGTTCTTGTTGTTCAGTTGAGTTATGCCTTGGGTTTCCCCCTAAGTATACCCTCCTTTAGTCTAACTTCCATGTATGAGAGAAAACAGGCACTGTTTGGCTCTAAACCTGGCTTACTTCACCTAACTTGCACATCCATGTTCATTGTTGCACTATCACAATAGCCAAATTATGGGAACAGCCTAGATGCTGTACAACAGGTGAGTAGATAAAAAATAGGTGACACATGTTCACAATGGAATTTTACCTGTCCATTGGACAGGATAATATTATGCCATATGCAGGAATATGGATGGACCTAGAAAAATATAATTTTATACATCTCAGTATCATCTGAATCAAATGATGGTTGGACAGGGCAAAAGTATTGATTTAAGGTAAATGGGCCTTAAAACTAAACTCCAGGATTCCTTACTTCCATTTCTTATGTATGGAACAGGAAACATGTCTGTTTGTCTGCCTATCTCTGTCTCTGTTTCTCTGACTCTCTTTGTCTTGGTGTCCTTCTCTCATCTCTCCCTCCCCTATTCTGTTACATTAAAATAAGATCTTGCTAAAAATTCAAGAACAGTTAAACAAAGCACTTCAGTTGACCGGTATTTGTTTTGTAATATTAATGATATGTTAAGCCCCTACACACTTCATGTGGAAATATCAGTGTACTACATGGCAATCAGCAAAAAACAATGTCCTTTCTTAGGCTACTTACTAAGGTATAGAACATTTTATTTTGATGAGCTTTAGTTTCTTCATCAAAAGGACACACCTATTTTAGCTATAACTATTCCATTTATTTTGTGTTGAGTTTGTTTTGAGCAGTAAGATAATGTAAGTAATGGCACTTTTTAAGCCGTAAAGTTCTTCATACTTTTAAAGGTATTTGAGGAACATTTATAGAAACAATATTAAAACAACCATATGAGAGAAAATGAGAAAGTAAATTACGGAATTTTCACATTCTTTTAGATCAAACTTCTTAGTTCAGACATTTTAGATAAAAATAAAATGCATCAAGCAAGGAAATATTTTGGTATACAATAATTTATGTTTCCATCGCTAAACATTTTGTAACTCTAAATGGGTAAATATGGAAGATTTCTGAGTAATTTTTGTACTTCTGTAAGATTGTAAATTCAACCTGAGTTGATATAGATAAAAGAGTTCTAGACCTAAAATGATCTGTAATCTAATTTACTGTTACTAATTAAGCATACTTTTCTTTCTTTCACCATGATAAGATCAGTGTTAATGAAAGTCTAAGACTATTTCCATTGTATTTTATAGCATGTCGATTGTTAAGTATTCTGAAAGAGAATGTAGGATATGGAACTCAGACTAAGAAAAGATCTTGGCACACAAGTATTCTGAACAACACTCAGATCTGGAATCTATCTATATTACCTTTACTATATCTACCATGTTATGGATGGATTAATCCAAATCAGGGAAATGGACAGAAATGGGCTGATCCCCTAGTCAATGAGCCTTTAAAAATAAATATATATGCATGTTACTAATATAAGTGAAAATATGATCTCCCAACATTTTTGGTAAGTGCTGAAAACCTTGGTTTTCCAATATACAGAACATTGTAACATGAACACACATCACAATGATATCACTTAGTCACTCCTTCCCTCTTGGTCATCCCAGCCAATCATATATAATTCTCAATTAGCACAGTTAATATATTGTTCACTTTTCCTTCTCTTACTTAATGAGAGATAATCAGCATATCTGTAGTTACTTTCGTTGAGTGCCTGCTCTACTGGAATTTAATATGGGATGGATTTTGCTGTTGTCTACAAAGCTCCACTTTCTTTCTCAAAGGAAGTATTGAGAAGAGTCTGTCTTCAATAGAAAATAACTCCTATGAGGTAGATTCTCTGACTTCTCATAGCCTGCACAAGGGCCTTCAGGATTATAAGCACTTGGTAGCTATGTGATCAAAATGCCAAGTTGATTTTAAATGATTTGGCTAATCTTCAGAGTGTATTTATGCTTGGTGTTATTATTTAAAACTATTTCTGCTCTCAGTAATTAAGAAATATAATTAATAGAACCTATGACTCTTGTGTTTTGGAAAATTGTGTTGTCACTCAAAGAGCAACAAAACATTAATCGTAATACAATTAACCATGCCTCTTCTTCCCCCTTTATCACACACCTAACTTGGTGGGAAAATTATATTTTAACTTTATATTCTTGCCATAACTAAAACATGAGTTGCAAACAAATCTAACACTGGAGATCAGCTGGCTTTGCTCTATGTTAGATACTTCCCTGGTATATAACTTACAACTCAAGGACAAAAGATTACCTGTTTTAAATGGGAGAAAGTCATTTTTTCTAAGTCATCCTGATCTTGAAGTAACCAGACATGGAAACTGATAGCATGGAATTCCATATTTAAATCAAACTCCATAAACTACCATATGTACCAGAGTAAGAACTATGCATACTGATGTTTTGTTTCATATAGATGTCAGGCATCTATTTTTACTCCATAATAGCAATTTATCTCTTTGTATGGTATATGAACCTTCAAAGTCATCCTCTTATGTCTCTCTTAGATGACAAAAGCAAGTTAAAAGCTAATGGTTCCAGTCAGCCATCAGGTGCTGATGGTGGCTCATTTCTCCTCCAACCTGGCACAACACCCCTGCAACCTGGAGCAGCCACTTCTCCCTCCAAGAGCACAAATGGAGCTCCCGGGTCTGTTGCTGAATCAGAAGAGGAAAAAGCCAAAAAGTTACTTTATTGTTCACTATGCAAAGTCGCTGTGAACTCCCTGTCACAGCTAGAGGCACACAATACAGGTCAGCAGCTATCTTTTGAATTTAAATAATGTTTATAACAAAGCCCAACTTGTTCCATCCGAATATTGTACCTACTGTCCTACTGTTGTACAGACATCACTTGATCAGTGTCTTTTTTTTTTTACTCGAAAAGTGATTTTTAGAAAAGTATGATCATAATAACTTTGGAAGCAGTGAAGCAAAAGCAGGTTAGAGATAAAATCTATTCTATTCTTCATTTCCTCAGAAGTATATATTTTCCAAAACTCATTTTGATGAAGTGACAGAAATGAAGATAAATATTTATGCAGAATATTCACTGTAACACACAGGAGAAAAAAATATAAAGAGCTTGAAAGTCCATCAGTAGGAAATACCAGCTAAATTAAGTAACCTTATTCAATAAAATTACTCAATCATTAATATGTACTGATAGAAAATGTGTACCTAGGCCAGGCATTGTGGCGCATGCCAATAATCCCAGAACCAGCACTTGGAAGGTAGTGACAGGAGGAGTACAAGTTCAAGACCTGTCTTGAATGCATAATAGGACCAACTCTGAATCTCCTAAAATAAAAAAGAAGAAAAGGAAAAAGTGTGTATGGGATTTGATATGTGGAATTTCCAGGCTATTTAATTTTGAGATTACTCATTGTTAGTACAGTAGTCCTGCTTACCCATGAATGTATTGCACATCTTTGACCAACCATAATTTAAAAAGTAAAATCATGGCTAGCAATTTTTTAAAAAGGCTTTAAATCCCCACACAAACATTTTGCTGATAAAGGGAGAAACTATCACCGAGTTCTGTTTAAATCATTTTCAGACTT
This sequence comes from Perognathus longimembris pacificus, assembly GCF_023159225.1. NCBI lineage: Eukaryota > Metazoa > Chordata > Mammalia > Rodentia > Heteromyidae > Perognathus > Perognathus longimembris. The sequence continues at coordinate 45,602,198 of NC_063164.1, forward strand.
TGAGTGTTTCCTTGCCCCCAATTTTGTGAAAGATATGTCTCCTAAAAAAGCAAATGGTGCCCAAAACTAAGGTAAAAATAAATGTACTTCATCTAAGAAATAAAAGAGAAAAATTGAGATTTGTTGAAAAACGCCATGTCTTTATATAGTGTTGTGGGGAAAATAAATCAAGCATCTGCAGTAGATTTCCATCAAAGATGGATTCTGTCAAACCATACACCTATGGATATCATGTGTCTGGTCTGCTGTCTATCAAAAACATGCCCTAATAACAGTGGGTACCGTTAGGTCACAACCATTTGATAATCACTTAGGTAATTTTTATGCTTCTCTGCAATATATATGTATATATATACATATATGTCACATACATATATAATTTTGATTTCCATTTTTACAACACTGTGTATTAAATCTATAATCATCATCAAAGTTGATTGCCTTACAAAAGTTCTGAGAACTTGAACCTGAAAATAAGCTTCTCAAGAATAACAAAACAGCTTCCTATAGTTCGTACAAAACTATTTAATATACATCTCTTTCATTGTAGGATCTAAACACAAGACCATGGTTGAGGCTCGTAATGGAGCTGGTCCAATTAAATCCTATCCTAGACCTGGATCAAGATTAAAGATGCAGAATGGAAGTAAGGGGTCAGGACTACAGAATAAGACATTTCATTGTGAAATTTGTGATGTTCATGTGAATTCAGAAATTCAGCTCAAACAGGTAATGTACCGTTAATTAGTATTACTATTTTTCAGGATGTCATTTGAATATATTTATCTCCTCATCAACAGAATAGTTATCACAATGCTTATAATTAAGTTTATAAACGGCACAGCATGTGTGACATATAAGTGCAATGTTAGTCCCCAGTATTTAAGCATTCACTGCTCATCTATGTCAGACTTGATGGAAACAAGAGTCACATGGAGCTTACAGTCCAGGAGGCTTTGGTAAGTGAGACGTAAAGCCTGTATTCCAAGGAACGCAAATTGGGTTAGGAAGGCAGTCATCAGTTACTGTGATAATTCCAGGTAAAATGTGGTAAGTCTATGAAGAACATGGCAGAGACAGAGCATTCCAATCAAGGGAAGGTGCAAGTCCTGAGAGAGTGTGAAATCTTTATTCAAACCCTCTTTGAAGGTAGACCTAGAGCTGGAAAGGGAGAAATCACCATAGAGCTGGAAAGGGAGAAATCACCATATCTATCTAGGAGATAATATTCTTGGATTCAGCTAATGCAGCAAACTTTTTTCAGCACATTTCTAGCAGAAGGCACAAAGACCGTGTTGCAGGGAAACCACTGAAGCCGAAATACAGCCCTTACAACAAACTCCAGCGGAGCCCTAGCATTTTAGCAGTAAGTTTACCTGGCTCACTTATCTTTTAGGTGGGACAACCTGTTGGGTAATGGCTATAGGGCGGGCCTAGGCATTAATGGTCATGAAAGGTGTTGAATGTATTTATTCATCTGTGTTTTTTGTTTGTTTCTGTTGTGCTAGGAATTAACTCCAGGGTCTCAAACATGCTAAGAAAGTGCTCTCCCACTAAGTCACATTCCCAAAATCATAGTTTTAAATTTTAATAGTTCTCAAAGATAGACATTTTATGATGAATTGCTTAGTTCCTACTAGAGGGCACCCTGAAGAAAGCCACCTTGGATAAGTGAAGGTGATGAAAGTGGTAAACATCTTTTTTGGGGGGTCTGTATCTTGAACTCAGGACCTTTTGAGTGCAAGGTAGATGCTCCACCATTGAACCACATCACATTTAATTTTTTAAATGCTATATTGAAACAGGATCTTAACTAAAATACCCAAGAAGGTCTCAAACTTGATTTTTCTGCCTTAGCCTTTTAAGTAATTGGTATTGCAGGCATGCTCCACCACACCCTTCGAAGGTGAACCACTTTAATTAAAAGCTAATTACCTTACTCTTTATCAAGAGCATGTCAAAGACTACCTTCTTCAGCATGCTAAGCAGAGGTTCCGTAACACAGACAAATATTGCTGGAAAATTCTGAAATGTGTTAAATCTGTGAAGAAAAGTCATTTTCATAAAACAAAAAAATCACTCAATATCTTTGTGTGTGTGTGTGCTGCCTATGTATGCAAGACAGTGTCTTATCTATTCTCAGTACATACTGTTTTCAGTTTCTTGGCAAAGATACTGAGGGACTGCAGAAGTAAGTATTATAGGAATACCCAGCATTGCATGCAGTCTCCCTGGGCTGGGCCCAGTGAGATGTTCATGCTAAAGTGAACTGAAATGGACCAGCTGGAGGTGATGTGATGATTACTTTCCAGCTTTCCCAAAGCCTGCATTGAGGCTGGAAGCAGGTGGTACCTTCATTAAGCAAATCCAGCTTGCTCTGCTCCTCCTGATTGCAAAAGAGAACTCAAGCATTGATTTCTTCCTTCATGGGAAGATTCCATAGTAGGATTCCTTTAGATAACGTTTCTACCCCACTTATAGTCAACTCAACAGAATTTGATTCTGCTGCAACCTTTCAAGGAATTCCCCTTAAGTAGATAGTAAAGGAGATATAATTGACTTTGTCCTCTTGATCACATGGGACTGTCATGTTTTAAACTTTAGTTACTTAAACCCCATGTAGTTTACCTAGAGAAATGGAGTAAAGGATCGTGCCTCTCACAAAACGAATAAACAAAGCAAAAGGAACAACTCCACCAAAAGAAATAAGAAAGAAAGACAATATAAAACCAGTCTCTAGAAAATGTGATAGTTTAAAACAAATCCACATAGCAGAGGCTCACAAGAGCCCAATAGCTATACCCTTATGAACACATAAGATGATGCTAAGTGAAATGAACTCCATGTTATGGAAACGATTGTTATATCACAGTTGTAACTACTTTCAACGTCCCATGTGTATCTGTAGCTTCTATTATTGATGTTCTTGTATCACCTTCCTGTGGTTGTACCTACACTATCTCTGTAATCTTGTCTGAGTATATTGGAAACCGTGTATACTGGTATTAGAAGTAGGAAATTGAAAGGGAATATACCAAAATGGAGAGACACAGAGTTAAAAAAAGACAAACAACTACAAAAGCAATACTTGCAAAACTGTTTGGTGTAAGTGAACTGAACACCTCAGGAGGGGACAGGGAAAGGGGGAGGAGGGAGGGGAGTATGTGGGACAAGGTAACAAACAGTACAAGAAATGTATCCAATGCCTAACGTATGAAACTGTAACCTCTCTGTACATAAGTTTGATAATAAAAATTTGAAGAAAAAAACCCAACAAAAAACAAATCCACATTTTGAAGTGAGCTCTCTGAACTGAGCAGGAAGCAGATGGGCCCCACCACTCCCCCTGCACTTAAGTGTCTCTTCAGGAGCTTCCTTTGCCCTAGCTGCGAGGATCAAAGACTCTTTGAAAGCTCTAAAATGAAAACAAATCAAAGTAAAGCTATGCGAAAAGATGCTGAAACCAGCTTTGTGCAGTCACATACTGACTTCTCAAAGTAGATTTTCTAAACTGAAAACTTCTTAACTTGGTGTTTTGCTGATGAAAATAAAATTCCTCATCTCATGTCCACTGTTTCTCCCTTACTAGGCAAAACTTGCATTCCAGAAAGATATGATGAAGCCCTTGGCCCCGGCCTTCCTGTCATCACCCTTGGCTGCAGCAGCAGCAGTGTCCTCTGCACTATCACTGCCGCCCAGGCCATCTGCCTCACTCTTTCAAGCTCCTGCCATCCCTCCAGCCCTCCTGAGGCCAGGGCACGGGCCCATCCGTGCCACTCCTGCCTCCATTCTCTTCGCCCCATACTAACATCTGCAAGCCCCAAGACAATCGAGGCCAGTGGGAAAGTAAAGGAGAGCCAAAAGGATTTGGTAATAGAAACATTTTGTGTTGCAATTAAAACCAGTATCCAGCCACAAAATGCAGCCAACCCCAGAGCCCCAGCTCCAGAGAAAAACAAATCACTAGATTGAAGAGAGCTTTAATGGCCAGGTCCTGCAGTTTAGGAATGTGATCAGCATAGGCTTTTATCTCCCTCTTCCTTTCCTTGTTCAGTTGGTGTATCTGAGCTAGTGAGTTTCTTGAAAACGTATTGGTCAGAAAAAGAGAGCAAAAGAAAACCAGTCTTTGTTTTCCCGAGTGTGATCTGGCTGAGAAACAATCTGGAATATTTTCCTGACAGACTTGAAAACTAGGATCTTCCTCAGATGTCTGTATATAACTCTGGAATCCAATGGGGCATATTCTAGTGTGGAACAAAAACACAAGTGCTTACTTGTGGATATAACTTTACCAACCGTTCACAATCTTTTCGTTTTAGTGTACTATTGTTGACAGGGATGTGTACTGTTTTAGACCCAAGTACTGTTGTATGCTGTGTAGTACTAGATTGTATCTCTTGTCTGAATTCAACATTTTTAGTTCCTGTGTAATTGTTAGGAAGCAAAGTAGCTTTCAATTTTCTCTTTAAGAGAACAAAAGATAATGTATTTTATTTACTTTACCTTTCATTTGGAGATATTTAAAACTAAATAGAAAGCCATATAACATAGCTATAATTACTACCTGTTTGCTATTTTTGTTTAACTTATTTTGTAGCTTTCTCACCAGTTTGAGTTGCTAAGCAAATGTATACAAACACAAAAAAGAGCTTCCTGAATTGCACATTGTTGCACTTCCTGTGCATTCTGCAAGAACGCAATGAATTCATGTACTTCTACGTAATGATCTTCATTTTAACCTGTTTTCATTTGTAATGATGCTACATAATTTTGTGGCTCCCTAATGCAATAATGTACAGAAGATATAAAAGTTTATAATTGAATACTTTGTCTTTCTGTTCACTAAATATGTTGCAGGTCATGCTCCCATGCCCCCCTTCTAAGCTGATGTCAATAAGACTGAGATATTTGGTGTTAGGGGCAAGTGGTAAAAATAAAACAACAAAATAGAGTGAACTCTTTTAGAATATCTATATCTGCAATCTGTAAATGGTAAAATGTCTGTGTATTTTTTTAAATGTACCTTTTCAATAAAAGTACAAAAAAGCAAAACCTTGTTGGTATTTTCTGTATTATTTTCTTCTGAGATTCCTGCAATTTAAAACCACCTTATGGAAGCTTCTAAGTAGGCACAAAGGCTGTTTCTTATACGTTTAGCACTCTCAGCTGGCATTTGCTACAGATTTGTTTATCATGTTTATTCACTATGGTTTGCAGCTTCTGTGTGACATAACACTTTCCTCTTGCTGTCTCTCTGATTCCTTAAGGAGTTAGGCCAAAGTTGTGAGTTTGCCCAAATGATAACATCCTACTAAAACCATGAATCGGACTTCCTAAAACCTCTAAATCCCCAGGCCATATTTTATTTATTTATTGATAGAGTATTTCTCTTTCTCTTTATAGAATTCTATTCCCTTCTCACTTTCCCAGCCAATCCAAGATTTGTTCTGGTAAGCTATTACTGATTAACCAACTACTGTAAAAACATTTCATCTCATCAGGATTCCATGGATTAAGAACCCAATGAGGTTTAGCTGGGCTGTTCTGTTTTCTGAGGCATCTATTTGGCTCATTTGGTAACTAGGCTGGGCTGGAAGACCACATGTCTTCACTCACAAGAATACCTGGTGATTATGACTGGAAGACTGAGCTCTATGGAAGCAATCCGCCAGAGGTCTTGCCTGGCTTTGACAGTCACTGCATTTTAAGAGGCCTGTCTGGAAATCCTAAGGCCTCTTGTGAAATAGGCTAGAAACTAACAATAATGTTACTACGCCCAGTCCAGATGTGTAAGGAAGGAAATTAGATATTACTTCTCAGCATAAAAATGAGCAAAAAAATGTCCCAACCTCATCCATATACCACAGTGCTAAAAATTTTTGATAGAAGTGGTATCAAAGCAATTATAGAGCCCTTTTCTCCACACCTTACTCTTAAACCTTGTCAGTCTTTTAAAATGAGAACCAGGACAGGAAGTTAGTACATAAAAAATAACTTCCAAAAAAAGTAAAGCAAGAAGATATAGCACTGTAGCTGTGATGCAAATAATAGACTTCCTCCAACAAAGCATTTATCCAATGGTCTGAACTGTTGACCGTAATATTTTAGGTTATTTTCAAAGTGTAATAATAGACTTACAATTCAACATTTAGAATTTAGAGGGTTTTATTTTTTTCATTTGCTTGCTAGCCAATATTATTTAAATTCCCCATGGTTGAACTTTGAGATGTGATTTATAGCTACCACACTACCAAAATATTGTTTTCTAATTTAACATTTTGGGTTTTTATTTTCATGGATTTCAAAGGCAATTATATGTGATCTACCTTGCCTCATCCTTTGTTTCATTGAAGCTTATTATTTCTATCCTCGAAAAATTATAAATGCTAGTATTTAAGTAGACACAGAAAATTATAGAGTTTTGAAATCACTGCAGGGAAGTAGTAAAAAGAATAGCAACTTAAAATGCATGCTCCAAAAGAAGCTGCGAGTAATGTCAAGCAATGATTTATAAAACACTACTAAGCAGATACAAGCTTATCGCCTGTTCTGATTCGGAAATGTCAGTGGATCAACCCTGAGGTTGATACACATTTACCTACACACATTTACCTCTCCCTGTGTCATTTCCAATGAGAAAAGGCTGTGATTGTACTCCCCCAATTAATAAAGATAATGGACATGTTGCTGGCTCTAATGCAATCTAACTATAGTCTCTATAGACTTAATAAAACTACTCTCAGCTAAAATTGTCAGATAAAATATGAAATAGCAACTTAAATTTGAATTTCAAATCTAATAAAAAAAGTTTAAATAATGTAGATGGTAGTACGGTATTGCATATAACATATGTATGTCCCATAAGAAGCATACAATACTTGAAATATATATATATATATATATATATATATATATACTAAAGGATCAGTTTATCTGAATTTAAAATTTAGATAGACATCATGTATTTTTATTTGTCAAGTTTGGCAACTCTTTCCTCAGGAGCATTCCTCTTCATCTCACTGGTCATAATGCTTCAGAAGAGAAGCTGCTTCTTAGGTATTAAAAACTAAATAATGAGGGGTTTTTTTTGTTTTGCTTTTTGCCAGTCCTGGGCCTTGAACTCAGGGCCTGAGCACTGTGCCTGGCTTCTTTTTGCTCAAGGCTAGCACTCTACCACTTGAATTACAGCGCCACTTCTGTCTTTTTTTTCTATATATGTGGTGCTAAGGAATTGAACCCAGGGCTTCATGTTTGCGAGGCAAGCACTCTAACATTAGGCCATATTCCCAGCCCCAATGAGGTTTTTTTTGTTTTGTTTTATTTTTGTTTGTTTGTTTTTAATCCACATTTACAAATAGACACAGGAGGGAACTTAAATTAAGAAATTAAATTAATATCTTAATGTATAAGAAAGGGACAGAAAAAATGTGCTATAGAGTTTTTCTTAATGCTCTGCTGATACCATATTTAGCTAACCAAATCAATTATTAGAAAAGAAAAAATAATCGTATTGTCTACCAAACACGTCTCTTAATTTTCTCATTCTCTGACCTATAAAAATTCTTATGTTTCCAGGGCACAAATAGAGAAAGCTACATAGAATGTTTCCCTCTGAACGTGTACTACACTATATTTAATGTGTGGAGAAACAGAACCAAGGCAGTTCCCATGGAGTTAGAGGAAGGACATATAGGACAAAGAGCTAAGAGCATCAGGCAGAAATCCTGTTATTCTCAGTCAGAGACGCACTGAGGAGACTGAGTTTGGGGATATTTGGGGAAATAGACTCCCATTGTCTGAGGAGACTTATAAGCAGGTTTAATAAATAAAAACTAAGTCAATATCACACCCTGTGTAAACATAGACACCATCAAGACACAAGCCAGAGGATTAATTTCATCTTTGCTGGTCTGAGTTTTTCCTCCGGATCCCTGTTTTGTTAGTACGATGGCCTGTGATATCAGAGATAACATGGCCTCTCTGGGAAATCCGAGTCTCTGGTAACTTTGTGGCGTAAGGTTCCACAGGGGATACTTCTTCTTACCTCCTTCCTCCCTTCAATAATTGGCCCTGAGGAGGAATTCATCAGGGTCATACTAGCATAGGTTCTCAGCAGCTGTGGAGTATGGCTAGTGAATTGCCCTCATTCCTTTGGTTAATATTTCTAAAACCATAATGACAATATAATATATTCTACTCTTAACTAAAGGCACAAAATGCATCAAACCTTTGCTTGTCAGATGAAATTCCTCCTGAAGGTGCAATGGAAATATTATTGTGTCACTTTCTTCAGTTTCAGAAGTCACTTACCTACAGATGACAGGACAAGTTTGCTTAAAAGATTTAAGTAAGAATAATATATAACTTGGGGGGAGTGGAGTCAGGAGGAGGAAAAGTGGGAGAAAATGAGGGAGGGGGTAAAACTGCTAGAAAATAAAGTCATTACCTTATGTAACTGTAATTCCTGTGCACATCACCTTTACAATAAATAAAATAAAATGAATAATACATAATTTGCACTCAAAATATATAATTTGTACTCAAAATACATAATTTTCACAGAATTTAGATCTCAGCTATGTCCATGATTTTGCATCATGAAAAACCTTCATGTCATATTCTAAAAAGTCTGCTTTTCACATAATAAAAAACATTCAATGATATTTGACTCACAATGGTTGCTAATAAGCAAATATAATTAAACAGGAGAAAATATTTTATAAATTGTGTATACTACATAAATTTTCATAAATGAATGAATAAAACTAAGCTTTGTATTTCTTCTGAGAAGTGTGTATGGAATTCTTTTGCCCACTTGTTTAATTAGTTATTTATTCATTTGCTGTTTAAGTTTTTGAGCTCTTTGTATACTTTGGATGTTAATCTTTTATCCATTTGATAACTAGCAAAGAGTTTCTCCAATTCTGTAGGTTCTCGCTACATTCAGATAATTGTTTCTTTTGGTGTGTAGATATGATAAAAATCCTATATGTCCAGTCTTTCCCTTATTTGCTGGGTATATGGAATCCTATTTAAGAATCCTTCAGAATTTTTTCTGCTTTTCAGTAGTAGTTTCAGTTTCACAGATATGTTAATATTTTGATCCATTTGGAATTGTACAGGATTAGAGCTAGCATCTAGTTTGGATTTTAAATGTCTTCCAAAGGCCTTGGATTGACAGCTTGTTTACCAGCCCAAGGTACTATTGAAACCTTACATGGGTTTTTAGGAAGTAGGAGCTAGGAGTAAGTGTGATCATTGGGGGATAAGCCCTTTAATCACAGTTTGATCTCTGGCCTCTTCTCTTTATTTTCTGTGCCATGAAGTGAGTGATTTCGCTCTACCACGTCTCTCCATTATAACTTTCTGCCTTGCCATATTCCAGAAATAATAGTATAGAAGGGATGAAATATAGGAAACTATGAGACAAAAGTAACCATTGTGTCTTTTAGGATGATTTGCTCTAGTATTTTGTCACAATATCAAAAATTGGCAGTATTATTTCAGATGTTTTTGTTGGAGGATTTTGGTTGGTTGGTTTGGGAATACTCATCTACTAATAAACTATAAGATTACTTCGGTAAAGCAAAAACGTCCAGTTTGCTCATATTGTGGTAGTAGCTTCTTTAATTTTCCGACTCTCAATATCACATGAATTCTTTGCACCTTTCTTCCACTATCATGAGTCTATTTTTTACCCAACCAAGTCTTTTAGTAGTGAACATATATTCTTTGCAAATTCCATTATGAGTTCATGGATTTATATATAGCTCAATTATTTTTAAAAAAGCTGAAATTGAGGCCTAATTATTCTAATAATAACATTGTTACTAGGTCAAACTACAGCTGATTGTTGATTGAAAATGCATTTTTACTATAAAATACATTAGTAGATAGACTACCAGTAGAAAAAAAGGCAGCCTTCTCCATCTTCTAGTTGACCACTATCTTAGACATGTTTGCCTGATTTACTATTGAAATACATGTCACTGGTAGTATTTCCATGAAAATCAATTGACAGCACATAACCTATATAGTCCCTAGAAGATTCTAATGGTAAAATGATGAAGCAGAACATAAGCCTTCTTTCCAGTAATAGAGTGAGTCATTATCCAGATACTCTCCCAGGAGTATTCACTATTTGAATGCCAATAATGATTTCACTTCCTACTAAATTTAAACACATGGCATGTTTAGGACTGGCATGACCTCTAGTGAAGAAATGCTTTGCATCTTGATTTGTAGTCTTCCAAGTTTAAGATCACTAAACTCCTCCTTGTGCTTCTGGTTCTATAAGGCTCTAGTGAGGCAGTAAAGAATATGCTATTACACTTCATTCCTTTGTTAAAAGACTAATTTAATTCTCTCAGAATCCCCAATATGGATGATTCTACTTTAAGCAGATACATTGGGAAGCTGAGCAGCCAAATTAGTTTTGAAGTAGAATACCAGGCAAGAATTGAAAAGCATCACTGATCTTGAGTCAGAGTACAGCTTTTCTAATGAAGTAGTAGTGCACTCCTGTCTGCAGGAAAATAACAACAAACCTTGAATGGACTGAACCTTCACTGAGGTAGACAGAGTAGAACCTGGACCACAGATCCTCAAAGGGTAGTTAATGCATCAAAGAATCACCTGGGGCATTTGCTTGAGTGCAGATGCTTGAGTTCCACTCCTGGAGATAATTATTCAGAAGGGGCTAAATGGCTCCCAGAAATCTGCAGTTTAACAGATGCCTCCCAGTGTAAAATTGAAGCAAGCTTTATAGGCCTCAGGGTACTTATTAGACTTCTGTATTTAGGCTATGTTGCATGTAAAGTCAAGATCCAAACAATAAACATTTCTATGATAAGAAGACCAAACTTCAGATTTGTAACCCAAAGAGTTCCATCTACAAAGAACCAAATATTTTTCAATAACCCATAAGGATTTTTAAATAGCTTGGGAAGAAATTCACTTATCTCCCTGCAAACCAAATCCTTCAATACCCCTTACTTTAAATAAGAGAACCAGAATAATATGGAAAATACAGAAAAGGACCTAACCAGTCAATAAAAGAGAAGGCCCAGATTATCTTAAAGAAGAGAAACAAGAGGAAAGTGGTGTGTGGGGTTTACAGAAGATTTAGGCTAGTTCTTGGAGTACAATTCTAGAAAAGTAAGAGGAACATTACTGAAAAAGGCTTTCAAAACAAGGTCTCTTAAATCTACCTGTCTTTATTATAAACTAGGAAAAGCATGGTTTATACAAAGACAGGAGAATAATTCAGAATACATCTCTTTTCATTTTTAAGAAACAGTCTGTCTTGCTATGTAAGCCAGGCTGATTTTTAAAAAATTTAATTTTACTGTCAAGGTGATGTATAGAGGGGTTACAGTTACATATATAAGGTAGAGAGTATATTTCTTGTCATACTTGTTACCCCTTTCCCTCATTTTTCTACCACCTTCCTCCCCCGCAAGTTGTACAGTTAATTTCCAACATATTGTCTTATAAGTATTGCTGCTGCATTGGTTTGCACTTTGCCTCACCATTTTGATTTTCTCCTTCCCTTCCCTAATTGAGATAAACATATATACAATACCCAGGGTACCATAATCAAATACCATGACAGCAGGGGATAAACCATAGGAAAGAAAAAAGAAATAATTTCACATAGTACATTAGAATTTTATTGGCCATTCAATGGATAAGGGCCTCATATCTAAATATACTTAGAACTCAAAAAAAATTAATTCTCCCAAAACAAATTCTGAAAGAAACAACTTCCCCCTCAATAAATGGGCTAAAGACTTAAAGAGAGACTTCCCTGAGAAGAAATGAGAATGGCGAAAAGGCACATGAAGAAATGCTTAGCATCCTTGGCCATAAAATAAATGCAAATCAAAACAACCTTAAGATTCCACCTCATGCCAGTAAGAATGTCCATTATCAAGAAAACTAGCAACAACAGATGCTGGCAGTGATGTGGTCAAAACGGAACCCTACTACACTGTTGGTGGGACTGTAAACTTGTTCAACCACTCTGGAAAGCAGTGTGGAGATTCCTCAGAAGGCTAATCATGAAGCTTCCCTATGACCCAGCAACCCCATTTTGGGGCATTTACCTAAAGTATTACAAACAAGACCACATTAAAGCTACCAGCACAACTATGTTTATTGCAGCACAATTTTCCATTGCTAAAATATGGAACCAATTGTTGGAGGGGATGTGGCCAAAAGGGAACCCTACTTCATTGTTGGTGGGAATGTAAACTGGTTCAGCCACTCTGGCAAGCAGTATGGAGATTCCTCAGAAGGCTAAATATAGAACTCCCCTATGACCCAGCAGCCCCACTTTTGGGTATCTATCCAAAAGACCACAAACAAAATCACAGTAATGCCACCAGCACAACAATGTTCATTGCAGCACAATTTGTCATAGCGAGAATCTGGAACCAACCCAGATGCCCCTCAGTAGACGAATGGATCAGGAAAAGGTGGTACATATACACAATGGAATTTTATGCATCTATCAGAAAGAATGACATTGCCCCATTTGTAAGGAAATGGAAGGACTTGGAAAAAGTTATACTAAGTGAAGTGAGCCAGACCCAAAGACACATGGACTCCATGGTCTCCCTTATTGGGAATAATTAGTACAGGTTTAGGCAAGTCATAGCAGAGTATCACAAGGCCCAATAGCTATACCCTTATGAACACATAAGATGATGCTAAGAGAAATGAACTCCATGTTATGGAAACAATTGTTATATCACACAGTTGTAACTACTTTCAACGTCCCATGTGTATATGTAGCTTCTATTATTGATGATGTTCTTGTATCACCTTCCTGTGGTTGTACCTACACTATCTCTTTAATCTTATCTAAGTATATTGAAAACCATGTATACTGGCATTGGATGCAGGAAATTGAAAGGGAATACCAAATTTGAGAGACACTGGATAAAAAAAGACAAACAACTACAAAAGCAATACTTGCAAAACTGTTTGGTGTAAGTGAACTGAACACCTCTGGGGGAGGGGGGAAGGAAAAGGGGGAGGAGGAAGGGGGGTATGAGGGACAAGGTAACAAACAGTACAAGAAATGTATCCAGTGCCTAACGTATGAAACTGTAACCTCTCTGTACATCAGTTTGATAATAAAAATTTGAAAAAAAATAAAATATGGAACCAACCTAGATGCCCCTCAATAGATGAATGGTCTAAGAAAATGTGGTACATATACACAATTGAATAGAAGCATAGGTTTCTATTAGAAAGAATGATTTGACCCTATTTGTGAGGAAATGGAAAGACTTGGAAAAAATCATACTAAGTGAAGTGAGCCAGAACCAAAGAAACAGACTCTATGGTTTCACTCATTAGAAATAATTAGTACTTGTCTAGGATAATCCTAGCAGAGGAGCACAATAGCTCAATAGCAATGTACATATGATCACATAAGATGATCTTAAGTGAAATGAACTACAAGATTTGGAAATAAGTGATTTATCTTTGTTTGTACTTCCAATGTACCTGAAAGCATAGGTATCGGCCATCCCAGAGGACCATGTGGAGATAATCACAGGCAGGAGAAGAAGGTTCATAAGGAGGTTTATTAGTGGGGCCATAGTTCCCACGGGAGAGGGAGCTACATGGCATCTGCACCTTATCCAGGTGGCAGCTTCTCTCTGGGGGTAAAGGGAATGTAGTTAGATAGTGAGTAGGAGTGAATAGGAGTGGGTCATTAGCTATGGTGGATCTGGGTGCTAGTGGGAGGAGATGAGGACCTGAGGCTAGGGAAATGCTAACATTACCCCCTTGCTCAAGGACAAGTGCTGTCCCTACGGGGTCAGCTGTCAGCTTGCTGACAATAAACTGTGCAGTACATGACTTGGTGTCTCCATGGTCATCTGAGCTGGTGCTTTCACCTACCACATTATTCCAATTCCTTAAGCATTTTAGGATACAAAAATTTGCTGACAATAATATTTGGTTTATAAATCAGGAAATAATATTTCCAATATGAGCTTATTTCTTTTTTATCATTTTTTATTTATTAATTAAATTTTGTTGACAAGGTGTTATGCAAAAGGGGTACAGTTACATAATAGGGCAGTGAGGACATTTCTTGTGATATCTTACACTCTTGTTTTTCTTTCTCTTCCCTAGATCAGGTAGGCATACATACAATACCCAGTGTACCAAAAACACATAGAGTAGCCACGTGGCATACGCCAAAGAAAATTCACCTAGAACTTTAAATATAATTTCAACAACAGAGTTTGCTTATCCTTGTCTTATATACATATATATACATACATAGCTTTTGAGCTATTGTGATCCACTGAGAGGTCTATTTTAGATCTTTTTATGTTTAGTAGTTGTTTGGTTTTAGTTACATAATGTAAGGTCGCTGACCCAAAACTGTGGGAAATACCATTTGACAGGAAGTTTTTTGTTTCACAGACCTGGTCTCTACTGTCCCTCTCCGCCCCCCCCCCCCCCGCCAACTTAAGAGTCATATATCAAGGAGATCATGCCCCTTTTTTTTCTGTGTTCTAGGCTTGTCTCACTCAACATCATTTGTTCAAGTTCTGAACATTTCCCTGCAAATACCAATATTTTTCATTTCTAATCACTATGTAGTATTCCATTGTGTATAGGAACTACATTTTTTTGATCTATTCATCTGTAGAGGGGCATCTGGGTTGTTTCCATATTTTGGCTATTGTGAATTGTGCAGCAATAAAAATGGATGTACAGATGTCTCTTTGATATCCTGAGACCTGTTTTTCAGGGTAGATGCCTTAGAGTGGTATGACTGGGTCATAGGGTAGGTCTATGTTGAGCTTTTTGAGGAACCTCCATACTGTTCTCCAAAGTGGTTGTACTAATTTGCACTCCCACCAACAGTGAAAAGGGTTCCTCTTTCCCCACATTCCCCTCCAGCATTTGTTGTTGCCTGAGTTCAGAGTATAGGCCATTCTAACTGGAGTGAGGTGGTATCTCAGGGTGTTTTTATGTGCATTTCCTTTACTGCCAGGAATGTTGAACATTTCCTCATATGTTTCTTTGCCATTTTTATCTCTTCTCCTGTGAAGTATCTCTTTAGCAACTTTGCCCATTTAATAATTGATTTACTGGGCTCGGAGGGGCTTAGTTCTTTTAGTTCTCTGTAGATGACAGATATTAGGCCTTTGTCTCTTGCTGTGCTGGTGAAGATCCTTTCCCATATGGTTGGCTGTCTTTCTATTTTGGTGGCTATGTCTTTAGCTGTGCAGAAACTTTTTATTTTCTAGTAGTCCCATTTGTCGAGACTCTCCCCTGTCTGTTGTGCCCCTGGGACTATATTCAGGAAGTTCCTTCCTGTGCCTATAAGCTCTAGCGTCTTTCCTACTCTGTCCTTCAGTAGTTTCAAAGATTCAGGTCTGATGTTGAGGTCCTTGATCCATTTTGAGTTGATCTTGGTGCATGGTGACAGGCTAGGGTCTACTTTGAATTTTCTACATCCAATATGAGTTTATTTCTTATACACAAGAATCTTATTCCCTTCAGAACTACATCACTCTTGGTTTTATTTAAACTCTTTGCTGGAACTTTTCCTAAATATTATTACTATGGTTGTCTCTTCTTTTTTGTTATTGTCAGGGTGATGTACTGAGGGTTATAGTTACATACGTAAGGCAGTGAATACATTTCTTGTCAAACTTGTTACCTCCTCCCTCATTTTTCTCCCACCTTTTGTCCTCCCTAATTCCTTCTCCTCCGAGTTGTATTGTCTTGTAAGTATTGCATTGGTTCACCTCTTACCCTTGGTCTCTGGTTGTCTCTTCTTAAACAAGATAAACCACCTATTATCTTTATGTGATCATTCAAATTCACCATTGAAGCCATCACTAGTGGCATATGTGTCTTATTGTTGTGAAAACAATACGAGAAATCAGAATTAATAAACTGAAGTATACTACACTTACTGTACTTGTTAATTTAAGCATCTCTAGCCTAAGTGGGAACAAAAATAATTGTTGTACATATACCAAAATGAAGCGTTGGGCTCAAATTTAAAAATCAGTGTGGTAAGTGCTCAGTAAATTCTGAACTGTTCTCTAACTGGTGTGTCAGGCACTGCACAGATTCAGACAACAGGTCAGGAACTAAGGCTCAATGGAGAGGAGACAAACCTCCACAGACTTAACCCCAGACAGGATGGTATATTGTATCCAATTCACACCTCACTTTGCTCTTTTGTTGTCAAAGAATCAGATTCCACTGTGAGACTGAGAACCAGCTAAAGCAATGTAGAACTTGTGAACTACTTACACGGGTTTCTACTGAGCCATGACACCCGAATTAAAAAAAAAATAGGGGAAATGAATGGAAAGAGCTTTCAACTTAGTCTCATTCAACAATCATTTTTTGTCAGATTCTGGCAAGACATCAAACGGACAAGAATGATTCCTATCATGGCATTGCTTTAAATTCTGGGAATAGGGAGTGGAGGGGAATGGAGAAGAGGAAACAGCTATGAGGACAAATGCATATAAATACCATGCCAATGTGCACTAGTGCAAAAGGAAGTCAGGTAGCCCATGAGGGTGGTGCAGGTGAGGGCTGAGAAGGTACCATGGAAACTTCCTGGAGAGCAAGGTGGCTAGAATGGCCACTTCAAAGAGAAGGAATTGCACTATGTAAGAATAGCATGGCTGGAGAAGCCAAGAGCAGTTCACAGAACTAAAACAAGAAGCAGAAGAGGTCAAGAGGAGGAGGAGAGATCAACATGGATCAGTGTGAGCCTAAGACAGCAGTCAGGAAGAAATGCTACAGCATGCAGGAATCATTGGTTGAGAGTAATAAGAGCAGCTTATGCATGTGGGGAGAACTTTCTAATAGCATATGAAGAAGTGAGGTGTGTGAGCGCTGTGTGGATCAGAGAAATAGACTTATGAAACACAAAATGACCTGAACTAGAGCCTCAATATAAGAATTACAAAATGGTATGGACAACAATGTCCCCATGGAAAAGATGGATATCAACTGCAGCCTAATCTGACTACACTGTTACAGCAAGGGTAATGGGACCCGGTACAAGGTAGAATCTTACTCAACATTCAGTTCATCATGATTTTTTGCAGCAATTAATCCTGACTAATGAGTGGATGAGGAGCACAAATTCAGAGATGTTTGGTGTATGTGTACAACTAGTTGTCCTAAATGCTCACACACCATGACCTGAGTTCACTATTTTCTTCTTTTTAATGTATCATTTTTTTCTTGATGTCAAATTGGAAAGAAATCTCTCCTCATCCTTAAGTTTCTATGAATGAAACAACCAGAGAGGCGACTCTGTTTGGAACTGTGAGTAAAATAGCAACATAGCTCCCAGAGTAGCCCAAGGGATGCTCCTAGCACTGGAGTATAGTCCAATCATTCCTCATCTGTTTAAATGTCTGTTCTAGCTTTGTAATTGAACTGCATTTTTCCTTTCTCTTGCCTCCAGGTATTCCATAGTGTTGGAAGTTGGGGATGTCTTGGATAAGATTTCTGGAAATATATCATGAATCATTATTGCAATATGAGAAAAAAATCACAATCTTCCTCATTCTTCAAACTAAGATATTCCTGGCACTGTGCTTGGAATACTAATGAATGAAACTTGCACCTGATCCTGAGGAAATAATTAAGATCCTCAAAGAAAGCACAGGCAATTACTAGGATGGTTGCTTCCCTTTATAAGCATTTGTTTGTTTGTTTTAAATAAAATTGATTTGTCCTGATTTGTTTTAACTAGAATTGACTTAAGTTTAATCTTTATAGGCTTGCAAGATAGCTGAACAGAGGGTTATTTTTGTTTTATAATTTGTATTTTGCTCATTTAACTTTTCATGGTTTTGTTTGAAGATTATTATTAACCTTCATGGGTTATACAGAAGAGGAGGTTTCATTATGTCATGTCCATCCAAATATACCATGGTTAGATTCCCCCTCTCCCTCTCTTTCCCTTGTTTCCCTTACTTCATTCTTTAAAAAAAAAATCTATGAAGCTTTCAAAAAATATCAAAAGCACATCTCAATATCAGGTCAACTAAACCACACTCTTAGGTGACAGTGATATTAAAACAAAAGCACTCCTCACATGAACTTATGAACAGATTTAATCATCATCAAGAAGTTTGAAACCCTATGATGAGGAGGGACCACAGTGGGACACCACTTCAGATGTGGTGGTACACACCTGTAATCCCAGCACTTAGGGAATTAAGGCAGGAGGATTTCTAGTCTGAGGCCAGTCTGAGCAACATAGCCAACTGTGTATCAAAACAAGTGTTATACCAAGAAGAACTTGACACCTGACACTTCTCTTTGAGTGCAAAATATGCCTCCCAAGCTGAGGAAAAATAAACCGGCTTCCTAACAGTGAGTGGCAGTTGAAAGTAGATAATATGATTAAATGATATCTGGCTTCTCTTAATCAGAACAACTTCTCATTCACCTTATTGTGAAGAACTACACCATCTATATGAATTGCCAGTTGGCACTAAATTTGTGAGCACTAGGAAGAACTACCCTACCATTTATGACTAAGTTTCTGTTGTTAATCTTCTAAAGCTATGTATTTAAATATAAAATTCTCCAAATGACACAGAATAATTTGTTAGGCCACTGAAATTTGAAGCAATTTTTTAAAATTATTTAAGCTGGGCGCCAGTGGTTCACACCTGTAATCCTAGCTACTCAAGAGGCTGAGATCTGAAGATCACGGGTTAAAAGCCAAACCAAGCTGGAAAGTCTGTGAGACTCTTATCTCCAAATTAATCACCAGAAAACTGGAAGTGGAGCTATGGCTCGAAGTGACAGAGTACTAGCCTTGACTAAAGAGCTCTGGGACAGCACCTAGGCCCAGAGTTCAAGCCCCATGACCAAAAAATAAAATAGTATAATATAATTCCTCACCATTAACACATTCTTATATGATTGACCAAAAAGTCAATGTAGGAAATTTACATTAATTTCTGGTTGGGATATTTTTCTGACAACATAGCCACACTTGTCTATATTAGACAGTTTGGCTATACCTTTGTGGAAAGAAAGGTAAGTCTGCTGTTACATACTTAATAAACAATAGTAGAAGATGACTGTAATCTCAACACTCAGAAGGCTAAGGAAAGAAAATCTCAAGTTGGAAAACAGCATGCATTACAGATGAGTACTTATCTCAACAAAATAGAAAATAGGATGGATACCCATGGCTCACACCTCTAATTCTAGCTACTCAGGAAGCTGAGATCTGAAGATTGGTTTGAAGCCAATCTAAGCAGGAAAGTCTAGGAGATTTTTATCTCCAATTACCTTCCAAAAAGCCAGAAGTAGAACTGTGATTCAAGTGGCAAAGCACTTGCTGTGCCCAAAAATCTCTGGGACAATGCCTAGGCTCTGAATTCAAGCCCCAGGACTTTGAATCCAATCCAAGAAAAGAAAAAAAAAATTCTGGAAACAACTCATGCTAAAAAGGCATGAATGTTTCTAAACCTTGACATTTGTTGGCATTTTGTTTCAGGCAGACTATAAATAATTGTTAATTGCTCTGTGTGTGTGTGTGTGTGTGTGTGTGTGTGTGTGTGTGTGTGTGTACCTGGGCTTGAACCCAAGGCCTCAAGCTCTTGCTTGACTTTTTTTCTGTTCATGGTCGGTGTTTTACCACTTGAGCCACATCTCCGGTTCTCTGTAAGTTATTTGAGTGCTTAAATTTTGCTGGGCTCCATTCAGTAATGTGAGATCTTTTCCTTTGTGAGGCCCTATGCTATTATTATTCGATGCCCCATAGAGAGCCACGGAAGCCTCACACAGAGCCACACACATTCAAGAGTAATGACAATAGCAGAGCTCAGAGAGAAGAGAGAAATCCTCCCTATTTTCTCAGGAATTCCTTCTGGGTGATATTGATCAAGATATGCTGTATTCACAAACTGACCTTGAACTGGAACCCCTTTGTACAATTACTTAAAGATTAATATTTGGGGGGCTGGGAATATGGCCTAGTGGCAAAGTGCTCGTCTCATATACATGAAGCCCTGGGTTCGATTCCCCAGCACCACATATATAGAAAATTCCAGAAGTGGCTCTGTGGCTCAAGTAGCAGAGTGCTAGCCTTGAGCAAAAAGAAGCCAGGGACAGTGCTCAGGCCCTGAGTTCAAGCCCCAGGACTGGCAAAAAAACAAAACCAAACAAAGATTAAAATTTTTGAGGGCTGGGGATATAGCCTAGTGGCAAGAGTGCCTGCCTCGGATACACGAGGCCCTAGGTTCGATTCCCCAGCACCACATATACAGAAAACGGCCAGAAGCGGCGCTGTGGCTCAAGTGGCAGAGTGCTAGCCTTGAGCGGGAAGAAGCCAGGGACAGTGCTCAGGCCCTGAGTCCAAGGCCCAAGACTGGCCAAAAAAAAAAAAAAAATTTTTTTTGAAGCATCTCTTCATTCAAAGTATTCTTAGTCATATAAGATCTTGCCATTGGGCTTTTCATTTAGAGGCATCATTGCCAACTCTATTCCCTATGGTTCAGCCATAATATGGTCTTGGTGAAATGTCAGATTACTTCTTTTCTCTATCTGTCACACTTCCTAAAACAAAATTGGATATATGCATTGCTCACAAACCCAATACTGTCCACCAAGAACTCTACCCTTTGACTCTGCCATTACTGAGTCCCTGACCAAATTGGTTACTAAAGGGAAAACCCAAGGGGAAAGGATGAGCTTCCTGCAGGTGTTTCTACTTCCTCACACCAGGGAGCCCGCCCATCATCTGTGTGTACCAGCATGTAAGGGAGGGCAGTGGTTTTTACACCAACTCATGAAGCCAGCATCTGTGAAGGGCGTGATATCCCAGAGCAGAGCAAGTGGAGGGGAATGGGGGAGCAGTGCACAGCAGCTGGGAGCAGAGGTTTGCTTGCTCATGACTGAGATGCTGCAGACATCCCCAGATGTCCCCCACTCTGTGTCAATTCCACACAATCTCCTTGCCCACTCTCGCTGTCTGCAGTAGGTAAAACAGTGCTCATTAAAAGATAACACAGGTAGTGGAGCTAAGCTGTTAGGCAATGCTGAAACTTAATCATTTAAGCTAAGTCAGACTCTTAGTGGAAAAACCAATTTGGCATTGTGGAAGATCAGAAGTCATTTTCAACACACAGGGGGCAGGCTGTGCTGCAACTGCGAGGGCTCTGGCTCTGGGAAGCCTGCCTTCCCAGCCCCACTCCTGCCTAACACAGTTCACTCAATAAAGGGAGCGATTTGGAGCACTGGCAAATGTGCTTGGCTCTCATCACCATAACCAGTGTGAAACCTTGATCCCGCCTGTGTCGAATGTAAAGCCCTTCTCACTTCTTTCTCTGGGGATCAGATGGGAACCATTACAATAAAAGAAGCCAAAGGAAGAAGAAATCCTGTGGTTTTGCTGCCTGCTACACACAAGTGCAGAGCAGTTTCCTGCTGTCCCCAAAGATGCTTTAAAAGAAATGGGATGTTCTAGAACATGCATCTGAAAAGGTAAACGGGCCATTTAATTAACTAAACCACTTTAGAGTGAAAAACAGAAAAGGACAGAACCGAATATAAATCAATACTAATTATATAAAAGCAAGGTTTCTAGAGGAGAAATAACTTCCCCCATGTTTCATACTGGTCCACTTCCTCTCAACATCCCAAACACAGGTGCCCTCTCCACTCAAGAGCCATTACCCTTGAATCAATGCCCACATGCCCTTTTGGAGCCCAGTTTCAGGGGCCTCTGAATACCAGGCCTCAAAATCTTGCTAATATGTGCCTAGCTCAGTGGATTCCACAATTTAATTATTTCTGACTTTATGGGGATAACTGAGATGAAATGGCACCATTTTACTGGGTTATTTTACCTGTTCCAGGCTCTGCAGATAGGCAGTAAAACTAATTAAAGCTGCATTCTCCATTACCATTCCTACCATTTCCCTAGAATAAGTTGTCATTCTCTCTAAGAAAAAAAAAATCGTTTTCCCTAAGGCAGTTTTAAAATGGCAATACAACCTCTGCTACAAATGTGGGTGGACTGGCAATGAAATATACAAACTTATCTTTTCTAAATTTAATTAAACTCATGTAGCAAGGATATATTTTGAAGTCATCGTCATCTACAGGGTTCAGGCATTGTTGAGCACATCTAGAGAACTTGAGGAAGAGGGGTTGATTGGTAAAACACAGCAAGTGGATTTTTCTCACATCCTTCTGTCCCCAAAGTTGAGGGGTTATTGAGCCCCAGGGAGTGAAAGCTGTCTGGCTGAGGAGCTTGCCCTGATGACCAAGACTTATAGGGGAGACAGTTCCTAATGTTGAATTCATGCACCTCTTCAAGAACTTGCCAAAAGTATATGGAGCTCTCTCCACAGAAATGCTTACATTGCTAGATCCTTTCTGGGTTCTAGGAAGCCTATCTGTGGAATGTCACCTGCGGTTCAGAAAGACACTTCCCTAAGCATTCTGGCTTCTTAGGAGGTAGCTCTGAAGCTCTGTGCCCTGAATACAGGACTAGTCCTGGGCAGGGCTGCTGTTCTGTAACACACTGGCCTCAAGGTGACATCATCCTTGGATTTACCTTCAAGGGGGAAGTTTTAGTCTCACACCTTGTACTCTAGGCACTTGTAGGAAAGCCACTGTGCCCCATGGAGCACTGGGACAGCGCAAGGGACAGCACAAGTGCCATGAGAGTGTCATGCAGGTGGAACACTCATAGGTTCATAAAAGCCCTGGAAATGGTAGCACTACTTCAGGAGAGGGTTCAGGCACTATTCATAAAATGTAAGTGTAAAAGAAACAGAGAAAGCATCCTAGCAGAAGTATCTCTAAATGCAACTCTCAGAAGGGAAGCATGTGGCAAGATAGGTGGATGGACTTCCATGATAAAACACTGCAGAAGACAGGGGTATAGGTTAGAGCATGTTGAGAAGTAATAGGCAGTAATATAGGGGAAATACTAGAGGGTTGCTAATAATATTTCTATTGAAATAGAGCAAACATATCTTCTACTATAGCTTCCCTTTGAACTTGAACTTTGTTCTAGCATGTCCTTCAAGTACAAAATGAAGGGCTCAGCAAGCTTCTCACTAAGGGACTTCCCACTAAAAACATACTAAGGAGCAAATCATAAGCATAGTGCTAGCTCCTTGTCTTTGTATGGTTCTTTGGCACTCACATTAATTTAGGCTAAGTGAAAATCACCTTCCAGGGTTCAACTCTTGGCTTTACCCACTTACTATGTGACCTAATCTCTGTATGTCTTGTTTCTGGGTCTGTACAATGGCAATAATAATTCTTTCCTCACAAAATTGCTGTGACGAAATAGTCACATATAATGAGCTTAGAAAAACAGTATAATTGCTTAACAAACATAAATATTAATTGTGGTTTTAACTTTAATCCATATCTAACACCTCCTTTAAAATTTTCATTTGATTTTCTCTGTTTTGTCTCTTGCAACTTATGTGCATCACTTTCCTATATAATGAATGAAACTATTTGAGGTTGCTTTTCACTGGATGTCATTGGAAACTGATCCTTTGTGATTTACAACAATCGTATGTCTATATTTTTTTATTTATTTTGCTCATAAAAAGATTCTAGCCAACAGGTCAACTTACTCCTGGCCACTTTTCCGTGGAGGTGAAGTGGCTGGCATTTGAAGTGACATTTAAGAGGTTCAAAACCTCTCAAATGGTTCTTGAGCCTACCTGTTGAAGCAGCTCCCATTAACACTTCATCTTCTTCCAGCATCAAAGTTTCCTTGTCCTAAGGGCTGTAACATGAGCACTGCAACTGCTGTAGGGGTCAAATTGTAACTCACTATTTTAGGGCAACAGGAAAGGTAGTTTGTCTGGAAACCAGATAGACACACACACACACACACACACACACACACACACACACACACACATCGGAGTTTATATTTCAAGACAAGACAATTTCCTTTAAACTTAAATAATCCTATATGAGCCTCTAAATGCACTTGGAAGAGTAGGAAGTTATCAAATGTTGAAGATGAGGAAACAAAGTGGGCCAAGGGTACAAAGCCATTCATCCAATTACTGAGCAACCAATAAAAGCCCAGTAGGGTCTCTACTGGGAAATTAATACAAAAGACTTAAATTTAAAGGAAGAGTTTCACTTTGCTTCTCTCTCCATTTTGAGATGAGAAATTTCATCTCACTCTAATCAAAGTGGCCTTCATCAAGAACACACAAACACACAAATGCTGTCAAGGATCCAGGACAAAAGGAACATTCTTAGTGGAAATGTAAGCTAATAGGACCACTATGGAAATCAGTACGGAGGTTCCTTAATAAACTAAAAATTAATCTATCATTATATTCAGAGATACTACTCTTGGGTATGCACCACAAGAAATATAGGTCAGGATATAATAGAAGTACTGGCACACTCAGGTACATTGAAACACTATTCACAAGAGCCAATGTATAAAAACAGTCCCTATGGCTCACACCTGTAATCCTAGCTGCTCAGGAGGCTGAATCTGAAGACTGCAGTTCAAAGTCTGTTGAAGGAAAGTCCGTGAGACTTTTATCACCAATGAACTACTCAGAATAAGTTGGAAGTGATGCTGTGGCTCAAGCTCTAGCCTTGAGCACAAAGAGGCTTAGGGACAGTGCCCAGGCCCTGAGCTCAAGCCCCAGGACTAGCAAAAAAAAAAAAAAAAAAAAGAAAAGAAAAAGAAAGAAAAAGAATGGATCAATAAGATATGGTATATATATACCCAGTCACGTATTATTCATCTATAAAGAAGAATGGAGACAAATGGGACTGCATCAAACTGCAGAGCTTCTGCAGGGCAAAGGACACAGCTCTCAAGATAAACAGAAAGCCCACAGATTGGAAGAAGATCTTACCAGCCATACAACAGACAAAGGCCTCATATCTAAAATATATGTAGAACTAAAAAAATTAAATTCCTCTAAAACAAAACCTCAAAGAACCAATGGGCACCTCAACAAATGGGCTAAAGACCTAAAAAGAGACTTCTCTCAAGAGAAAATGAGAATGACCAAGAGACACATGAAGAAGTGCTCTAAATCACTGGCCATAAAAGAAATGTAAATCAAAACAACATTGAGATTCCACCTCACCCCAGTAAGAATGTCCACTATCAGGAAAACTAACAATAACAAATGCTGGAGGGGATGTGGCCAAAAGGGAACCCTACTACATTGTTGGTGGGAATGTAAACTTGTTCAACCACTCTGGAAAGTGGTATGGAGGTTCCTCAGAAGGCTAAACATAGAGCTATGACCCAGCAGCCCCATTTTTGGGCATCTACCCAAAAGATTACAAGCAAAACCACACTAAAGCCACCAGAACAACAATGTTCATTGCAGCACAATTTGTCATAGCTAAAATGACCCAGATGCCCGTCAGTAGACGAATGGATCAGGAAAATGTAGTACATATACACAATGGAATTTTATGCCTCTATCAGAAAAAAATGACATTGACCCATTTGTAAGGAAATGGAAGGACTTGGAAAAAATTATACTGAGTGAAGTGAGCCAGACCCAAAGACACATGGACTCTATGGTTTCCCTCATAGGGAATAATTAGTACATGTTTAGGCTAGTCATAGCAGAAGATCTCAATAACCCAAAAGCTATGCCCTTATGAACACATAAGATGATGCTAAGTGAAATGAACTCCATGTTATGGAAACAAGTGTTATATCATTGTTGTAATTATTTTCAACATACCATGTGAAACCGTACCCTTTTTGTTTCCTTTTTTTCCTCTGGTATTCCCTTCCTGTGGTTTTCCCCCTGCCATCACTGTATCTGATCTTAGTACGCTGGATACTGTATATATGTGTATTAGAATTAGGGAAGGGAAAGGGAATAACAAAATCAAGAAACAAAGGATAAAAAGACAAACTATTCCAAAAGCAATACTTGCAAAACCATCTGGTGTAAAGAATTGTACAACTCGTGGGGGGTGGGGAGAAGAAGGAGGAGGGGGAGGCAGAGGGAAAATGAGGGAAGAGGTAACAAGTTGAACAAGAAATGTACTCACTGCCTTGCACATGAAACTATAACCTGACACTGACAATAGCCTGTCACTCTGACAATAAAGGAACAAAAAATGGGGGAAAAAAGAAGAATGGAGTTGTCCTTTTCAAAGAAATGGATGGAACTGGAGCGCACCATGACAAGTATGCCACTTTAGATATGAGAGAAAATGTGGGACCACTGTCCTTCTGACAAAGGCTTTCACATGTTTTCCTGAAGTTTAGTTGCAATAAGTGGTCGTTAGGTATACAAAGTAGTTTTATATTGACATATCCATATGTGCGCACACACACACACACACACACACACACACACACACACATTTACCCCCTCCTTTCTTTCCTAGGTTCAGAATTACAGACACATTAGAGCTTTGGACTTCAAACCATGATCCTCAGATCTTAGCTTCCTGAGTAGCTAAGATTATTGGTGTGAACCACCAGTGCTCAGCATGAATATTTTAAAATGAGATTTAGAGGTGAAGAAACCATAGAGACTATTTAATACCATTACCTTCAAAAGAAAAGAGTAACTGATGTTACATTGGTTCTCTCTCTCTCTCTGTTTCTCTCTCTCTCTCTCTCTTTCTCTCTCTGTCTGTCTGCTTTCAGTGTCTCATCCTGCCCTGTCTTGAACACCTGCTTGATATTGCACATTCTTTCTCAGGAATATCTTATTTAGTGTATGGCCTGATGAGCACCCTTTTCCCATTCTTTTGTCAGCTTTGAACCATGACTCTCAGGTTTCAGCCTCCAAAGTAGCTAGGATTATGGGAGTAAGATATCTTGTGCCTGGCTCAGCCACTCATCTTGTCTTCGGTTCTGTGAGTACTTCTCTTCTATCCCGATAATACATTTCCATGTCGCTTAGGATTATACTAGGTCATTTTTCTGTTCACTTGTAACCAAGGAATCCACAACTGCTACACAGCTCAGGCCTGTGAGAATAAAATAACTGCTTTTTCTGTAGCCATTAAGCTCCAATATATTTTGGGGTGGGGGGAAAGACCTTCATTTATGTTGGAATACAATGGCATACCATGTATAATAAGATGAGGTCTTCCTGGTTTGGGTCTTGCCTCAAATAAATATCATACAACTTAGTGCCTCCAGACCACAGTATTTCCATCTGACAATAATAGCTTTCTACCTCCTAGAATTCTTAAAGATCTAAACAAGCAAATGCACAATTTCATATGCACTTAGTCCCTCTAGTACAGAGTCAAGAACTTAATAAATTCTCAATTATATTAGCCATTATGTTCACTGCTCCACACATCTGATAAGTTTCTATGAATTCAGGATGAACAGGCTGAATGCTCAGAATTTAAACAATTCCCCATTGAGCCACTGTACCAAACATATTGTGTGATTTCCATGGTGCCTCCATGTCTCTGCCATAAAATAGAGCAAAACAGATGGCTTATAAGTTAATGAGTATACAAAACACTATGAAATTCTTAGATAAAAGGCACCCCTGAGCATTTTTATCACATGATGAGTCATCCAGCATTAGTATATGTGATGTTTTATATTTTTAATATATTTTAAATGTATTTATTTTGGGCAACAAGTGGAATGGAGAAAACAAAGTGGTATTTAACAGAAACCCATAAATAATGATAGAATTACCTCTTGGCTTGCATTGCCTTGTATATTCAACTCACTGCAAAATAGGTTGAAAGATTTTTTTTTAATCCTAATTTTTCTGAAGTTCACATTTTTAGAGATCTAGTTCCAGTTAAACTAGACAATGCCAAATCTACTTATGTGATCTGGATAAGCTTTAATGATTTACAAGTAAATTACAGCACATTGATTTTTCATAAATAAATATCAATTCAGAATCTACATCCTGGGCTGGGGATATGGCCTAGTGGCAAGAGTGCTCGCCTTGTATACAGGAGGTCCTAGGTTCAATTCCCCAGCACCACATATACAGAAAATGGTCAGAAGTGGCGCTGTGGCTCAAGTAGCAGAATGCTAGCCGTGAGCAAAAACAAGCCAGGGACAGTGCTCAGGCCCTGAGTTCAAAGCCCAGGACTGGCCAAAAAAAAAAAAAAAAAAAAAAAAAAAAAAAAAAAAAAAAAAAAAAACAGAATATCTACATCCTTTCTCAATTGAGTTGCTTTTAGACCATTTCAAAATTCCAGATTTCCAGAGATATCAGGGTCACTAATCTGTGCATGGCAAAGACCATCTCCCTTTCCATCATTGAAAGGAATATGATGAATCTAGGTGCTGGTGGCTCATGCCTGTCATCCTAGCTACTCAGGAGGCTGAGATCTGAAGATCTTGATTCAAAGTCCATGAGACTCTTATCTCCAAAAAATTACAATAAAGACAAACAAACACACAAAAAGCTAGAAGCTTAAGTGGTAAGCATTAACCTTGAGCAAAAGAAGGTTTGGGACAGCACTAAGACTCTGAGTTCAAGCCCTAAGCCTATCCAAAAAAAAGGCGGGGAGGGAAGGGAATATGATGAAATAATAGAAATGATGCCTAATGCATAGAAGACTTCAATTTATGTCTTTGTGTGTGTTTGTGTGTACTTTGCAGCAAGATTATTATGCGAAAGAAAAGTAAAAGAAGTAACTATTTTCTTTTCCTTTCAGGTTTCATTCACTAGTCAAAAAATGGAGAGTTTCTCTAGAATGTCTGTGTCAAAAATGAGTGAATAAACTCGATTATGTAGTATTACAATTCAGGCCAAAAAAGAGAAATATATATGAGCATATGAAGTACAAAGTTAGAAAATTCTGTATGTGATTAAAATACTCTTACTAAAATTTGTACTGTACAGTATAAGGATAAATTGCCCAGAATTTAAATGTTAACAGTTTAAATATTCTTTTTCTTAGAATAAACCTAACCTTTGTTTTGTATTATGACTAGTCAAATAATTTTAAAGAAAAAGACCTTTATACATGGATTCTTTTGCCACTTTTTTTTTTTTTTTTGCATTTTGCTCTTCATTTCTGTTTCTGCATCTTGAGATACTCCTGCCATCCACTCTGATCTTGCTCTCTGGTTTCAGTTAAGGTGTGGACAATCAGCAGAGGACCCACACTTATCCCAGCCTGAAATTCTAATACCCAGTAAGTTAAACCCTTAGTGTCTTTATAAATTCTTTCTGGTTCTCTTCAGAGAGGGACATTCAATATCTTTGTACTCCTTTATTCACCTTCTTCTTGGTTAGTAGGAGTCTTCTAAAAGTTGTAAATGCCATCACAGACTTTGGAGCTGAACAAACAGGGACCTCCATGGAGGAAACCTAAGGATATAAACTTGGTCCACTCTAAGTCCTGTCTAGAAAATATTTGTTTAGGACATATCACTGCATTGATACAAATGTGGGACTGTTTCATGCCTTTGAAGTTCTATGAAGCCCAGGAGTGATAACTGAATCTGTTCTGCAAAATAAAGATTTGAAAAATGCCTAATGATAAGTGGTGAATGAACTGAAAACTCCACTATGACACATCCTCTACTGTAGGCCTGTTAAGATTTAGGATCTTACCTGGAAGACCTACTTCAAGAAGAGAGAACAGCTGCCCACCTCTTGGTGTGGTCACACATATGCTTGGAACTCATCTCCAATCTGAGCACTGGCCTTCAGAAGCTTCAAGGCTCCAACCACCCCACTGTTGCCCCCTGGTGGATGAGATGCGGAAACAGCTTTCCCAATCTGTCCACCTAGGTCGAGAATCACTCTAGTTTTTATTGATATATAGACTAGTCAGTTTAGACTCCCACGTAACCAATAGTGGCTTTCAATCACTAGCATTTTCCACCACTGTGTACTAATTAGTATGTCTATTGTCAACTGAAAGCTCAGTTCTTGGCAAGCTACCTCCCGCAAAAATTCTAAGCACTAATTACCATTACCATAATAGATACTACATGATGAATCAGCTGGGAGGCTGATTGCAATTTTCTAACAAGAGGAGCTCAGTCACTGATATTCTTTCCTCTTCCAAGATGGACACCAATTTCTTAAGATTAAAGTAAGTGTGGAGTTTGGGTATATATATGCTCTGTCTAATTAAATAAATTTAAAGTCTCCACCATGCAGCCAAATATTAGAAAATTGAAAAAGCAACCATCCTTATCTGAAAAAGGGTAATTACTATAAACTTTTGGAATATTCTTAGTGGAGAAAGTTTAATTTTCCACTTTCACCATTGAGAAGAAGGTAATTATTATAGCCACTTCTATTCAATATAAGACATGTTTTTCTTGCACATTGGAATACCTCACCTATTTTTTCCTGTTCTAGGCAGAATAAATGAAATCAGGATTGAGGATAAGGAAAATATACTGTGTAGTCACAGATAATAGAACAAATGTAAAAATGTTATTAAAAGACTATTCAAAATAGTAAGGAAGCAAAATGACTGAATATAAAATTGATACTAAAAAATTTATTTCTGTGTCTAGGCAAAAAATACAAAACTAAAAAAATCCTACTTTTGATATGCTGTTTTTAAAAGTAGTTTGTGGGGGCTGGGAATATAGCCTAGTGGCAAGAGTGCTTGCCCCATATACATGAAGCCCTGGGTTCGATTCCTCATTACCACATATATAGAAAATGGCCAGAAGTGGCACTGTGGCTCAAATGGCAGAGTGCTAGCCTTGAGCAAAAAGAAGCCAAGGACAGTGCTCCAGCCCTGAGTTCAAGGACTCACCAAAAAAATAAAAACTAAAAAAAAAAGTAGTTTGTGGGATAAAATTATAAAACTATCATAAGACACTAAAGAACATCTAAAAATAAAGGGAATTCACAATGGATAGAAAAATTTAAACCTTAAAAATTCCAATTTCTTCCAAATTAATATGCTTTACATCAAACTTTCCTAAGGATTTTCCTAGGAAACTAGTGTCAAATGTTAAGTTTCCCATGGAAAGACCTAAACCAAGAATTTCTAAGGCATTCTAGGAAAGGAGAAAGGGAGTTGGTGCAAAAAAGACATATTCTGTCACCAATTTTTCTCTCCTGCACATCATTACTGATCCTTAATTCTTTTTTTTTAATTACTTATTTATTGTCAAAGTGATGTATGGAGGGGTTACAGTTTCATACGTAAGGTAGTGGGTACATTTCTTGTACAATTTGTTACCTCCTCCCTCATTTCCCCCCTCTCCCTCTCCTTTGCCCTCTCCCCCCATGAGTTGTTCAGTTGGTTTACACGAAATGGTTTTGTAAATATTGCTTTTGGAGTCGTTTTGTTCTTTTATCCTTTGTCTCTCGATTTTGATATTCCTTTTCCCTTCCCTAGTTCTAATACCAGTATATACAGTATCCAGTGTACTCAGATGAGATACAGGGATAGTGCAAGGACAACCTACAAGAGGATCATCAACAAAAAAAGCTACAGTTTCACATGGCATGTTGAAAGTATCACAACAGTGATATAACATTTGTTTCCATAACATGGAGTTCATTTCACTTAACATCATCTTATGTGTTCATAAGGGCATAACAATTGGGCTCTTGTGATCCTCTGCTGTGGACTAGCCTAAACCTGTGCTAATTATTCCCTATTAGGGAAACCATACAGTCCATGTTTCTTTGGGTCTGGCTCACTTCACTTAGTATAATTTTTTCCAAGTCCTTCCATTTCCCTAATTCTTCTCAACTTTCTTTTGGTTTTCTGTTCCCACAGTTGAAGGCCTGGAAAAACAGGAGCACTTAGCTTATGTGACCACATCTCCTTTGCCTTTCCATAAAGGTAACTATTCTAACGTAACAAGTGAAGTGTTTCATGTCTCTTTTCTAACACATTTGTGTGTATGTGATAGTACTAGGATTTGAACTCACCACCTGGACATTGCCCCTTAGCTTATTTACACAAAACTAGTGGTGTACTTCTTGACTGCTTTTTGGCCTCACAGATTTTTCTGCACAGCCTGTCTTTGAACTACAATCAGTTCTCACCCTCCTAAATATCTAGGATCACAGGCATAAGCTACTGTGATCTAGCTTCTAACCCATTTTCATATAAGAAAATCTCTGTTAAGCGAAACTAAATTTTTACATAAAGGACTTCCAAGAGATGTCAAGAACACACACCAAGCTGTGTCTTCTCTCTGGTTTAATTTTTCATGTTCTTTTCAATACATATATTTTAGAGGAAATATACATTCCTTTGGTTTTTTAATATAAAAAGCATCAGAATCCAATAAGCTGTGTGTGTGCATATGTACATTTTAGTTCAGAGAAGGTGTGTGATTTTTAATTGGAATTCATAAAGAAAGCATGACTCGCATTAACATGCAACCAACTTCCCACCTGTAGAACTGATTTTCTGGTTTATGGGTACAGTCAATTCACAGGAGTTCAGTACAGTTCAGAGTCCACCCATGTCACTGTAACCCATTTCAACAGTCTGATAAAGGAAGCAACTATTAGACTATTAAATTATCTTTCTGGTCTATAATTTTGCAATGCACAATATAAATCAGTACCCTTGTCTCTGTCTGTAAATGTTTCCAAGTGAAAGCCATAGATGTATAAAAACCTGGCCAGTAAGTGAACATGATTAAAAACATATTAGTCCTATTTAACTGAAGTTATATAACCACTTATATGTGATAGTTACCCTAGAGGATTCCTCAAAATTAATTTAATATCTCCATAGGGCTTCAGGGAAATCCCTGTCCATTATTATAAAGATAAGAAAGAGGAGGTAGAAGATGGAAGACAGAGCATGTGTGGGAACAGGGATATGATAAAGTTCTGTACCTTCTACGCAATTTTTCAGTGGATCTGAAACTGTTCTTGAAAAGACAAGTCTAATTTCATAGGATATGCATGGAAAATCATGAGTACAATTATGACTGTGATACATATCCTATGAAACTAGGAAATTGAGAAGAGGGATTGGCTTGGGAGGGATGGGGAAGATTAATGAAAGGGATGAGATGGATCCAGATATGTGGTGTTTATAAACTGACTTGCTGAATGGTAATTCCATTATAAAACTACTTAAAGATAATAAAAATATGTTTTAAAAAAGTAAAGAAACTAATAAAATTTAAAACACAAAGAGCAAGTAAAATGGAAAGTAAGGGAAGGAAAGAAAAGGGAGAGAGGAAGAAGAAGAAGGGATTAAGAAAACCCAAAAGAAACAGAGGATGAGAGAAAGAAATTAGAGAGGAAGGCGAGAGAGAGAGAGAAAGAATTTTTAGTTTGAACTGCTAAGGATATACCTTTTCTAATATACTACACAGAATGAATTTATGAAGATACAGCTAATATATTCATAAATTATGAGACCCATAGATACCTAAATTCATGGCTGAATCCTACAATTGATAAGACTAAATTGCTGATAACAGAAACATTTGTATTGACCAAGTACTGTGGTTTGATTAAGTCTGCTCATTTATTTTAATAAAGTTGCTGTAAAGCCATTACAAGAGTTTTATTATTCAAATTATGATGAAGATTCAGAGTATCTTTTAAAATCTATAAATTAATTAGAATTCTATTTCCAGAGCATGGAGAATATCCACCATTTTCTTTTAATGCATATATTTCCTTTCTCTATTACAAATAAATTGTGATTTAGTCTACAATTTCCCCAGCCTGCCATCATTCACATGTATGGTACTTGGAGAGATTAGTAAGTACCATTATGAATTTACTCTCCATTTCTGGCGAGATAAGGAAACTTATATGCATCTACCAGAAAGAATTGGCTGCAATTAAAGCATTTTCTATGTTTAAAAAATGATTTAAGTACATACCCACGCAAGGCTATAGCTCTAGTAGATCCCCATTCTCTATATAAAAATTATTGGAGCTTTCTTTATAATGTCACCATGAAAGTTCCCCCAGCAATATGTTCCTGCAGACAGATGTGATTGCCCACCCTGTGTCCCTTCCACTGCTCCATCTTCACTTTATTGATTTTTCTTTGTATAAACCATTTATCCATCATGCTCATGAATGGTTTGGGTTTTTTTTTTTCACCTGTAAGCCTCATATGCCATGTGGTTTAGATTGTTCTTTCTATTCTTTTTTAATTTCATTCAGAAGCATATGTGGTGGGGCCATGTGTCTGAGACAGTGTAACCTTGCCACCCTCACCTCTTGATTACAGCAGTTGATCCAGGAATCGGCACCAAATCCACAGTCAGCATAGTCCGGGAAAGGGCTTTCCACCTTGAGTCCACGGAAAGAGGTTTGTCTCATTAGACTGCTACCATGGAAGAGGCAAGAGCAAAGGCAGCAAGAGAAGTCCATTCTCATGATAGTTAGTTTGGGGACACTTAGGTCCTGTTATCCTTGATCCCTTGGTTTTTAGTTTGGTGAAAGCAGTGATTTACTGGGTCAGTTTGAATTCTGTTTTCTTTTACAAAGATTTCTAACACTTTATTTTGTCTTAAAATATTTTATATTTACAGTTTGACATTGTTGCCCCAAGTTTATATTTTGGCAACATAATCCCCAAGTGCATATCTTAATAATATCTGGAAGTAGGACCTTGAGGAGGTCATTGGCCTTGGAGGAGGTTGTGAAGGCAGGGCTCCTTGACAGCATTCAAAGCTTCCTAAGAAGTGGGTGCTGGGATAGCACACTTGCTCTGTCCCAGCATTTGTTGCCTTTGCTACATTATGATTCAAGAAGCCCTCATCAGATGTCAGCACTATACTCTTGAACATCTCAGTCTTTAAGGCTATAAGCTAGTGTAAATTAATTCTTTTTATAAATTACCCACTGTGGTATTCCAATATAGCAAGAGAAAACGGACAAAAGACAAAATCTGTTCAAAAAAAAAAGTAAGGTGTTTTTATTGAAATCCCTAATATTTCCCCACAAACAACATTGCTTTAGCTGGAACAAATTGCACTGTATG
Source organism: Perognathus longimembris pacificus (assembly GCF_023159225.1). Lineage (NCBI taxonomy): Eukaryota > Metazoa > Chordata > Mammalia > Rodentia > Heteromyidae > Perognathus > Perognathus longimembris. The sequence goes on from NC_063164.1 coordinate 45,637,136, forward strand.
ACATGGACAGCAATTTAAATCTTACCTAAGCAATAGAGACTTTTATTTGCTCATTCCTAAAATTTTCACCAGTAAGCAAGACTCCAGGATGACTGAGTTGCAGAACTTTAGCACTACTTTTACCAGGCACTAGTCCCCTCCTTCAATTCAGCCCATCATCATTCTCTCAGCTTGACAGATTTTCTCCATGTGGAGATAACAAGACCACTGGAAGCTCCAGAATTGCATCCAAATTTCATTTCCAAATTTTCTTTCTTTAGAATAAAGGCTATCTTTCCTCTACCTCCATTTGTCCTTGTTATCCTTTCCTGTGTTATACCCACACCTACAGACATATGTGGTTCACATACAGAGTCAGCAAGAGATCAGCCCTATGATACATGTCACCACTGGGTTGGGGACCATCTGTGATTAGCAATCTCAATAGGGCCCCAGAAATTAGGACAGATGGAAGTGATGGGTAAATAATTTCTCAAGTGAAAAAAATATTAAGTCTAACATTTCAGTTTAAAACACCAGGCTCACTACCCATGCTTCACTTCTTTTAACCAATATCACTGAGGTGAAGGAATAAATTGATAAAGATTATGGAATTGAAAGAAAAAAATAGTAAACTTAAAGAACCCAACACAGTTTTGGAAGGCAATAAAATAGAAGAGGAATAGGAGGATAGGAATGAGCTCAACATTAATACTTACCCATAAAAAGAGAGAAGATACAACTGTTTTCAGAATAACAGCATTTTTATATATTTTAAAATTATGGGATGTTAATTGGGGAAGAAAGGAGACAGAAAGATTGACAGAGTGGGACTACATCATAAATGTATGAAAATGTAACAACGAGATCATCTCCCTGAATAAATAACATAAGCTAGTAAAACTAAAAAATAAAATAAAATTTAGAGTCTGTGAGTGCTGATTCTGATTTATCTTAAAATGGCCTTGTAAATTAAAGGACAGTGGAGCAACTCCTTCAGAATTGTGGTGCAGTGTTAAAGGTATGGTAGAATGCCTGCCTAGGCAGCATGAAATCCTGAGTACAAACTTCAGCTTTGAAAAAAAAAAAAAAGTTGTGGGAAAGGAAAAAGGACAATTTGGAATACTGTATTTTATCTGAATACTGAGATTAGAATAAAAACATAATCATGTTTGTGGAGGAGAAGACCTGTTACCTTTTTTGTACCCTTCTTAAATGATTGCACCTTTGTCAATGGAGAATATGCTCCATCAAAATTCTGAGTAAAATGAGAAAGAGGGAAAAAGATGGAGACAACCTGTTCTGTACCTAGCTGTGTAGCCAATGCTGGAGTGAGACCCCACTGGAAGGTTTTCAGGAAAGAAATACTATTGTATTTCTAATATTTCTAATATTATGGAACATTTTGTCTGGAGACGGGGAGGGAAAGATCCATAGAGAGTGCTACAAGTGAAAACATTTGACAAACTAACAGCAGAGAAAGGAGCACATGCAATGTAGTATGTGCTTTAGCACTATGGTATACATTAGACAGTTATAATACTTTTATACTTATTGTTGACTTAATTCAAATAATGGCATAAAGTAGAAGATGGATTAAATAGATGAGTAATGGGGTAATAAAAGAGATGAAATTTTGCCTTTTATACCAGATGCTTAAAGCTAGTAACTCAGGAAATGTGACTATGAACTTATCATTTAGAATTGTAAACTTGAGAGTAAAAGCCACTAAGACAAAAAGATCAAAAGGTTGTCTTTGGAGGCTGGGAATATGGCCTAGTGGTAGAGTGCTTGCCTTGCATACATGAAGCCCTGGGTTAGATTCCTCAGCACCACATAAACAGAAATAGCCAGAAATGGTGCTGCGACTCAAGTGATAGAGTGTTAAACTTGAGCAAAAAGAAGCCAGGGACAGTACTCAAGCCCTGAGTCCAAGCCCCAGGACTGGAAAAAACAAAAACAAACAAACAAAAACAAAAAAAAGGTTGTCTTTTGGTAGAAGAATATGAAGATCAGTGGCTTATTTTTCATTTTAGGTTTATTGGTGCCTTTCTATTTTTCAATTATCTCTTTATTGTTGTTTTTATTTCATAAGACTGTGGTTTTAAAATTTTAAAAAAACTGGAAAAAGTGATTATCTCAGAAAATCTTTTCTTCATTTAATTTTATTATATTTATTGTAAAGATGGAGTTATAGTTACATAAGTAATGAGTATATTTCTTGCTGAACAATGTTACTCCCTCCTTCATTTTCTGCCACTTTCCCTCTCTCCTGACTCCCTTCCACTGCATTTGTAAAGTTCATTTCCAACATAGTGTCTTGTGAGTATCACTGTTGCATTCCCCAAATCAGATCAACATGTATACAAGACACAGGGTACAAAAAAACAACAAATGATAAACCAAAGGGATTAAAAAATAATGAAAAAAGAAATAACTCCAATAGTACATTAGAAAAATAATCTTGTTTCCATAACTTGGAGTTTAGTTTATTAGCTTCATTTTGTATGGTCATATATCCATAGCTATTGAGCTATTGTGATCCTTTACTAGTACTTAGACATATGCTAATTATTACAAATGAGGGAAACCATGAGCCTACATTTCTTTGGGTCTGGTTTCCTTCACTGCATATGTTTTTTTCCCAAATACTTCCATTTCCTTACTAATAGGCCAATGTCATTCTTTCTGATGGAAGCATACAATTCTATTGTGTATATATACCCCATTTTCTTGATCCATTCATATACTAAGGGGCATCTGGGTTGGTTTCATATTTTAGCCATGCTAAATAATACGGCAATGATAAGTAAAGCTGCAATGGTAAATAATGCTGCAATGAACATAGTTGTACTGGTAGCATTAGTGTGGTCTTGTTTGTGATCATTTGGGTAAATGCTCAAACTTGAAACTCTATTATAAAACTGTAGTTATAAAAATAAATAAATAAAATAGAAATAGAAACAGCTTGCTACAGGCACATGGACAGGCCTGAGGACCAATGGAACAGAATTGAAGCCCCAGAAATAATCCCACAGACCTATGGCCACCTAATCTTTGATAAAGGAGCCAAAGTCATAAGATGGAAGAAAGACAGCCTCTTCAACAGATGGGGCTGGAAGGTTTGGCTATACCCATGTAGAAAACTGATGTTAGATCCTATAGATCACGCTGCACCAGAATCAGCTCCAAATGGATCAAAGACCTAGAAGTAAGAGCAGATACCCTGAAAATATTACATGAAGGGATAGAGAATACACTATGGCTCCTTAGAACAGGTGAAAACTTTCTAAGTAAAGATCCAGAAAAACAATAACTCAAAGAAAAGTGGGATCAATGGGAGTACATTGAGAGCTGCAGAGCTTCTGCATGGTAAAAGACATAGCTAGCAAGATAAATAGAAAGTCTACAGATTCAGAGAAGTTCTTCATTAGCTATACAAGAGAAAAGGGCCTTATATCAAATATATACTGAGAGCTCAAAAAATTAACCCCCCCCCAAAAAAAACCCACATATCCTCAGAGAAACAACCACCCCATTAATAAGTAGGCTCAAGAATTAAAAAGAAACTTCTTTGGTGAGGAACTAAGAATGGCCAATAGACACATAAAGAAATGTTCTACATCTCTGGTCATAAATGAAATGCAAACCAAAACTACATTAAGATTCCACCTAACCCCAGTTAGAATGTCCATTATCAAGACAACAAACAAGAACAGATGCTGGCAGGGATGTGGCCAAATGGGAATGCTACTATACCATTGGTGGGAATGTAAACTTGTTCAACCGCTCTGGAAGGCAGTCTAGAGATACCCCAAAAGACTAATTATAGAGTCTGAATCCAGCAATCCCACTCCTTGGCATTTACCCAATATTTTTTATAGTTACCTCCTTAACCTGGAATTTATATTAAAATTCTGGAAACAAGACATCTGGATAGACTCCTTGCTTTGTGACTACACAGGTGAATATTTCAATAGTTAGGGGCAAAATAAATTCGTTAGTTCCAGCAGTGTAATTAAATTAAGTGTGTGTGTGTGTGTGTGTGTGTGTGTGTGTGTGTGTGTGACGCCTCAATGTCACCAGGTCCTTTACTGTGTTTTCCTGGAATAATCCTAACACAAGATTAAATGGCTGGCTCAGTGATCAAATCACTTGGGCACCTTACAGTTAATATAGTTCTGACAACTTGTTACCTCTCTGGAAATCTTATGATCTTTTAGGCACACAGATCCTAAAGTCTTAAGATAAAGCAAGACTTTCATTCAGGAGATACTCCAAATCCATCAAACAGAAAAGGCTGTGAATTCTTCAGATTACTTTGGAGCACCTGTGGAAAAGAACATGTCAAAATCTGTGGCCAAATTAGATTAGCTTGTTAAATTCATTCCATGATGCTACACATCTTGGGAGCACATCTGTGTTGTGACACTATTCCACCCTCTACTGGTCCCCTCAACCTCCCCTGAAAATGCACGGTTGTTTTCTGGATAGAATGACCAGACCAGAAGAGTTTAACCAAAATACTATTATCCATAAAATTATTTCTTTTTCCTGTATCTTAGGAAACCTTTCCCATGTCAATAGACTGTCTGGCATCCACCTTTGCAACTAGATCACAGTCATACTGTCCATAAATAAGTAAAAATGCAAAGGTTTTAAAACCAAAATGTACTTTTTATCTCCAGTCTTCAGGTCTTTCTAGATACTCAAGCCCACTTTTTCTCAAAAAAGAATTTCTTTTTCATACAACACTGATTTTTTCTTTTATTATATGTGTGTGATTGACTATTTTACATTTGATTTAATTGACCCCTTATTTCATTAAGGTAAGTGAATCAACGTATTGATTTGGCTGCCTGCTTACCTACTTTCTCCAGTAAGCAAATCACAGTTTAACTTAGTCATCCATTTAATAAGTTTTGCCAGAACTTAAAATTTTGTTTAAGCTTTCCATAATGGCTACATTTAATAGACAATGAGATTTTATTGAGTTTCCATGTCATTTGATTATTTTAGTTAAATTATTTAACTGTATGCATTTTTAGAAAAATAGAATGTATTTTTTAAATTACTTCATTTCTCTATATAAACTTTCCTTGACATAAAATACATAGTAAGTTAACACCTCTGAAAATAGACACACCTATTTTGCATCTTCTCATAAACTTATAATGAATGGATTATGGGAGGAAAGACCTTTTTAAACAAGTTTTCTCAGATCTTTCAAATGTTTCTTCCCATTTTTTCACACTGACCAGTCTGATCCTAAATCACTGTTGTACAACATAACTAATCCAGGTTCTGACAAATAGTTACCATACAGATTAAAAATCCACATACTCTACTATCTGTGTAGATGTCTACCTGGAAAATTCATGCTTTCCATCAAATCTCAGCTTAAATGTTGTCTCTACTTTGAGAGCTCCAGTATCTGCCAAATTTTATGGGCAATAGGGATAATAAGGAGTCTGGTTAAGGGGTGGAGGCAAAAGATTGATTGGAAGGACCCTGAATGATTTCCAGAAAACTGAAGAAAAGCTGAACAATTCAACCTTACACAGACAAGAAACTAGGAGAGCTGCAGAAATCCCCATGGCAGAAGCAATGGGTCTTCTCTCCAGAGGTCTACCTGATGATGATTTGTGAAATATAGCTTGCCATTCATCTTTACAGTCCATGTTCCAGGGAGAGACAGCCTTGCTAGCCCAACCATGAAATGAAGTTCCCCCAGTTTATGTCTCTCCTATCACTGTTGACTTGGATGCAGCCTCTTCTGCATCCCAAATCCATTTTGCCCCATCCCTGGGAGGCCAATGATGCTACTAAAACTCTCAAGATTAAGAGAATTTTTTTTCAATTTAAATCCTTGTGTCAAGGTACATAGTGACTGATGTGTATTAAGCATGGAGAATAATGTACATTTAATCATATTTAATAAGGATATCAGAGAGAGAATTTGTGTTGAAGCTACCATAAGCATCCTCACCAGAAAGGCCAGGTGACATGATGATGATGTCTCTGAAGCTCAGAAGCAAGAAGAGTCGCTATTACCTAGAAGCCAGAAAAATAGTACAGTGGAAACAGTGTCAATGCCAGGCAGTGGCACCTCCATTCCCTATTCTTACTGTTATGTCCCATTATGTGTTCTTTGATCACTTGTGGCTCGACAAAGATCAAACTAAGACTGCAAGTCTTGAGAAACCTAGCAATCTGCTAACCACTTGTCTTGTAGACACCAAGCATATTTTTACCACTCATGATCTGTTTTCACCCTTTTAAACCTTGAAACACAAAATTCTTACTTAGTCCCTTTCCCTACCAATTTATGTTGGGAGACATCTATCATTTAGAAGCATCAATGTCTACCTAACCTAAGTCTGAGGAGGTAATACCATGTTTCTGTTTTATAATTATGTCATTTCTACCCCTCTTTGAGTACATCTCCTCTACACCAAGATCAGACAAAGGGATTTTCCTATTAGCAATGGAAAAAAAACACCACACTTTAGTGAAGAAATTACTCCCACACAATGGAAGGAATATGATTTAAGTGGTAGACTATTGCCAGATATGAGAGAAAAGCCAAGCAAGAGTGCAAGGCCTGGAGTTGAAGCACAAGTATCCATATAAAAATAAGGTTTATAGAAGATAGTAGCTGGTTAGTAAGAATTCAGATGCTTTCTAGATTGTAGATCAGTTGCTTTTCCTCTACATCTATCTCAACTGTTTCAGCTCTTTTTCACAATGAGCATGTGTTACTTTATAAATATAAAATAACTTTAAAGCATTTTTAAGTATTCAAAGGAGTAGAGAAGCGGTTGAAAATGGTAAGCGTAAACTCATGCAGCTCCTTTAGTTCTAAATTGATAGGTTTTTAAATAGGGAAAGTATTAAAATATATAAACTCTAACAATGGACTGTATCTTGGCCCCATTTGAGTCTTCTATGATCCACAAGGGATTCACATAAGAATCAGGAATCAGTGTTTGATTTCATATCTGGAACATGGTAAGTGTGGGATAAGCCTCAGACCTACAATCATGGCAGATGGTAAAGAATGATACAACAAGCCACAAGCACACATGAATGAAAATGAAGAACTAAAGAGCCAATTTGGGAGGCTAGTAAATTTTTTTAACTAGTAAATTTTAAGCCATTGAAAGATAATATATTTATTCTTGCTATATAAATACACAAGGAGAAAGAAGCTCTTGCCTACAGTAAAAACAGAATTCTAGCTGGTAAATCATTATTTTTTGTGAATTAGGAATAAAGACTGAATTAGACAATAATAATCAATGGTTACTAACTAAATCAGGATGCAGAACAAAAGGAGCAGAATATTTTTATAGTTGGTCATAAAAAGCATGCACACAGACTGCTTGTTGGGTTGTAAAAGGGAAAGAAGTAATTATATAATGAAGAAATCAAATATCTTGAAAATGACCAAAATTAACCTTAATTGTCAGGTTAACAACCTGACCGCTGAGCTTGACAGATGAACCTCACATGCCTGTATTTGTGATGCATGGAGAAGAATATATTGTCATCTAAGAAGAAAGAATAACCATAAATCAAGTCAGGAGGAAACAAAAAATTAAAAATTAAAAAAATAGTGGATCTACAGAGACCTAGGAAAGGTTAAAAAAAAAAAAAAAAGAGGAGGGAGATTCAAGGAATGAGATTCAGACATTTCCTCATTCTCACCAAGTCTTCACCGAGTCTTGTCTCTGCTTCTCTATGAATAAAACAACTTGAGTCATGGTAAGAGCCACCTGAAAAGACAAGAAGAGCAATCACTGGAGCTTACAAGGCAGAAATAATAGCTGTTTCCTTCTGTCACAGTAGAAAAATGCTTCTGCCATTTCCCAAAAGTTGGGATATCAAATGGAATCTCCAGAAATGTATTGACTCAGTAGTGAGCGAAATTAGTCATGGACCTGAAGGCTAATCTGGTCCCATCTAAAACAAAAGCTTAAAAGCAAATATCAAAATCAAGAGACAACAGATAAAAAGACAAACAACTCCAAAAGCAATACTTGCAAAACCATTTGGTGTAAGCCAACTGAACAACTTACCGAGAGAGAGGAAAAGGGGGAGGGGAAGGGGGGATTGAGGGAGGAGGTAACAAATAGTACATGCAATGTACCCATGGCCTTACATATGAAACTGTAACCCATCTATACATCACTTTGACAATAAATAAGTAATTATTTAAAAAGAAGGCAAATCTCAAGACTGAGAATATATAGCTCAGTGGTTCACCAAATGTTTAATCCAGATGTGCAGTTATAGGCTCAAAAACAAATCTCAAAATACTGAACCATTGAAAGCAACTTAAGTATATCTTAGAAAAAAATGAATGGTGGTACTAGTGTTTGAACTTGAGGCCTTACTTTAAGTGGGCAGGGTTTCTACCATGTGAGCTATACCTTCAGATCTTTTTTGAATTATTTTTCAGACAAAGTCTCACATTTTTGCCACAGTCCATCCTCAAACCTCAGACTTGCTCCCTATGGCTTCCTGCAAGCCATCGTGTGCAGTTTATTTGTCTAGACAGAATCTTGGCCTATAATCCTTCCAATTTCCACTTTGCAAGTAGCTTCAATTTTAAGCATGTATCAATATGTTCACACAATTCAAAAATACTTCTAAGAGTTAGAAAGAGAGCAGCCAACCAAGTAAAATTCTCAATGTAATATAATAAAAAAATTAGCATGCATTCAGACAAACAGGAAAAGGAGATACTTAATAAGGAGAAAAAAATCAATAAAAATAGAAACAGAGTCTATGTCAGCAAATAAATAATTACTGCATTATAATTTATTCTTATGTGCATAAATGAGGAGGAAAACGTAAGCATAATGAGAGACATGAAAATGATCCCTACTGGTTTCCCAGACCTCAGCAATACAATGTTAAGAGATTAAAAATACACTCAAGGAGACTGCAACCTGAAGCAACCTGATAAATAATGCCTTTCTTTGCAATCAATTTCCACTGGACTTGTTACCTGACCCTCTTCAGCTCCATTTCTTCATTTGTATAATGGGGATAATAATCGGGGTGTTATGACACGGGTGTTATGAGGATTCAATGAGCTAATATATGCAATTGAGAACAGTCCTTGGCACATAAAAAGGGCTCAAGAACATTAGCTAATAATAATAGCGATCTATCTTATTTACATACTTCATCCACTCGCTCTGCTGTGTCTCAATTCACTCTTGATTTCCCAACTACTACTTGCTTCTTGGAGAAGGCAATTACTTCTCACCATTCTGGCCAATCCTTCCGGTTTGACTGGCTTTCCTTTCATTATCTTCAGATGACTATGATAATAATGCTCATTCCTCCCAAAGGTCAGTGTCCTGTTGTTTGTGCTTCTTTTCCCACTAGGTTTAGTTGTCCTGCTGTTTGTGAAATTCACTGTTCTCCTTCTGACAACAGGGGACCTTGAAAGTCATCCAGTCCAATTGCTGAAACTATACTTGTGATCCATATTATAAAGAGTTTTATTTTACTTTTTAGGTTAGAAATTTATGTCAGACAAAATCATCATATGCACAAGCCCATATTAATAGATTATTACTATTTAAGAGTTTTATTAAATCTTATGATACAAACTATTATATTTTAGCTTATAATCTGTAATATATACAGTATAATAGATACCATAATAATAGGTATAATAATAGGATATTATACATGACATATCAGACAATATTCTTCCCTGCACTGATAAATGCAGTTACTGCTAATAAAGTATAACAAGTTAATCATCTTAATGGCACCTATAATTTTTAAGTAAGGTTTTCACATATTATCTCATTTTACTCGCATCACAGGGCTTGCAGGGTGTCCATAGTTTGTACCTTTAACGGATGAAGAAAAGGAGCTTCAGATAGGGTGACATAAAAACAGCTCATTTGAGAAATTTGTGGTCTTGTATCCCAGTCTGTGCCCTTCTGACTGAAAACCTGATCTCGTAAACAACCTGATACACAGAAATAAAATATGGTACCTGGAGAAGGACTAGCACTTTTTTTATTCTACTTTGAATGGTATGTAACTAGGTGCAAAACAGAAAAATCTGTAACATCAAGGTTGAAGGAGCTCTAGTAATCTACTGATAGAAATAAATCCAGGAGAGAAACAACCATGCTATAGTATAACTTGAATCAACCACAAAGTCAACACAAGTATGAAGTCCAACTGTAGCTAGAAATCAATTTTCTTTCTGTTTTTTTATAGTTTCTCTTTTCCCACTCTTTAAACTATCCTAATCTCTTTTCCTACTGTGACTTATTTCTAGTAATGTATAGCCCAAATAACCTCCTCACACCTGGTGGGCTGGGTAGCTAAGGCATGCTGGGAATAGGGAGGACTGTGGAAAACAGAGAAATGACAATACAAGCATCATCCCTTTAAAATGAAAACAAGTTCTGCTGAGGATGGGAACTGACCAAAGGCAATAGCATCCAAACCACAAGTAAACCCTTAGAAGCAAAAGCAAACTCAGTCAGTCAGTAGCCAACTGGCAGAGTGTTTTGATGTGAAGTAGACTGCTTTATTCAGTGATTTCTTCTATTTAAGTTGTGTGCCTTTAGTAATAAAATACACATTCACTAATTTATCCTGTAAACATGCTCATTATGCAGTCAGGCACTGTGCTTAGAACAGGGAGAATCCCCCACCAAAACTTAGTTTCAGATCTCAAAATCTTCATAGTCTATAGGAAAATCAAGTATGTAAATACTTTGATGCTGACCAACCAAATATCACTAGGAGTATGTCTGTATTCAAACAAAGCTGGGTTATTATTTGCTGTAAGAAGGAGACTGAGCCAATGACTATGAGGAGCAAAGGAGAAACTCAGAGTGGTAAAGAAAGACTTGTGGGGTCTAAGTTTGAACTTCCATTGTAATTTTGGAGAAAGTTCATGTAAACAGATTTTTGAAGGTCCAGGGGTATCACAATGTGAGAACATTGGTTGTAGTATAATCTGGATCATTTTTATCTAGGAAGAGGAAGGAATAGAATGAACTTAACACTGTAATTTGCCAAACAGCAATGAATCCTGTTGATTGGAAAACTGAGTAGTCATTTTGTGGTTAGCACAGTGGTCTTACTGTGCCTTTGAGTGTACATGATCTGAAGGTTTCTTGATTTTTCTTTTTTTCTACAAAATAAGTTATCCACAGAGGAACATTCATATGATTTTTGGCATTTTGTCAACATACTATGTTATGCTAAGCTAATTTTTTGTTCTTTAAAACCCTTACACCTTGAGAAGTAGATTATAAGAATGCACCTGCATGGGGAATTTGACAGACTGATGAATTGTACTCATGAATAGGATCTCTTTAGATACCATACATGTGAATGGTAATTTGAAGAATATATAGGAAGTTATTGGAAAAAGACAAAGTCAAAAGCCATTGTCAAGTCAGAGCAAAGTACTGCCCCACAGAGCAACTTAAAGTTGTGTGGTGCTGCTAGAATGACAGAATTGAGAGAATGAAAATGAAGCTCAATCTGTAGGCCACAGTCAAACCAAGAAGTTTGAACTTCATTCAACTGGTACTATGGAACCATCAAAAATGATTTGAAAGAAATAATATACTCAATTCTTCACTTCAGAAAGCAGAATTCACCAGCAATATGAAGAACTAGTTTGAGGGTATTAAAAAAAAGATAAGTTAAAAATCAGGTTAGATGAAAATATGAATGTGTAGCAATATGGAATGAGGACAGAGGAAATAAAAACCATTTCCAATGTTCACTAAAATGCAAGTTGTATGAGGTAGGGGTCAGGGCCATTTGGTCACAATAGTACATTTTATTATTTTCTTTCTTTCTTTCTTTCTTTCTTTCTTTCTTTCTTTCTTTCTTTTCTTTTTTCTTTTTCTTTTTATTACCAGTTCTGGGTCTTGAACTCAGGGCCTGAGCACTGTCCCTGGCTTCTTTTTGCTCTTGGCTAGCACTCTACCACTTGAGCCACATAGCCACTTCTGGCTTTTTCCATATATGTGGGGCTGAGGAATCAAGCCCAGGGCTTCATGTATGCGAGGCAAGCACTTTACCACTAGGCCATATTCCCAGCCCCTCATTGTACATTTTCTAATTTGAATAATGTTGTATGAGGCACTTGCTTGAGAAATATTTGTTGAATTAATGGATGAATTGTGATAGATGGGTGGAGAAAGATGATGTCAATGAAGGAGAAGTAACGTGTTACAAGTTATGGTGTTGGAAAGTGGTGATTTTAATAGAGTGAAATAAATGAGCATATTTATAAGGAAATTTTTAGTTTTTGAATGAACTCACTAAACTACATATATTGTGTGTGTGTCCCGGGACTGGAATACATTGCCTAGGCTCTGTCCCTAAGCTTTTGTGCTCAAGGCTAGTGCCCTATGCCTTTGGAGCCACAGCACCACTTCTGGTTTTTCTGGTGGCTAATTGGAGATAAGAGTCTCAGGGATTTTCCTGCCCAGAATGGCTTTGAACCAGGGTCCTCAGATCTCTGCCTCCTGAGTAGCTAGGATTATAGGTATGAGCCTCCAGCCCTCAGCTTATGTATAATGTTTTAAGGAATATTTTCAAAGAAATATGTTGATTAACAGATTAAAAAATCCAGATTTCCAAAAGTATTTTCTTATGTTAAAAGAGATTAATAAATTCCTTCCATGTTGAGAACTAACCTGAAAGGGGTTAAAAAGCCTAGAGTTGTTCATTATATTTGGTTACTATAGAAACAAAACTTACATAGCTTACATTTTAGTGGAGACACTAAAATTCTGAAGAATATAATTTATATGTGAACTGAAAAGTTTTCCTCTTTTTACCACAATTTTTTCAGCTTTGTTGGCATACTATAAACTGTGTATATTTAAAAATATATTTTGATGAGTTTTAAAATATTTACATTCCTTGAAAATTGTCGCCATCATCAAAAAAATAAATATATCCATAATCTCAATAATTTTCCTCTTCCCTCTTTGAAATCCCTTCACCCTTCATGGTTGGGATAGGAATGTCCCTCAAAAGGCTCACATACTGCATACCTGGTCTCCACCTGGTGGAGCTATGCAGTATGGAGAGATGTTGCGATCATGATGGTGTCATCGTCATCAGAAGGAGATAGAGTCTAGTTTTGGAGAAAGCTGGTCACTGGGGAAATCTTTTAACAATAGGACTTTCCATTTCCAGCTTGTCTCTGCTTCTTGGCTCCTATGAGCTAAGCACCTTCCCTTCATTGTATTCTTTCACCATGATGTCTTTACCTTGTCACAGGCCTGAAAGCAATGGATCCAGCTGACTGTGGGCTAAAAGTCTGTGAGCCAGAACAAATCCTGCTGCTCTTAAGCTATTTTTTCAAGTATTTTGTCACAGTAATGGGAAAATTGACTAACACACCCCCAAACTTCAATTTCAAGCAACTATTGACTTGCTTTCTCTATGTGTAGCTTAGTGGTAAGTTTTGATCATTTTAAGTGAACAAAATCCTACAGTATGTTTGCTTTTTTCATCTGACTTTATTCGCTTAGCATACTTTGAGCCTCACCCATACTACATGTATCAAAATGTTATTTTCAAAATTGCTGAAGAGTACTTCACTATACAATAGGCAATTTCTTTATGAATCTTCTATTTTTTTATTTTTTTCAAATTTTTATTATCAAACTGATGTACAGAGAGGTTACAGTTTCATACGTTAGGCGTTGGATACATTTCTTGTACTGTTTGTTACCTTGTCCCTCATACCTCCCTCCCTCCCCCCCCTTTTCCGTTCCTCCCCCCGCCCCCCCCCCCGGAGGTGTTCAGTTCACTTACACCAACTTTATGAATCTTCTTACTGATAGATATTTGGGTTGTATAGTGTTTTTTAAAATATGCCCACAAGTTCTTTGATACTTATCCTTTACAAGGTAGAGCCTAATTTTCCTTTCCTTTCCAGAATGGAGCTCATCTCCATTGAAAATAATAACATAAGTGATGATACACAACTTGTGAAACCAGGTCATATAAGGGTTTGGGGCTTCCTTATTGCTCCTTTTTGGAATAACTCACTCTGGAGAAAACCAACAGCTGTCGTATGAGGAAACTCAAGCACCCCTACAGAGAAACACAAGAGACAAAGATCTGTCAGCAAGCACATGTGAGGAAGTCGTGCTGAAATCCCATCTCTCAGAGGATCACAGCCTCTAGGAAGCTTGATTGCAACCTTACTGAGACTCAAAGCCAGAACCACCCACTAAGCTTCTCATAAACTCCTGATCCACAGAAGTTTGATATCATAAATGTTCATTGTTTAAGTCATTGCCTTTCAGATCAGTGTTTAGCATGGTAATCGAAAACTATAAATAGAGGGTTTTATTTTTAGGTTTTGAGTTTATTACAAATGAAGTTGATATGAGTAACTATATACAAGTCTTCGTTTGGATCTTTGTCCTCATTTCTTTAGCTTTATTTTATATTTGATCTCAATGTTGTTTTTTTTGCCTAGGTTGTTTGGCATTCATGTCAAGTTTGCTCAACAAGGTTATGAAATGCAGGTACTAGCTTGATATTCCACATGCTCAGCCTCATGCTAATTGCCTGGTAGATGATCAATACTTTGAATTGAGATAAATTGAGAACAGTAACAAATATCCAGATGACTTTCAGTTTGTACCTGAAGAAAGGGGAAGGTGATTCAATGTGGCTGGTCTTTGCTGACTGAACGCCTTATCCTATGGAAAGTGAATTGATTTGCTTTAGTACAGGAAGCTTGGGAAACCATAAAGAAGGCTTTAACCCCAGGAAATGTGTGGAAGTTCTAATTTAACCACAAGACATAAGTGAGAAGAATTGATCCAACAATATCCTGGTGAAAATCTGAAATAATACATTACTCAAGAGAGAACTAAAATGCATTTGATCAAATCGCTGCTGGTGTCCTTGCTGGCTACTTTTAAACAAATTAAAGTTGTGGTTAAGGAAACTAATTATGACATTGAGGACACAATTTCACTCATAATAGTAAATAGTCTGAAAATAGAATTCACTTGTAATTCTTAAGTGTTTTTGAATCTGAATTGCATGATGTTATGTCAGAAGAACATTATCTCTGGCAGTGCTCAGATGTGGTAAGGAAGAATGGATGGTGGTCACAGAGCAATGCCATGTTATTTCCATAGATTTTTACTTTTTCATTTCCTTTATTCAGCATGAACAATGCTGAGCTTTTGAAAAGAGTACAACTATCTCAAAGAAATTATGCAAACTTAAGTTCGGTAATTATACCTACTATAGGGAAATAGAAATCACTTTATAATAGTAGTTCTTGAGAGCTGCTACTAATATGAACCTCACAAACTAATTCATATTTTATATCTATTTTTATATCTACCAATAAATTTGAGTTCAAACAGGTAAAACAAGAATACATATAGAAAAAATAATGTTAATCATCTTTTAACCTCCATAGTACAGTTTATTCTGCATCTGTGGGCTCCATATGCTCAGAATCAACCAAGGCTGTATTGAAAAGATTTAGGGTAAAATTGCATCTGTACTGAGCATGTGCAGATTCTGGTAAATAGTCCTTAAATGATATAGTGTAAATAACTATTTTCATAGCATTTATGTTATTTGATATTGTAAAAGGTAAAATATAGAGACAACTTTTAAGTATACAAGAGTGTATATGTATGTTAAATAGAAGTACCATGCTCTTTTATTTGAAGAACTTGAGTATTTATAGCTTGGTACCAATCTTCACAGCTATACTAAGGGAAGACTATAAATTTCACTGAAGAGAAAAATGAATAGAAAGACTTTCTAAATCACCTTGTCTCCTCTTTTACCAGTATTGGTAATTTTTAGTCATAATGAGGTTTTTTTGCCATACAAAAGATTCCATCAACATAGAAAAACTGAGAAAAAAAATTCATTAGGATGTGAAGGGGACAGAATGGAAGGAAGTGAAGCAGTGAGCTTCTCCTGATGGTAACCAACATCAAAGGTACTGATCCCTTCCTGCCCCCAGCATTCAATCTCAAACCCCAGCACTTCAGATAACAACAATAACAAAAAAAAGTTAGAAACGCATTCCAAATGTCACCTCAGACTTACAAAGCCATATGGGTGGCTTATTTATGATATAAAGTAGCAGAGCACTTGGAAGGAAGGATTGTTACAACTGGCCACTATCAGGGACCCCAAATTCCGCTTTTGTGGTTTCTTTTTGGGAAATTACTGCCTCCATTCTGTGTACTCTTGAACTACAAACACAAGTTTCTCTATACTTTTCTAGCCAGGGATAAAAGCTAGCTCCAGCTTTTATTACCTAGTAATAGATGATGAACTCTTCCAATGCTTTGAACATCAAATAGAAAGAGAAAGAAGGTTTGGAGTGGCTTCCCAAGAAGATGGTTGTGTACCTGGTGCTCTCTGGATTTCTGGATAAAGATGTTCTGGTATTTTCTAAGCCTGGCTCTGCATTATCTTTCTCCAATATTCCAATTCATTTTTTTCTGATGATATTCACCAAAATGGATATCTTTGCTTAGAACTCATGACTTGCAACTGATGCAAGAGGAATAGAAACCTCCCTAGGCTGTTGAGGAAGTGAACTTGATCCTATAGTCCATGTTTGAGTATAAATTATGCTAACTAGTAATTAGTCACTTTTAATAAATTTCTTAGAAATAAAATCACTGCTAAGAACTACAACTCACCAAGCCATATGATCCTAAGGAATCCTGTGTGGATTAGTAGATAGCCCCTGCTAGAAACGACTTTCTTTCATCTGGAAATAGGGAAGACATCTGGGAAATCCAGTTACCAGAATTCTGAACAGACTCAATGTTAAGATTCTCAAGACCTAAAATCAATATCTATGGACCATTTTAGATGAGGGCATAAGAGTGGGAAAATTAAAAAAAAAAAACAAAATTTTGATACAGCTAATAAATAGGAAATAATTGCAGGCTCTTAGTAATTCCTACAAATTTATAAACCAATATTCCATTTTTGCTGGTCAGCTTTAACTCTCAGTTAGACATTAAAAAATATACCTAAGACAAACAGCCGACCAAAGAAAAAGTTTGTTTGAGAGCTTTAACTCAATGATCTCTTGGAAAAATTGCTTTGGGGCTGTGCTGGCACAGAAGGTCATGGAAGGAATGCATGACAGAGGAGACAGGAAGTAGGTCATCAGTCCCCTTCAAAGGCACACTACCAGTGACTTCAAACTCCTTGAAGATTTCTATTACCTCCTAATAACTTCAAGCTGGAAACACAATTTTCAAACATGATACTTTGGGATCTTCTAGATCCACACCCCAGCATTAGTGATCCCTGTCAAGGGAGACAGAAATCAAACAGAAGAAAAATAGATCAAAGATTAAATCCTAGATATCCACATATGTGCAGGCAATCAGTAGTCTGGAAACAAAACCTGCAACCTTCCCACATTTGTACCCTGATTTGAAGCTACATCATAATGTCTTAAGACATGTGGAACAGCCTCCTACAACAAAAGTCTAAAGTTTAAGCCCCTCCTTCTAAAATATCAGGGGAAATCTTATTAGAAGAAAGGGTTTGGCAAGCCTCTTGGGCAAAATAATAACTTAATATATTTGAAAAACTTCACTTATTCTAATTTTCTCCTCCATAATAAAATGTGTGTGTCTGGGGGTGTTGTAACATGTGGGAATTAGTCTAATAGAGAAAGATACATTTCTTAGAGTAGTGATTTGCATTATATTTGCAGTAGCCAATGCATTGTGATTTGGGTTTCAAAGTAAGTTCCCAGCTACTATGGACTGCTGTAGAAGGAATGACAGTCGTAGCAATAATCACTTGTAGTGGTTAATGACACCACTTGATGTTGGAAAACAGGACATAAAGTACCAAAGGAAGCATGGTATTTTACAGGAATGCTTTAAAAGAGAACATTGAGCTGACAGCATATAGATACACGGATATTTCATATGTGAGTCGCTGAACAACCATCTCGGCAGCAGAGATATCACAATAAAGAATTCCTGATGGACTTCTGGGAAGACAGCGGAGGAGCAGCAGAGCCCTAGCTAATCTCCCTCCGACATCCCAGTTGAACCACTCCAGAGGAACTTTTACTCCTAGAAAGACAGTCCAAGTAAGTTATAACAGTACAGGCATTCTGGCCAGAAAGGAAAAATCGACTTTGCTGGCCTCAAAACACAGATTTCAGCCCCAGGCGGCATCCCGCCACCACACCTGCACTGGCGCTGTCACAGCGCCCGGCATTCACACACCTAAAGCAAACAGCGGCAACCAAGAAGAAATCCTCCAGATGGTGGCAGACAGACGCAGATCACAGGCTGAGCACAGATGGGCTGAACTCACAGAGAAAGCATGAGTACCACACAAAAGATATTCTCACTCATGCACACAGAGCAGCTTCTAGAAGCTAGCCCTTCCCCCACTGCCAGAGTAAAGCGCCAACTTTGACACTGGCATAGACCGGGTCAGACCAGTCTGGAACTAAAGTGGGCCAGGGGAAAATGAGAATGAAAGGGCCATCTTAGTAAAGGGCAAGAGTGACTGAACAGTGAGAGCCAGCTCCACCCAGAAGAATGTCCCACCATCCAGGCAAAAGGCTCCTTCCTGGGCCTAGGCTCACAGACTCAGGTAATCTCAGCCAGAGGTCCCCCGCCCTTTCCCGAAAGGCTGGGGGCTTCAGCTGCTGACTCTCTAGCAGCTGGAAATTCTAAAATCAAACCAAAAGCAGGAAACAGCTACTGGCAGCATGGAACAATCAGACAGGAGAGTAAATAGTTCCCTAGACAGATAAACGGCCTCTTTACAGAGGACTCTAAACTCCCACCAGCAAACCGAGCTGAATTCCACAGCCAGCTCTGCCCAGGAGAAGGTCACCTGGCCCAGGAGGGAGGAACCTCCCCCGGGGAAAGCGGCCCTCATCCAGATAAACTAGGCCCCTAGGCCCCCTTCCCTGCTGAGTCTGAACCTTATTCAAAGCCATGCTTTAAAGGCAGTGGCCCCAAGGTAAACAGGAGGAGCCATGGGTCCCCAGACTATTCAGCACTCCCGAAGAACAGAGGACACCCAAGTCCTACCTGCAAGCTGTGCAAGCCACAGAGCCCCAGGATTTAACTAACAGGAGAGAAGGGTCAGAGCAGATCCACTCCCTGCACGCTGAAAGCAAGTCAAACCAGCCAAGCAGCAGGAAAATAGACGTAGACCATCTCAAGGAAACCAGAGACTGGAAAGAACCCACCCAAACAAGGAAGACTCCATTTTTTAAAACATTTTTTTTAAATATCATTTTTTATTTTTGAGTTGTCATTTGTTTTTTGTATTCTGTTTTTTATTTGTTCATTTTATTGGGATTTTTTTGGTAATTTTTTTGTTTAGTATGTTTGTTTCCCTGTATTTTTTTCTTTGTTTCTCTTTTCACATTTTCTTTCTTTAAAATTACTTTCCTTTGGGGCTGGGGATATGGCCTAGTGGCAAGAGAGCTTGCCTCGTATACATGAGGCCCTGGGTTCGAATCCCCAGCACCACATATACAGAAAACGGCCAGAAGTGGCGCTGTGGCTCAAGTGGCAGAGTGCTAGCCTTGAGCAAAAGGAAGCCAGGGACAGTGCTCAGGCCCTGAGTCCAAGGCCCAGGACTGGCCAAAAAAAAAAAAAAAAAAAATTACTTTCCTTTGACTAACACCTTTACTCTTTTCTGTTGACTCTCCATTCTCTATCATTTTAACCTCATTCTTTCTACTGATTCTACACTTCTCCACCTTTCCACTTCACTGAAATTAAACCGAAATCATCCCCCATTCATTTTACTCTATTTTCTTCACTACCCTAACTTACCCTCCTAAATTTACTTCCAGGACCTCCAGACTCCAGTGACCCCTGGTTATCAGATAGAGGGTACCCTGTTCAATCCGAGTGAGTCAAAGGGGTTCATAAAGAAATTCCATCAGTCCAAAAATAACTAAATGTAAGAACAAAAATTGCTCATAGGGTTATAACAGTAAATAAGTAACTACTGAACAGAGGGCTCAGGGTTGGTTGTTATACTAAAATTGCATTATTTAGGGACACCAAATTTGCTTTTATATACAAAAAAGAGAGGGAAGGTATCTGTATATAATTGTGAACTATGGTTTACACAACAGTGCTTGGTAAGGTCTGCTTTGGGTCTTAAAAAGTGCTCACAGGTGCTGGTAAATTGGCATTTCAAATCCAAATGGGCAGAAGAAGCACAAGAAAGATGGCAAACAATGGAGTCTCATCTCCCACTCAAAACAAGCAGGAAACAGAGCAGTGAATCAAAGACCTAGAAGGGAACCCTCAAAATGCTCTACAAAGTCTACTGATTAAAATGTTCAATGAAAAATTTGAATCTCTTCAGACAAATATTATAGAGTGTGAGGAGGCGAACCAAAAATTAATAGAGGATTTCATGGCCTCCACAAATAGAAAGATAAATGAATTTGAAGAGTCCAAAGAAAATACAGCTACCCAGCTAAACGATTTGAGAGACAGCACTCAGAATCAAGTTAATAAAATAAAGAAGTCCATACAGGACCTCAGAGAAAATTATAGCAAAGACATGGAAGCCATCAAGAAAGACCAGTCAGAAGGAAGGGAGATTCAATATCAAGTATCTAACCTACAGAGCATACTAGATGAAGCAGAGGATCGAATCTCAAGAACTGAAGAGTCCCTAGAATCTATGGAGAAAGAACAAAAAAAATATATAAAACCAATCCAATCAGCAAAATAGATCACACCAGGAGCTCCAAGATACAATCAGAAAGTCCTATTTAAGGCTAATAGGTATTGAGGAAAACCTAGAGAAAGAAGTCAATGGAATAGGCAACTTATTTAACAGAATATTAGCTGAGAACTTCGCAAATATCCAGAAGGATAGGCCTATCCAGATACAAGAAGCATTCAGAACCCCAAACCGACTAGACCACAAAAGGACATCCATTGACACATTGTGATAAAAACAGGATCAATAGAGTCCAAGGGAAGAATCCGTAAAGCTGCTAGGGAGAAGAAAGTAATCACATTTAAAGGAAAACCAATTAGAATTACACCCAAACTGCTCAGCAAAGACCATGAAAGCAAGGAGAGCCTGGAATGAGGTATGCCACACCCTAAAGAAAAATAACTATCAACCAAGAATACTGTACCCAGCTAAACTCTCATTCATAGCCAAAGATCAAATAAAATTCTTCCACAGTAAGGAAAAACTGAAACAATATATCTCAACCAAACCAGCTTTACAGAAAATCCTCAAAGATGTACAACACATGGAAAATAATCAACATCACAATATAGACAGAGAAATGAACCCTAAATAGAAAACCAGAATATTAGATCAAGAATTGGGAAGACACAGCTTTTAACAAGGTATCTACAATAAAAGGAACAAATGATTATCTCTCAATCCTAACTCTGAATATTAATGGACTTAATTCTACCATGAAATGACATAGGCTCATAAGTTGGATCAAAAATCAAGATCCATCTTTCTGCTGCCTCCAAGAGACACATCTGTCCAGCAAAAGCAAATATCTTCTAAAAGTGAAAGGCTGGAATAAAATCTACCAAGCAAAAGGCCCCCATAAGCAGGCTAGAGTTGCAATCCTAGTATCAGATAAAATCGATTTGAAATTAAAAACGGTAAGAAGAGACAAAGAAGGTTACTACATACTAATAAAGGGATCTCTCCCACAGGAGGGTTTAACATCCTAAATATCTAAACCCCAAATACAGGAGCACCCAACTTCATCAAACAAACACTACTGACTAAAAACACTCATAGACCCAAACACATAGATAGTTGGAGACTTTAACAATCCACTTTCACCTTTGGACAGATCAACACACCAAAGACTGAGCAAAGAAACTTCAGAGCTAAACAACTGCATAGACCAACTAGACTTAACTGACATCTTCAGAATATTCCATCCAGCAACACCAGAATACACATTCTTTTCAGCAGCACATGGAACATTCTCCAAAGTAGATCACATCTTAGGGCACAAAGAAAATCTGTACAAATTCAAAACTATCAAAATCATTCCCTGCATTCTCTCAGACCACAGTGGATTATGATTAGACCTCAAGTCAAACAGACACGACAGAAAATCATTCAATTCATTGAGACTAAACAATGTATTGCTGAACCACCAGTGGGTCATTGAAGAAATTCAAATGTTTATGGAAATAAACCAAGATGAGCACACAAAGTACCAGCTCCTTTGGGACACAGCAAAGGCAATACTAGGAAGAAAATTTATATCTCTGAGTACTTACATCAACGAACTTGAGAAACAGCAATTCAGCAACTTAAAGAAGCACCTTAAGCTCATCGAAAGAGAACAACAAGCCAAACCCCAAGCCAATAGATGGAAGCAGATAATTAAAATCAAATCAGAAATAAATGACTTTGAGGCAAAAAAAAAAAAATCGAAAGACTACAAAACAAAGAGTTGGTTCTTTGAAAAGACTAACAAGATAGACAGGCCTCTACCAAACCTGACCAAAAAACGAAGGCAGCACACCCAAATAAACAAGATCAGAAATGAAACAGGTAACATCACCACAGAAACAACCAAAATTCAGAACTCACTAGGGGACTATTCTGCAAACTTTTATGCCAACAAATTTGAGAACCTGGAAGAACTCAAAATTTCCTAGAAAAAATTGATATCCCCAAACTCAATCATGAAGATTTAAATCTTCTAGACAGACCCCTATCCAGCACTGAAACAGAAACTGCAATAAGAAATCTCCCATCCAAGAAAAGCCCAGGTCCAGACGGATTCACAGCAGAATTCTACAAGGCCTTCAAAACAGAACTCACACCAATATTTCATTTCTCAAACTCTTCAATGAAATTGAAAGAGAAAGTTCACTACCAAACACATTCTATGATGCCAGTATAACCCTCATCCCAAAACCAGGCAGGGACTCATCAAGGAAAGAGAACTATAGACCCATTTCCCTGAAGAATATTGGTGCAAAAATTCTCAACAAAATTCTGGTCAATTGATTTCAACAGGTCATCAAAAAGATCATACACCATGATCAAATTGGATTCATCCCTGGGATGCAAAGTTGGTTCAATACATGCAAGTCAATTAATGTAATCCACCACATCAACTGGAGCAAGGTAAAGAATCACATGGTTATGTCCCTAGATGTGGAAAAGGCATTTAATAAAACCCAGCAGCCATTTATGATAAAAACCCTGGAAAAACTGGGATTCTAGGGAACATTCCTGAATATAATAAAGGCAGTCTATGACAAACTAACAGCAAGCATAATTCTAAATGGTGAAAAGCTAAAGTCATTCCCTTTAAAATCAGGAGCAAGACAGGGATGCCCGCTCTCTCCTCTCCTCTTCAACATTGTACAAGAATTCCTAGCCAAAGCAATTAGTCAAGAAGAAAATATAAAGGGGATCCAAATAGGAAAAGATGAAGTTAAACTTTCTCTCTTCACAGATAACATGATCCTATACCTAAAGAACCCCATGGTCTCTAGACCATGATCCAAAACTTCAGCAAAGTTGCAGGATATAAAATAAACCCTCAAAAATCAATCGCCTTTCTATATGCTAATGACCCGAACGCCCAGGCTGAAATCAGGAAAGTAACTCCTTTTGCAATAGCCTCAAAAAACATAAAATACCTAGGAATAACCTTAACCAAAGAAGTGAAGGACCTCTATGATGAGAACTTGAAAAACATGAAAAACAAAATTAAGGCAGAACTAAGGAAATGGAAAAACCTCCTATGGTCCTCTGTTTGGGAGGATTAATATTGTCAAAATGGCAATATTGCCAAAGGCTATGTATAAATTCAATGCAATACCCATTAATATCCCAACACCATTTTTAATGAAATAGAGGAAGCAATCCAGAAATTCATATGGAACAATAAAAGACCCAGAATAGCAAAAACAATCCTAAGCAGAAAGAACAGTGCTGGAGGAATTACAATTCCAAACTTCAAGCTGTACTACAAAGCTATATTAATAAAAAACAGTTTGATATTGGCACAGGAACAGTCCTGAAGACCAATGGAACAGAACTGAAGACAAAGAAATGAACCTGCAGAACTATGCCTCCTTCATCTTTGATAAAGGAGCTTAAAAAATAGGATGGAAGAAAGATAGCCTCTTTAACAAATGGTGCTGCCAAACCTGGTTCAACACCTGCAACAAACTAAAACTAGATCTTTATATATCACCCTGCACCAAAATCAATTCCAAATGGATCAAAGACCTCAAAATAACAACACATATCCTGAAAACACCACACGAAGGGGTAGGAGAAACACTGGGCTCCTTGGCACAGGATGAAACTTCCTTAATAAAGGCCCAGAATTGCAACAAATCAAAGAAAGGTTGTACAAATGGGACTGCATCAAACTGCAGAACTTCTGCAGGACAAGGGACATAGCTTGCAAGATAAACAGAAAGCCCACAGATTGGGAAAAGATCTTTACCAGCCATACAACAGACATTGGCCCCATATGTAAAATATATGCAGAACTAAAAAAATTAAATTCCTCCAAAACAAAACCTCAAAGAACCAACAGCCCCCTCACCAAGTGGGTTAAAGACTTAAAAAAGAGACTTCTCTGATGAGGAAATGTGTCGGGGTCCTTCGCCCCCAGCGCTCTCCTGGCCAGTGGGAGAGGCAGGGAAATGCACCCCAACAAAGGTGGGCCAAGAAAAGGTGAAGAGTCGACAGACCACCCACACCCAGCCCCCCTTCACCTGAGGACAGCCAGACAGCCCGGGGAGTGTCACGCATGGTCTCACTTTATTGGAAGGAGCTTCGGCCTTAAAAGGGCAGGAGGGGGAGGGGTGTGCGCGCACCTAGCTAGGGGTTATGAGGGGTGACCTGAGCTGTCTGTCAAGAGTAGAGGGGCAAGGGACCAATCCTAAGAGGCAGCCTAATTGCTCAGGATAAAGCAGGCAGTATTCCCCTTCTCTGGTAGTGAGCAGGTCCAGGCCCTGGTGGTTCTGGAGGCCCATGGCAGCCAAGGTGCTAGCAACTTAACACATCATTAGTGGAGAGTTTATCATAAACATTGAAGCAAGGTGCCACGGCCCTCAACGCCTATTCTCTTCCCAACGGGAGCCCCTAAGCTTAGCAACGGGGGAAAGACAAAAGGGAAATAACAGTATAACTCCATTCCAATTCTTTGGCAGTAGCTGTAGGTGTTATCGCCACAGAGAAACATTGCGCCATAAAAGACGCCGAGGTAGAGTCCAAGAAGCAAGCAGGGCCGGGCACTGGAAGGAAAGGAGGCTGACTGTGTCAGTTGTTGTCCACCGCTGATACACGCAGACAGGTTTCCTGTATTTCCAGGGAGGAGCAGGAAGAAATCCACCATGGTCTTTTATATTCCTAGAGAAAAAAAGGAATCATACCTCAAGAGAAAGTGCTCTTGGGTAGTTATTTTGGTGAACAGTATTTTAGGTCTCTAGCAGGTACTCAAATTGGGCTTGGTTCCCTGATTGGGGAAACACATTCAAAGCCCCTTCCCACACTACTAAGTGGGTCAGGACCTTGCCAGGATCCAGTAAGGGGGTCCTTCCAGTGGACACCTTTAAATAAGGTGTCTGATCTGACCAATGCCTCTGAAAAGCTGTCAGAGGTTGGCCTTTAGAGAAATTTAAAATATTTAATGTAAGCATGGCTGTCCTTAACTGGTCATGGGGGCTTCTTCCTCCTTTTGTTTTTTATTAATTGGTCCTTTAGGGTCTTGTAATGCCTCTCGATTAAGGCTTGACCCATTGGATTGTACAGTATTCCAGTGGTGTGTTTAATATTCCACATTTGAAAAAAATCTTTGCAATGGTACTTATGAAGCAAGGCCCATTGTCTGTCTTTACCTGTAGAGGTAGCTCCAGGAATGCAAAACTTTGTAGGAAATGGCTTTCAGCATGCAGGGCCCTTTCACCTGAATGGGCAGTTGCCCAACAAGCATGTGAGTGGGTGTCTATGGACATAAATATATATTTTAATTTTTCAAAGGGAGCATAGTGGGTTACATTAGTTTGTTGGGTAACATTAGGCTTAAGGCCTCGTAAGAGGAACTGGAGTCTTCTGCCTCAAGGCCTCAGAAGGAGGCACTCCCTGATAGTTGCTAAGGCTACCTGACAAGCCATAATCTGTGGTGATAAAGGCTAGGAAGTATGGCCTTAACTAAACTCCTCCAATCTTGGGTGGTGCAAAGTTGATAATCTAGGCCATGTAAGTTTCCTGGAATTCCAGTGGCAAAATGATATTATTTTGCCCATATTTTAGAATCATGGGGTCAGTTAGAAAACAAAAAACTTTTCAGCAAACAAAAACTTAAGCAAAGGGGGCGGGGCAGGGTTACCGGGAACCAGAGTCTCCACATTCCTGCCTAGCCTCCAGGAATTTGGCTCGCCCATTACCTGGGGTGTGGGTGGGAGGCGAGGCGCTCACTAAAACTCATTCTATTGTCCTCTGAAAGCTTAGGATTTAGCCAACAACAATCAGAATTTAACCAAATCTCCAAACTTAGCAAACATCAACAAAAGAACAGAAAACCTTTTTTGTCTCTTACAAAGCAGATGTTAAGTAAATAAGCCCTTTTTCTCCTGGGAAGCCAGTGGGCTGTCTCCCCTCCATCTAAGACATTTCTCAGCAAATGCTTCCCAGGCAGGCCTGGGGAGAAACTGGCCTTGAGGGGGGATAGGGTCGGGTAGACCCCAAGAGGGCGATCCTCTCCCAGGTCCGCACAAGATGGTGGGGAGCCTCCAATGGAGGAGGGGTGATGAGGCGGTGGAGGCCGCACCCCCCACCTCTCTCATCCGCCACATGTCCTGGGGCTGAGGTACTAGACCCAGGATCCAGGGGATTGGGCCAAGGCTCGTCTATGGGCTCATCGGAGTGAGGCGTTGAACCCCTCTTCTCCTGGGCAGAGGGAAGGCTGTTTCCCTCCCATCCAAGACATTCCCCCACAGATCCTTCCCGGGCCCAGATGCTCCCCCTTAGGGGGCCTGGGGAAAAGCAGGCCTTAAGGGCTGAGAGGTTTGGGAAGACTACAAGAGGGAGCTCCTCTCCCAAGTTGAATTTCCTCCTTTCCACTTCCTGCTCTTTGCGTTCCCATGTAGCCCAGCTAAAGAGATTAGCCTCCGCGAGCCAAGAGGCGGCAAGCGTCAAGACCTCCCGGATCCTTTCAGCCTGAGTCTGAGATGTCTAGTCCTATGGTTTGCATGAAACTCAGTACCTGCAGTGCTGGATCACCATGCTGATTTTGAGATTGCCCCATCCTTTCCGGGGATACCCTTACCCCTCGGAACTCGCTTGACGTGGCTCGCCAGTAGCTTCACTTCTAAACCTGCACTTTCCTGTGCTCCACGTTGGGCGCCAGCTGTCGGGGGTCCTTCGCCCTCAGTGCTCTCCTGGCCAGCGGGAGAGGCGGGGAAGCATGCCCTGACCGAGGAGGGCCAAGAAAAGGTGAAGAGTCGACAGACCACCTGCACCCAGCCCCCCTTCACCGGAGGACAATCAGACAGCCCGGGAGAGTGTCACGCACGGTCTCACTTTATTGGGAGGAGCTTCGGCCTTAAAAGGGCAGGAGGGGGAGGGGTGTGCGCGCACCTAGCTAGGGGCTATGAGGGGCAGCCTGAGCTATATGTAAGGGTGGAGGGCCGAGGGACCAATCCTAAGAGGCAGCCTAATTCTACGTCATAGCCCACAGGACCACCTCCGGGTTCACCTCCAGGTGCCATCGTGGCTACACGTGGTCCCAAGGATGGGAGGCGGGACCAGCTAGAACTGCCTTTCTGGGTTCCCCATAATCACCCCACGTGATCCCGGGGCGGGGACACACAGGCGGGGCCAGCCAGGCGTACCCCAAAGAAATGAGAATGGCCAAGAGACATGTGAAAAAGTGCTCTACATCACTGGCCATAAAAGAAATGGAAATCAAAACAACATTGAGATTCCATCTCACCCCAGTAAGAATGTCCATTATCAAGAAAACTAATAATAACAAATGTTGGAGGGGATGTGGCCAAAAGGAAACCCTACTTCATTGTTGGTAGGAAGGTAAACTGGTTTAGCCACTCTGGAAAGCTGTATGGAGATTCCTCAGAAGGCTAAACATAGAGCTTTCCTATGACCCAGCAGCTTTTGGGCACTTTTGGGCATCTACCCAAAAGACTACAAGCAAGAACACACTAAAGCCACCAGCACAACAATGTGCATCACAGCACAATTTGTCATAGCTAAAATATGGAACCAACCCAGATGCCCCTCAGTAGACGAATGGATCAGGAAAATGTGGTACATATACACAATGGAATTTTATGCCTTTAGCAGAAAGAATGACATTAACCCATTCGTAAGGAAATGGAAGAACTTGGAAAAATTATACTAACTGAAGTGAGCCAGACCCAAAGAAACATGGACTCTATGGTTTCCCTCAAAGGGAATAATTAGTACATGCTTAGGCTAGTCACAGTAGAGGATCACAAGAGCCCAATAGCTATGCCCTTATGAACACATAAGATGATGCTAAGTGAAATGAACTACATGTTATGGAAATGTGTGTTATATCACTGCTGTAATAATTTTCAACATGCCATGTTAAACAGTACCCTGGATACTGAATATACTGGTATTACAACTAGGGAAGAGAAAGGGAATATCAAAATCCAGAGACAAAGGATAGAAAGACAAATGATTCCAAAAGCAATACTTCCAAAACCATTTGGTGTAAACCAACTGAAAAACTCATGGGGGGGAGAACGAAGGGGGGAGGAGAATGGGGGAGGAGTTAACAAACAGTACAAGAAATGTACCCATGGCCTAACATATGAAACTGTAACCCCTCTGTACATCACTTTGACAATAAATAATTTTTTTTAAGATTTCCTAGTGAACAACTCTAATCGTTTTACAAACTAAGCTGTGCTTTTCAGCAATGGTATGCAGAACAACTAGGATTTAGACTTAGAATTACTGGAGGCTTCTGAGCATTTCACTGGAAAAAAATATAACAATTGATCATTTTAATGTCTAAGTGAAAATAAACATGTTCTCAGAATATAACTTCTTCATGGTCCATAGATTTAAAATATAAGAAAACATATAGAATTAATTTTGGCCACTGGAAGAAAGGAAATATTTATAGCAGATAAAAGCTTTTTAAGGATTCGATGCTGGTGGAAAGATTAAAAGAGCCTGGTCACCAGCATGAAGAACACATTAAGTAAAAACACAGGTTAAGCTTTGGAAAATCAGTTTTGCCTTTGATGTTTTCTGAAATCCTTTTCTGCTTACAAAATTTTGTTAAAATTTCATGTACAACCTGGTATATCCTTATGATAAACCACCCAATGTCTCCCTTGCTATAACATGCCTTCAATTTTCCTACATTTTCCCTGGGGAAACGCCAAAAATTCTCTGTAGGCTTCAGAGTATCTTATGCACCGTAGTCATATAATATTCCACTTGTGATTCAAATATCATATACCATAATATTTAAAAATAGGCCCCAAAGAATAACATTGCATTTCTATAATCATTTGCCACAATCATGTCTTCTAATACCCAAGAACATGGCCCTGATTTCAAAAGGCATATTTGCATGGCAAAACATCTGTTTCCAAGCAAGCAAAGCTTACTCTACAGAACAATCTGCAAGCACAGAGCACCAAAAAGGTAATGCACATTAAATAAATGTTGCAGTTTATCACTAAACCAACAACCAGGTTTTCCCTGCACCAGGTTAGCCTGGTTGTGCTTTACTAGGGTGGGACCAAGCCCCATCCCAGGGTAATTTGAATGATCTTCTCAAAACTCAGTTGTTAGGTTAATATTTCTAAGTGGGCAATGTTCTATAGAAATTAGGCTGCTGCAACTGGTGCCCAAGTGCCCCAAATATAGAATCCAGTGGGCTGATTCTAATGTGAAAAACAAAACCACTGCATCCATGATTAGCAGTTCTCTTGAAAATAGTTCTCAAAGTGTTCTCAGATCACTTGAATCAACATAATCAGGGCTGGATGTCAAATTGAAAGGACCATTTCCAAACAGATGTGGCAACATATTACAATAATCCATTATTTGGGAAGTGGAAATGATTGGCAGATTAGGATGAGGCTATCCCAGCCATACCATCAAAAAAAAAAAGAAAAAAGTGAGAGTTCATCTCAACAACAGCAAAGCTACCAAAGCTATGTGTGTTGTCGCATGCCTGCGACAACAGCTACCTGTGAGGCAAAAATAGGATAATAGAAGTCTAAGATCAACCCTGGTAAAACACAAGACCCTTCCTGAAAAAATTGGCTAAAACCAAATATCTTGGAATGTGGCTCAAGTGGTAGAGCATCTGCCTAACAAATTCAAAGCCTTAAATTCAAACCCCAGTACCATTCTGAATAATAAATAAGATTAAAAAGACAATTTACTGTGCCTTCTCAGTCTTAGTAGAGAAGAATCTTTTATTTAATTCTTATGCATGTTAAAGTAAGCTATATATATATTGGGCTTGGGGATTTAGCTCAGCGGAAGAGCACTTGCCTGGCAAGTGCAAGGCTCCGAGTTTGGTCCTCAGCTCTGGAAAAAAAAATAATCTATGTCTTTTTGTGAGGACGCCAGGAAAATTGTTGGATTCACACAGCATATGAAATGGTTGAGAAAATATGTTTCAGTATTTTAGTATTTAGGTGATAAGGGATAGCCACATTTATAGGAAACATCACTTTCTGATTACTTGCTTAAGAAATTAGATATTGCTGAAGCTGTGGCTCAGCAGTAGGGCATT
Organism: Perognathus longimembris pacificus; assembly: GCF_023159225.1. Classification (NCBI taxonomy): domain Eukaryota; kingdom Metazoa; phylum Chordata; class Mammalia; order Rodentia; family Heteromyidae; genus Perognathus; species Perognathus longimembris. The sequence continues at coordinate 45,667,959 of NC_063164.1, forward strand.
TGCTAAGCAAGAATGAGGGCCAGAGTTCAAAACCTAATAATACCTACCAAAAAAAAGGGGAAATAAATGATATTTTTTTAAGATGTGCGATATTGGTGAAGCTGTAGCACAAATGGTAGAGACTTAGCCTTGAGCAAAAAAAGCAAAATGAAAGTCCAAGGCTCTGAGTTCAATCTCCAGAGAAAAAGAACAAAAAAGGAAAAGAAATTTCATAGTGTCATTTGTCAAAGTCAGTGAAACATCATGGAAATTGTTATCATTTTCTCATTTCCCACTTTAGAAATGTTTGATGGGTTGACTCTCCATTAGGAATCTGACATGACTCATCAAATTTCTCTGGAAAAAATATTTCTGTAAAGTACAAATATAGCTTAGCCCAGGAAAGAGAATTGCCTTAACAATACAATCAGATGTAACAATTACCATTAAAAAGTATGGTGTTTGTTCTATTGACAGAATATTTCTTTGCATCACATAATAACACCAATCTTAAAATCATACATATTTATAAGTCTTCTGTACACCTAATAACCCTAAATGTGACTAATGGTTTGGTGAGGAGACTGGATAGTGGGAGCAATTTACATATTTGTGACGTAATGAATGAATGTACCTCACCTCCATTCAAGGTTCTTTGGTGACCCCTTGTCTAGACAGAGACTTCTGACTTCATGGAAATACATAAACTGAGCCAAGATTCCTCTCACTGCCATTTGATGCTCACCAGCCAGATGAGTAAGCAGGAAATTATGATGAGAAAGAGTCACAGGTGAGAAGAAACAAGATACAAACAGGAAAGAGATTCTGAAGCACTGAAAGATTGATACTGATCTTCAGTCTTAGTTGACAAACCACCTGAATACCAGAGGTGTCCTTATAGTTCCTAAACTCTGTGAGTCCTAAAACAGCACAGTGTCCATTTGATTTGAGCACATGTTGACAGCCTTCTATTCTTATAAACTTTCAAAGAAACAGTAGAATTCCTAGGAGAATATGATATAAAACTTGTGTGAATTTCCACATGAAGTGTATCCCCTGTGGGGCCAAGAGATAGGGATGTGTTCTCCTTTGGTTTTATCAAAAGCTTGGCCTGTCTTATTAGCACAGTGTGGCACATTGTATGGGTAAGAATTACATAGAGAAAATGGTGTTTGGACTCATTTCATACTGTCTTGACCTGAGAAAGTATTGAATTTCCTCAAAGGGATGAAGACAAATATTTATTAAATATATTGTGGTGCAAAGATCATTACAGTATATGCCCCTTCAAATAATTATCCCTTCAGTCTTATAACTGACTTGCTCAAAGATCAAAGTTGTAAAGTGGACATGCATAACCCAGGTATCTACTTCCCAACTTTGCACTCTTACACTACCGATCAGTGTTCCTCAAAATATAGTACATATAAGTTATAGTTCCCAAATGTATTTCACGTCAATTAAAAAAAAAGACTGAATGTTTAAGTAAGATACAATAATGGAAAAATAAGTTGAATCAAAATTGATTTATCTGTCTATGCAGCAAATAATAAAAAAGATGACACATACAGTAAAAAAACTTGAGAAATAGAGAAGTCTTCACTAGACCAGATTCACCTAAAATTTTTGTCAATATTTAAAAATTGGTTTAGAAATGATTCAATGGTGATTTCAGTCATGATTTGGAGGCAAATCAGATATTTTCAAGAAAGAGAATAGGTACAAGGCTGGGTGTGGTGGCATCTGTCTATAACCGCAGCAATTCGGGAGATAGGAAGAATGAATACCAGTTCCAAGCCAGCTCAGGCCAAATGGAAGCAATATTCAATTACAATGAACTTGTTGTGCTGGTACCTTTAGTTGGCCTTGTTTGTGGTCATTTGGCTAATATATGAAATCATCCCTGATGCCCCTCAGTAGATGAATGGATAAAAAAAAATGGGTTATGTATACACAATGGAATTCTATGCTTCCATCAAAAAAAATGACATCACCCATTTGTAAGGAAATGGAAAGACCTGGAAAAAAATAAAATTAAGTGAAGTAAGCCAGACCCAAAAAATCATAGGCTCCATGGTTTCCTTCATTTGTAATACTTAGTATATATCTAAAATAGATGATAGTTTTAACAAAGAATCACAATAACTCAATAACTATATACATATGATCATATAAAATGATGCTGCTGATGTGAAGCACCAGGCATATATTGTGATAAATATTTGTCTACATCTGGCTCAGATCTGAAATGTTACCCCAACGCTCATTTGTTTAAGGTTTGGTCTTCAATGCAGCAATGCTCAGAAGTAGGGCCTTCAGAAAGGGGATTAGATTCTGAGGTCTCAGACCCTATCAGTAAATTAATTAATTGATGGATTCACAGTTTAATTACAATAAATGCCAAGGAATTTCAACCACTGGAGAAACACAATAGTTCTTTTGAAATGTACTTGAGTGTCATACCAGATAATGAGATGGACCTAGGAAACAAACCAGGAACCAGCACTGCACATGACAACTGTGTACATGACTACTTCAAAGGAACACTTACCATCAGGAAACTCCTCATATTGACTGAAGTTCTTTCAAAGAGATGCATACATGCCATTAGAAAGACTTGTGACACTGAGTGAGCTTAGTAACATAGGAACCAAAACATCACACCATTACTATTGGAGTAGGAAGAAGTCAAAAGTGCAAAACTCACACCTCCTCTCTATAACTAAGGTATTAAGTTAAGTATTTCACCTGTATTACACCTGGAAAGTATTACACCTGGAAGTATTACACCTGGAAAGTGTATATAAAAGCACCTGACTGGTTGCCTAGAAAGACTCTTGTAAAGATACATTATCAATTCTAAAGTGCTATGCACTTGTTAAGCAAGATTATGTCGAGGGAAATAGTTAAATGAAAGTTCTACTAAGGTTCTTTAGGCTGAAATATGCTTGCTTTCTTTTCTCCTATAGTTGAGATTGCAATTATATTGCAAAGCTTTGTATGTTTCTCTTTAATAAAAGCAATTATTCTGAAGTACATAATTGTAAAAATGTAAAGATAATATATACATAGAAATATATAATATGTATTATGTATTCTATAGTATATGCATATATTAATATATAACAATTTATAATATAGTATAGTATTGTGTATAATATATTTATGTACAAATATATAATCATATTTATATTATATAAATGTAAAATTATATATAAATAAAAATATATAATATATAAAATATATTCTTTATATATATCACATGTAGATATATAAAAATAAGAACATATTTTTATTAAAGAAAGATCTTGTCCACTAAGAAACACCATAGCAGATTTGGGTGTGTGTCGGATGATAGAGTCCAACTGAAGCAAAGGGACACAAAAAAATCTTCTCATTTTATAATTCTAGTGAGGAATGTGTTTATTTTTTACATGGGCTCCTCTATTCTTGTATGATATGTGATGTGAGGAATTAGAGCCCTCTGCATCTGCCTTACACTAAAATCATTGCTGATTTGTCAATGTTGTTATCTTTCAATGCCAACTTGGATCTTCCTAAGGTTGACAAAATTCATGTCATCATTTTGTTTTCTAAGACCTTATGGGAATCTGTGAGCCTAATGAATAGCATAGTTGCACAGTTCTCTGTATGTTTAAAATGCTTTTCTTCTTGTTTCATTTCTTTATCAACATTTTTGCATTCACTGGTAAATTCACTTTACCTCTTTCATGACGCACAGTTTCCTGAAAAATTACTCGATACCCCTTGCCCTGGTTAGATGTCATATCTGATGGCCATTTCTAAAAGCAAGTTCTTTTCTAGATCACTTGTTGAAGTTGCCTCAAGTGTTGTGATGGCACATGGATTTTTCTTTCTCTGTAATCTCACAGCTATCTGGAAGAAAGGTTGCTTATTGTACCCTCTAGTGGCGATTGTGATATTTTTTTAAAAGTATATTTATTTTACTCTTTGGCTTTTTTTTTTTGTAAGTTTAGTGCCGAGTTTAAAAGAATTTTACCCATCCTTAAGGAGACACAATCATGATTTTTGTTTTAATTACTCAGCCAGTGTTTATCCATGTGTTAAAAATAGTTTCATATGGTACTATCTCATTTTCCTTATTCTTCTTTACTCACATCATTCTAGGTTTTTTAAAATGTCTTATTCTTTCTTCTAGTTTGAAATATTGCTAGTAGGTTAATAAACATATACATAGTCATCTTCCAAAATATTGTTACTATTTGAGTTTAGAGAACCTTTTTGAAAAAGTATATTTTTATTATCCTTAGGTAGGTGTACAAAGCAGTTACAATTCAACATGTCAGCTTACGAGTACAATACATCTTGATCAATATCACCCTTAAGGCCCTATTCATTCATGTTAAGTCATGGCTATATCTCATTTATCTGAGAATGAACAACATTTGAAATAAAATTAAGAAGTCGTGTTTGGAGTTTCTGATACTGCAAAGACTAGGAATGTAACTAACAAGATTAATTTCTCTTTAATATCCTGCTCCCTTTCTCTCTCTGTCTTCTCTAATGGGTCAGGAAAGATTTTCTAATTTTTATTTAAATAAACACATATTTATTACTTCATATTTTCCTCAGGGACAATCCTTTTTTTATTTTGTACTGAATCTCTGTTTATTTATTTTTGTAAAGGTGATATACAGAGGGGTTACAGTTACATAAGTAAGGTAATGAGTACATTTCTTTTCAAATAGTGTTACCTCCTCCCTCATTTCCTCCCTCCCCTTAAGTGGTAAAGTTCAATACAAACATAGTATTAAGTGAGTATCACTGTTACATTGGTTCCCACTTTGTCCCATTTCTGTGATTCCCCCTCCCTTCCCCAAATCAGATAAACTTGTATACAAAACCAAGGGTACCAATGTCAGGAACCACAGTGACCACAGGAAACAAACAGTGACCACAGGAAACAAACCAAAGGAGGAAAAATAAAAAGAAAAAATAAATGATTGCAAAGAGTACACTTAAAAAAAGGGAAAAAGAAAATAACCACACACACCCACACACACCCCTCTTTTTTCCATATCATGGAGATCATTTTGGTTACCATCATTTGGTAGTCGTATTTACATACAATAGCTATTGAGCTATTGTGAATCTCTACTAGGACTATCCGAGGCATACACTAATTATTACAAATGAGGGAAACCATGAGCCATGTTTCTTTGGGTCTGTCTTAATTCAGTCAATATGATTTTTTCCAAGTATTTTCGTTTTCATATGAAGGGAGGAATGTCATTCTTTCTGATGGAAGCATAGAATTCCGTGTGTGTGTGTGTGTGTGTGTGTGTGTGTGTGTGTGTGTGTACACATATATCCCATTTTCTTGATCTATTCACCTACTGAGGGGCATCTGGGTTGGTTTTATTTATTAGCTATGGTAAAAAAAAATGCTTCAAAGAGCATAGTTGTTCTGGTAGCTTTAGTGTGGCCTTGCTTGTGATCATTAGGGGAAATGCCCAGGAGTGGAATTGCTGAATCATAGGGAAGCTCTATGTTTAGCCTTTTGAGGAACCTCCATACTGCTTTCCAGAATGGTTGAACTAGTTTACATTCTCACCAATGTAGTAGCATTCCCTTTGGCCATATCCCCACCAGCATCCAATATTATTAGTTCTCTGATAATAGCCATTCTAACTGGGGTGAGGTGGAATCTCAATGTAGTTTTGATTTACATTTCTTTTATGGCCAGAGATGTAGAACATTTCTTCGTGAGTCTATTGGCCATTCCTAGTTCCTCTCTAAAGAAGTTTCTTTATAATTCGTTAGCCTCCTTATTAATGGGGTGGTTGTTTCTTTGAGGATTTGTTGTTGGGGAGTGTTTTTGAGCTCTAGATATATTTTTTATATTAGACCCTTATCTGTTGTAAAGATAGTGAAGACTTTCTATTTATCTTGCTAACTATGTCCTTTTCTATGAAGAAACTCTGCCGTGTAGTGTAATTCCATTTATCCAGCCTTTTTTTTGATTTATTGTGTTTCTGGATCTTTATTTAGGAAGTGTGACCTGTGCTAAGAAGCCATAATGTATCCTCTATCCCTTCCTGTAATATTTTCAGGGTATCTGTTCTTACTTCTAGGTCTTTGATATATTGGGAGCTGTTTCTGGTGCAGGGTGATCTATAGGATCTAACTTCAGTTTTCTACATGGGTATAGCCAATTCTGCCAGCCCCATTTGTTGAAGAGGCAGTTTTTCTTCCATTTTATGATTTTGGCTCCCTTATCAAAGATTAGGTGGCCATAGGTCTGTGGGATCATTTCTGGATCTTCAATTCTATTCCATTGGTCCTCAGACCTATTCATGTGTCAGTAACAAACTGTTTTTATAACTATGGCTATATAATAGATTGAAGTTTGGTATGGATATTTTCCCAGCACTTTCCTTCCTGTTAAGGATTGTTTTTGCTATTCTGGATCTTCTATTATTCCAAATGATTTATTCTTCTATTTAATTAAAGAATGTTGTTGGGATATTGATGGGTATTGCATTGTATTTGTAGATAACTTTTTGGCACTATTGCCATTTACACAATGTTAATCCTCCCAACCCAGAAGCATGGAAGCTTTTTTTACTTTCTTAAATTTGCTTTAATTTCCTTTTTCAGTTTTTTAAAGTTGTCATCATAGAAGTCCTTCACATCTTTGGTTAATTCGTAGGTATTTTTTGAGGCTATTACAAAGGGAATTGCTTTCCTGATTTTAGCCTCATTCTTCTCACTGAAAAGCTACTGATTTTTGTGGGTTTATTTAATACTCTGATACTTTGCTAAAGTTTCAGATCAGCCCAAGTAACTTGGGAGAGGAGTCTATGGGATTCTTTTAATACAGCTTAATGTCATCTACAAAGGGGGAGAGTTTTGCTTCTTTTTTCTCTATTTGGATCCACCTTATGTTTGTCTCTTGCTTTTTTGCTCTGGCTAGGAATCCCAATACTATATTGAAGAGGGAGTGTAGAGAGTAGACATCCATGTCTCATTCTCAGGAAAAATCTTTAGACTGAGAGAAAATGAATGCCCTGGGAAGAGCTGAGGCTAAGGGTAGAAGTATCATTCTATTATTTTTCTTTTCAGGTAAAAATCTAGTTATCTGTTTTTATTCTAAAATTTTTGCTTCGAAATTCTAATGAGCTATAGTTTATAGACAGAGGATAAGAATAAAAACAGTTAAAGAAAACAATAGAGATAATCAAGCAGAACAGGTGGTTCCCAAAAAAAACTTGAAATAGTCTTTTCTTCAACTGTATGATCAAATATAACTGATAATTAAAATGACTTTGATACTTTGATAACTTCTTGTTCTTGGATGAGAAGAAACAGACTCTTAAGATGTCAATTTTTCTAAATTAATCTGTGAATTCAATGGCATTCCAATATTTTAGTAAGCGTTACCAAAGCTTTCTGAAGTTCACCTGAAAGAACAGGAAAGTGAGAATAGTCAAGAACAAAAATGTTTACAAAGGCCACAGAGGCAAAAGCTAGATTTAATCTGTGTTTAAGGATGATATAAAGTCACAGTAAATAAATCAGTATGTGATCAGCTTGGTAAAAGAAAAGTGGCCTAATAAAACTGAAAGGCAAACAAATCGAATTGTTAGTTTAGAGGAGCTAATATTTGCAGTTTGAATTAGTGAGCAGAAAGGGAGTGAAGCATCTAATTAGCTATTTGGAGAAAAAATACAATGTCCAACTTATTTCTATAAGAAGTCTTCCATAATCATGGTCAAAGACAAAAGCTAGAGAAATAATTATACTATTTGTAAATAAGAATGCTAATATTCTCATTAATACAGACCTCTCAGGTTCTTAGGAATAAGAAAACACAATGGGAAATATTGGCAAAGGTCACAGCAGGTAAACCGCAGGCAAAGTAACACAAAACCATAGAAAACAATTTTTTTAAAAAGATGTACAACTTCATCAGTAATGAAACATAAATCTAAACACACAGCAACTCTGCTGATCAGTCTGGAAGAGATCAAGGGTAAATAATGCAAATTTGCCACAATGTGTTGAAGTAAAGTGTGTTTGTTAGAAATGTAAATTAATATAATCTTGTAAAAACCATTTTATTAGACTATATTACTTGTGCAAGAGGTTTCATTTTGATTTTCTATACATTCACACAATATATCTGATCAAAACCACTCCTATCATTTTTCTCTCACTCCTCCCCTTTCCTCTTTTTAGAACTATTTCAATGGATTTATTGTTCAACTTACATACATGTATATAAAGTACTTCAACATCATTCATCTTCCTTCATCCTTTCTGTTTCTCCTCTCTCTTCCTGTGGTATCTATTCCTCATCAGAACCTGTTTTACAATCTGGCATCCATTTGTTGCAGTATAAATTAATTGTACAAAAGGGTTTCACCCCGAAATTTCATACATGCATGTATTATATTTTAGTCAGTTTAATTCTATTGCTCTCTTTTTAACCTTTCTCTCTACCTTTTATTATTCCACAGCTTTCAGTAAGTTTTTTATGCTATATTCACACACTTCTTAATTTTATAGTTATTCACCATTTGTCATTTCCTTCCCCTCTTCCCTCTCCCGTTCATCCATATTCCCCAAACCGTCTCATAGAGAGAGAGAACATTATTATAATGGAATCCAATCCAAACATTGAAAGCAGGGGCTCAAGCAGATAATTTGTATGCTGACGCTCATAGCAGCATTACTCACAATAGCTAAAAGGTAGAAGCCACCCAAGTTGTCTTACCAGATGAAAAATTAAACAAGATGTGGTATACATCTAACAGACTGTTATTCTACTTTTTCTAAAAAAAAAAAAATTTAAAAAAAAAGAATTCTGATGCATGCTACAGCACTGATAAGCTTCAAAATAATGCTAAATAAAATAAGCCAGTGCTAAGAGGATGTCATTAATCCACTTGGAGAAGATAGTAAAATCAGTCAAATTTATTGACACAGAAAATACAAGTGTATGAGTCACCCATGGAAGTGCACACCTACAATCTCCAGTGGTAAATATTAGAAGGATTACAACTTGAGGCCAACCTGAGCAAAAAGTTAGCAAAACCCCACCCCAATCAACAAGCAACCAATCATGGTGTCATATATTTGTGATCCCAACCAGTCCCTCTCTGAAAAATAGAAGTAAAAAGGGCTTCAGTGGCAATTTTAAAGTTCTGAGTTAAAACATTAGTACCACACCAAAAAGAATGTTTTTAACACAAGGAAGGTAGAAGAATGTTTTCCAAGTTCTGAATTAAAAGGAAAAATGAGGAGTTAGTGTTAAATGGATACAGGATATTGGTTAAGGAAGATGAAAAGGTTCTAAAGATGAATGGTGGTGATAATTGCAGAACAATGTGAATTCATTTACACTACAAACCTGTTAAAATTGTAAATTTGAGGGCTGGGATGTAACTCAGTGGCAAAACGCTTGCCTAGCAAGTGCAACGTCCTAGGTTCGATCCCCAGTACCAAAAAAGAAAAGACAAAAAAAAAATGCAGTTTAAAAAAAATTGTAAATTTGAACTTACATATAGTTAGCCACAGTTTTTTAAAAAAAAATACAGTGTTAAATGGCAAATATTAGGAGTCATTGTACTTACATTATCTATCAAAGTATCATTGAAATCATTTTTACAACATTTTAAATGAACAAAATGTTCCTCAATAAACTTAAGTAGTTACATGGAAGGCATACATATATTAAAAAAAAAGGTGAACATGTATTTACATGGAATGATATAGGACATAATATTGTCAAACAAGAGAGGAAACAAATTTATGTTAGAGATATTTTCTGTATTTCTTTTTATAAAAATTATATCAAGGTAACAAGGAGGATATCAAACCAAGATGATGAAAACAGTATCACTTTTGTGATTTTTTTTTCTTGGAGTCCTGTAGCCAGATCTCATTCTTTCATAAAAAAGAATTGGGCTTCCCAGTAAGAGAGTGAAGTTCTTCACAGTCCATGATATGAAAAAGGCATTGATAGCACAACAGAAAATGTTTATTTTTCTAAGCCAGATTTAGACTGAGGTGAGCAAAATTTATCCTGCATTTTTCAAGATTCAGTGACTGTAAGAGCCCTGACATGGGCTTGAGCATGTAAAACATAGTGATGACAAGCCAGGATGGTGGTTGGGCCAATAAAAGACCTAGAGAAGACTGGACTTGAATTTCTGAACCAATTCAGTTTTCGTGTTTGACTTTCCTTCAATTATTCCCTGTTCTTCTGTAAGAGGAAATTAGAGCATAACAGACCCTTGATATCCACAGATACATGATTTCCATTGGGAAAAAGACATTAATATTCAGGATACATAGAGGTCAGCACTGTACTGCTCAGGCTGATTAACTTCCCAAAGTGCCACCCAACTTCTATTAACATGAAGCCTTTCAACACATCTCATATTTCCACTCTACCACTTTGTGTGAAGCATATTAACTTCTGCCTTGCTTTAGAGGTACCATTTCCTTTGCAAGAATCCTATTTTCCCACTCAGAAAAACACGTAAAAATTAAAACACAACTGATAATAATGCAAGATGAAATGAGAACTTTTTCACATCAAGAGAGCTATGTACTGCATGTGAGGATTTAATTTTTTCTTGTTATGAAGTTTCTTTTCATTTTTTAAAATGATTTGTGGAAATAAAGAGTAAGCACAGAAACATTGGGACAAAGGGTGAACCAATTCAGCAATGAAACCCACTAGACACTATGTTGGAAATGAGATATAAAACGGGGGAGAAGGAAATCTGAAGGAGAAAAACTGGGAGACAATGAGGGAGGGGATGACACTGTTCAAAAGGAAATGGACTCATTACGTGACTTATGTAACTGTAACCCCTCTGTACATCACCCTTACAATGAAAAAATTTAAAATCTAAAAGAAAGAATTAATATTTTGAACATACTTACATAAAACTGGATGTCATAAATCCACAAATAAGGCTGGCTTATTGTATAACCTGGATTCACACTGGAGGTAGCAGTCACAGCCATGTTCTCCAGAGCCGCAATTGTGTATTTAAGCACCACAGCAAGAAGGGGATTAATGGGGAAGAACTGCGGAATCATGGTTTGTTTGTTTTTTTTTTTAGCACATATTAAGACCAAAAACAAAACATTAAAAATATCACAGGGCACACTTTACAGATCAGACTTCATCTTAATCTATAAAGAAGATTGGGTTTGGATTAGAATAATTATAACACAAATATTTATCTAGTCTTTTAGCCATTAAAGATAAAAATGACTCAACATCTCCTATCAGCATCCCCTTTCCCCAAGTTCACATCTTGTATAGTCTAAACCCTTTCTAGTGCTCTGTGAATTCAGGAAGTGGGAGCAGCAAGGATTTATAATCTCTGGGCTCCGTTGCCTGTCAGCCTTCAGGCCCCTGCTTTTACATATTGGGTCTCTGTTCACACAGCTTCAATACAGCCCTTACTCTAAGCACTTTTACCTGTTCCCACAAGAAAACTTCACATACACACACACATACACACACACACACAGTGAATAAATTAGTGTTTACTGCATCACTGGGGATGAAAAAAGGCAATGCCCATTGCACATCAAATGTTATTATCTCAGAATGCTGGACTCCAAATATTTTTTGTACCCCCAGTACCATAAATTCTTCTCTGTTCCATGTAGAGCCCAGTCTTATAGCCTCCACTAGCTCTTTTCCTCCTCCCCTCATTTATTTCTCATTTGTTTCTTCTATACTGTTATCAAAGGAAGAATGCTTGCCTTTTGTATGACACAGAACAATTCTGCACTATTTCCTATTGTTTGGATATCAATCACATCTTTAAGGGCTTATTTGTTAATTCAATCATTTATTGCATTATTTTCCAAGCAAATCTAGCATTAATCTATGATAAATTTTCAGATCAACAGTTAAGGTAGAAATATTTCTATCATGTTGTGTAATCTAAATAGACAAATGGTAGAAGTTACTCCCCAAAGAAAGAACCAAGTGAAAATAGACTCATTGTCTGTCTCCCAATACCATAAGTTGTCCTCAGGTCCTGATTTTAACTTGTCTCACACTTATGCCCCTTCTATTGAAATCAGAATTTGATTTTTCTATCATGTGCACTGTTGTTTATCTTTTGTCAGATTTTAATAGAAGCATCCAAATATTTCCTCTGGAACTATAATCCCAAAGATGAAGATGGGTGTTCAGAAGGAAGCCAGTGATTCTCAATTCTGCCAGTTTTTTGACCCTATGTTTGTAATATAAATTATTTTAATATATTTATGAAATGAGCCAAATTGATATCAAGAACAGTAGTCAGTGACTGGAAAACTACTTTTCTCTCTTAGTTAAAAAGAAGTAGGTCATTTCCTTGTTAATATTACTAGCAATTACTATTTGTAGCATGATATAAATTCCTGGGGAATTTTGACTTTCAAACATAAGGCAATATCTAACTCATTCTTATCCTTTAAATTTATTAAGAATTCAACTGGACAATTTTTCAGGAAGGGAAAGTATGTCCTCGCTACATCACAAAACACACACTAACATGTACTCACAACAAACAAAATTCCTAAATTAAACCAAGTCAGTAATACATTTTAGCTACTTATCTTAGTCACAGATGCATATATCAATGATATGCCAGGTCTCTATGATGAAGAAAAAAATATAAACTTGAAAATGAAACATTGACGGCCTCAAGTTATGCATGTCCCTTTATTTATAGACCCTTCTCTGTGTATTTCTAGCATAACTGTGAAACTAAAATGATGGTTGATCTTTCAGCATTTGAACATTCTAGGGAGGAGATTTATCCAACCACAGAATTTCTGAAATAAATCATGAGCTATTTATAAATACCATCATTTCAAAGGCAAAAAAATGATGTTTGGCTTGTTACTAAACTGAGAAGATTTTCTCAGAGGCAGTAAGATTATCCAACAGCCTCAGAACTTACACATATCAGAATAAATGATGATTTGTACAGAAAATACAAAAGCAAGTATTTTTCTGAAAAAGTTATGATTTGCTACCACCCAAGTCCATCTAACTCTGGACGAAAACATTTCCAAAACTTCTGCTTCTCTGTCTTGTTTCTAAATGACTCAGGAGAGTAATGACATCATCCTTTGATGTTTATTTAGGAAGGAGGAAGCCATATTTCAATTGGAAAGGCTAGGAACTCTCACAACTCCTGAAACTGGAGATTTCCACATCTGACAACACATCAAAAGCCACTGGAACAAACATACTCAAATACTGCCCTGTGTCTAGGTTTTTGTGTTTGGTCTTTTTTGTTTGTTTGTTTGTTTGTTTTTCCTCCTAGTGAAGGCTCTTCAGTTCTCACCCCTTCTGGAAGGCCGCTGGCTAGAGCTCCAGGATAAATGACTCCTTGAGTAAGGTTTCCTGCTGAGACCCTGAACAAGCCCCTTCCGGCCCCAGACACCAGCCTGTGGTGAACACTTGCTCCAAGGAACATAGCAATCTAGTCTGCAAGGAGGAACGTTTGGATCTATCATTCTTCTGGACTTCACAGGATCTGTTTTGAGCTTTTATTCTGGGATTCAAGCAAGAGGATTGGAACTTAAAAGCTTGCCTTGTATCTATTGCAAAATTGAGAACAATCGTCAAAGACATGAAGAACTCAGCTCTGACATGATTTTGTCATTATAGTCTTTTGCCAGTTTCTCATTGCCTATGAAATCCATAGATCATCTTGATCATTTGAATTATGATTCTATACTTGGAAAGAATGATTGTGTATAGGCTAGGTCACTCCTCCTCTCAGAATTCTTCTTCTTAATTAATGCTGAGTAATTAGGCTCCCTTAGCCCTGAACACCTAGTCATATATTGCTGAAGTATTTGAGTCCTTCATGTTGTCTATTTCTAGAGTGCTTGTTTCAGCCAATTAAGTACACAGCTACATCTTAGCTTTTTCAGTTTTCAAGAGTGTAAAACATTTTCTCCATGATTTCCCCTTCCTTTTAAACTATTGTTGAGTCTCATTAAAAGTTCAATTCTAGCAGGGAGCCAGTGGCTCATGCCTATACAGGAAGTCTCATCAAAGAATAACTAACCATTGTCAAGAGTACCTTTCAAACAGGTCAATCCAGACTTGTGGCATCAAAAATTCAAGTTTAAATCTTCTGTGCCAGACCCCAAACACTGGGGGCTGTTTCTAATGGAGTTATTGCATCTCAAGAAAAAGGGAAGAAGGAGGCAATCACAGAGGGTATTTTAGTACGCAAACTAAAAGAACTGTAAGAAAGCTAAAGAGGAGAGCAATTAAATACTCCCAGGCTCTGCACTAGATTTCAAAGGCCACCATAAGAAAGTACCACAAACTAGGAAATTTGCATAACAGATGAATGAATTGTGACATGGGGTAAGCTGACATGAGAGACTAAGGCAGAAAAATTGGAAGTCTAAGGCCAGCCTAGACTACATAGTAAGCATTTTTGTTTTCTAAAGAAAAGAAAAGAAGAAGGAAGTGTGAAGCCAAGAGATTAATTTACTCAGAATCATACACTAATCCAAGATTTGAACCCAAGTGATCTCACTGTATAGACCATATATCTTTGTAGAAGACAAGTATGGAGGTCATCTGGATAGAATGTCTACAAAAGGTGAAATTCCCAGAACAGTGAAATGATTATGTTGTTAATTTGCCCACAAAATAAAATATCTACTATAGCATGTAAATAATAGACATAAAATATAAATGTAACAATATAACAGGTAGTAAAGCAATTACTATAAATACATATACAATGATATAGGAAAATCCTCATACATAATGTTGAAAAATATGGTAATGTTAGGAGCTGTTTGCATAAATTAAATAAAAATTAGGAAAGAGAATTTCTATGCCAGATGTCAGTGGCTCATGCCTATAACCCTAGATACTCAGGAAGCTGAGACTTCAAGATCATGGTTCAAAGCCACCCTGGGAAAGAAAGTTTGTGAGACTCTTATCTCCAATTAACCATCAGCAAACAGGAAGTAGTGCTGTGGCTCAAGTGCTAGAGCACTAACCTTGAGGAGCTCAAGGACAGAGCCCAGGCCCAGGGTTCAAGCCCCATGGCTGGGGAAAAAAAAATTCTATGCTTATTGTGTCTAATGACTAGATAAAGAACGCTTTAATATGCTTGACTATTTCCAATTTTTCATGATATCATACTGCCTTTAAAATCCAAAAATTAAGGCATTGTAAAGTAACAAAATCTCCAAAGTGAATCCCCTTTTTTTTTCTAGCATTGAGTACAAACAAGTCTTTTTGTTTTGTTTTCCATCTAGGACATTTATGGCCTCCTCTTTCCTGGAGGGATGTGGCCTCCTGTCCTGGCTTCTGTCTGTGTTAGACTCCTTGGTTTTCATAAGCAAACATTAATTCTATCACCGGTTCCACTCACTCTGATAAGATGTCTCATTGTCTGCATCAGAGATCATCTATACATGAATGTCTTTCCTCCAAAGAGCATAGCTTTGAACTCTGTTGCTCAAAGTAGTTAAAAAGAAACTGAAGTTACAAGTAAAAGGTCAAAAGTTTAAGAATCCACTGAGAACCCCCCCCCCGTATTCTGATAGTCTATTGCTTTAGGACTTGCCATTTCCCCCTATATTTTTAAGTTAACGTGCATTGATTATAAATAATAATAATAGTGGCTTTTGCAATAACTTTTGACATACATATGACATAGTTGGTCCCATTTACCCTATATTGCCCTCTTTTATTTCTCATTCTTCTTCCCCTGATATTCTTCCTTTTCCCTAGTAGTTTTCTTCTACTTTTATGTTGTTTTTCTTTAGTTTCCACATGGGAGGAAAGAAAAATAAACACCTGTGTCTCTGGGTGTGATTTAATTCACTTCACTTGATGATATCTGGGTGCAGTACTTGTTTATAAATAGCATCATTTTATTGTTCTTTATGGATTTTAAAGAACATTGCACACCTACACCATGCTTTTTTTTTTTTTTTTTTGGCCAGTCCTGGGCCTTGGACTCAGGGCCTGAGCACTGTCCCTGGCTTCTTCCCGCTCAAGGCTAGCACTCTGCCACTTGAGCCACAGCGCCGCTTCTGGCCGTTTTCTGTATATGTGGTGCTGGGGAATCGAACCTAGGGCCTCGTGTATCTGAGGCAGGCACTCTTGCCACTAGGCTATATCCCCAGCCCTACACCATGCTTTTTTTAAATCCAGTCATATACTGATGGACACTGAGGCTGCTTCTATGACTGGCTATTGTAAATAAGAATTATATTATATGCTGACTGAATCCTCCAAGTATATACCTAGAGAAGGTATAGCTGGATTATATGGTTTTTCTACTTTTAAGGTGGTTTTTTTTTTTGCCTGTTTGTCTTAATTCCTCATTTTTATTAGCAATTATTAGCTGAACAAAGAGGGTTCACAGTGATGATTCTATATATGAACACAATGAACCTCATCCCTTCTATCACTCTACTTTTAGTTTTTTTTGTGAGGAGCCTCCATACTGATTTTGATAGAGGCTTGACTCCCACCAATCATATATGGGGTTCACTCCCTGCTCATCCCCCATTTGTTGTTTTTTATTTCCTTGATTAGTGTCATTCTGCCTGGGGTGAAATCAATCTTAGTGTGGTTTTAGTTTAGTTGTTCTTTGAGTGGTTAACTTTTTACTCACTAAGTTTAAGCTATATCACACAATCACATCATTGAGCTTCTTATAGAGCTATCTTTTCACATTTAAATTTGTTCATGAAGCTACCAACTGGCATTGAAGAACCTTAGATGTAACAACCTATGAAACTCATTCTTGTACTGTATGTGCAGATGTTGTGGAAACAAGTGTTCACCACTGCCAGGCTGTGCCTTTGAGACTTGGGACTCCTGGCTGCTGGCCATTCCCATCTCCTTCCAGGTTCAACCGGAAGAGATTCCAAACCAGCCCCGCCTCTTGTCTAAGAGCACAAGTGCCACCATGGCGCTGGCTCCCAGGAGGCCAAGCCGAGGTCTCGGCCTCTGCCGGAAGTTCCATGCCGTCACCATGAGGCAGTTCATTAGCCTATCACCTGGTCAGTCCCTCCCCTTCGCTCCTCATTACTGCTATAAGTCTGTTAGCCCCTCCCTTGAATAAACAGAATGCTCTTTGAAGCTTCTCCGAGGTGTCCATGCTTACCTGGCTTCCTAGGCAAGTATAGGGAGAGGGGAGGGCATTCTCGCAACCACATGCTGACCGTGGCTACCTGTGGCCCTCACTCCCACACTAATTCCGACTGGCCAGAGGATATGCGAAAGGGGACCACACAGAGGGGGCAAATAGGCCGAGGATCTCTACACGGACACTTTAGGAAGACAACTTTCCCAGGTCAAAAGCTACCATGATTTTTCTAAACATGAGCTTGTTTTTATCCTATGGATGCTGTAATATATACTAGCAGTTTACATATTACCTATACTCTTCTGTCTTAGTGACTACCAAAATTTTAGTCAAATACACAGTGTACATCTTTCAAATGCCCAGATGTGTATATGATACACTGTCCTGGTACTAATTTTCTGTGTTTAAAAAAATCATTTGACATATTCTTTCAGAGTCTTTTACAATAAGGAAAGTTGGGAGGAAATGAAAGAATTTAAATGAAAGAATTAATATTTTAGAAAGGAAGGAATTGTGGGAAGAAGAGAGGTAGGAAGGAGGAGGTAAGGACAGAGGAGGGGAAGGAAGAAAGTAAGCTTATGGCTGGAATTTATTACTATGATTTCATAACGTGGAAGAGAATTTTATTGTTCTGTTTTCTGAGAACCATTTATAGTAATTCAAGGATTGACTTAAGGAAAGAAAGTTGATGTAAGGAAGAATCATTCCAATACTTGGTTATATAAAGAATAGACAGAATCCATGCCCCAGACATGCCAACAACTTTGAGCAGATTCATGGTGGCAAAAGTAATTACCTAACACAGACTCTTTCTTACAGAATAGGCCAGAATTCTATTCTTACAGAATAGAATACTGCATTGGGTCTAAGTGGACAAGGCAAAAAGGCACGGAAGAGCAATTTTTTTCTGTGTTTCTTTGCAATTCTCCAAGTTCATTCTCCACATTGCATCTTTACACCCTCTTTACAGACTTTCAACTTCTGAAAAATGAGGGCACAGCTATGCATCAAAACAAAGGAGTGTGGCGATCACCTGACTAATCCTGGATACTTTGTTTATGGCTACTAACAAATTTACATAGAGCTTCTCTGACTCCATCCTGTTTGTACCTAAGAAGGTTTCTTCTGTTTTCATCTTCTCTGCCTTGTCCTCACAGGATTTCCTTCATCTGTGGTTTGCTCCATTGGATACTGAAGTTTAGTGTCCTGACTTTCCTTACAGGCAACATTTGACCCCTTCCTTTCTGGTAAATACCACTGTGTCTTGTCATGACTTTCTGGCTAGAATGAGCTCTTTTCTCTCCAGTGCTAGCTGAGTCACTAAAGGGAGTAGCAGACAGTCTGCGGCCAGCTGCTGAGGTCAACTGAGAAAACAGAATCATTTCCTAAGTGAGTAAATTAGGAGGACTAGGAAAGTGAGAAAGTTCATTCAGGGTTAAAGACACAAGGTGTGATTCAGAGTTTGGGAAAAATCCTGTTTCAAAAATACAATGATATGTATGGAAGATTCCTTTATTTCGCAATGGGGAGGTACCTTCCAGATCTGGACAGGAATTGTAGATTATATTGAGTCCTCCTTTATCTCCAATCAGGCTTTCCACCAGGTAAATGGGAAGGTTTTTTCTGCTCTTCCTGAAGTGAATAGAAGGGTACTAGGCAAATGAATGTGTTAACTTTTGAGATTTGGGATGTCTTGATTTAGCTATTGATCTTTAAATATCTGCTGCTTCAAAAACAAAGTCTGGATACATTTGGGCTTCCCATTTTATCTTTCCCAAAGATCACTGAAATAAAAGGCAGCTTTTTTTTTTTTCCAGTCCTGGACTTTGGACTCGGCCTGAGCACTGTCCCTGGGTTCTTTTTGCTCAAGGCTATCACTCTGCCTCTTGAGCCACAGTGCCTCTTCTGGCCGTTTTCTATATATGTGGTGCTGAGGAATCAGAACCCAGGGCTTCATGTACGCAAGGCAAGCACTCTTGCCACTAGGCCATATTCCCAGCCCCTAAAAGGCAACTTTCAAATAAAAGAATGAAGTCTGGCATGATATGGTAGATAGTTTATTACTATATACCTTTAAAAATGAATAATAGTGAAAACTTCTTATGAAATAACAGTATTTCAATATAGGAGACTTAAAGCCAGGCACTAGTAAGTCACACCTGTAATCCTAGCTACTCAAGAAGCTCAAATCTGAGGATCACAATTTGCAGCCCTCCAGGCAGGAAAGTCCAAGAGACTCTTAATTCCAAAGGATAGAGTACTAGCCTTGAGCAGAAAAAGCCAAGCAGGAACATGAAGCCCTGAATTCAAGCTCCAGTACTAACAAAGGAGAAAAAGGGAGAAGAAGAAGAGGAAGGGGTGGGAGGGGGCAGGAGATAGGGGGAGGGGGAGAAAAAGGAGGAGGAGGAGAGAAAAAAAGATTAAATGAAAGCTGGCATGATTATTAAGAAACAGGAAAACCTTAAAGATGGTTCTATGACAGTTCCATACTTATGCATTATTTTTGAAGAAGACTGTTTAAGCAGGAGGATGAATAGTTACTTAACATCTGTGTGTGTGTGTGTGTGTGTCTGTGTCGGTGTCTCTCTGTCTCTCTGTCTCTGTCTCTCTCTCTCCCTCCCTCCCTCCCTCCTTCCCTCTCTCTCTCTCTCCAAGCAAAAGTCAGTTTACTATTTTGAGTCCTTAATATTCTTTAGCACCTATTAATCTTCTTTTAGCAAAGACAGAACAACTCATAGGCTAGGAGCTTAGAAGAGCAGCTAACCAGACTTTTAAACATTGTTTTCCTTTCCATTGTCCTTCCAATTACCTTAATCTGTGATAATCAATATTATATTACTCTTTGCATTTGAGGAAGTGACACAAAATCCTCTTTGAAAATAGATCTATTTAAGGAAAAGAAAGCCAATTAGGACAAAATGTTTGAGAAGAGTTTATGTACACATATGGTAAAAATTATGATGGTAATAAATAGTAATGTAGACATGAGAAAACACATGATGTTTTTATGACGAGTATGGTTTGGAAAGCATTTATTTACCTGGAGATATTTAGAGAATGAAGGAACATGCTTAATTTGAAGAAAAGAAAATGCTAGTACAGAGGGCAATTATTCTAGGAACCACAAGAGGGCAGTTTGTCAGTAGCTACTAAAAACAAAAATCCAGCACAACCCTGGACTGTTCTTAGGCTCAAAGTTCAGTGGGCAGATGGCAGTCTTAGTGCCACAGAAGAGAAGGAGTGTCTGGCCTCACTCAGACTACTGAATCCAAATTTACATTCTAACATGATCAGCTAAGTTTGACTCAGGGTTGGTGGTTCTTCCCACTTTGGGAATAAGGCTGACAAAGTTATAATTCTGAAGAACCATTTTTGTCCATGGACTATACAGTCACATTACTTTAATTTGAACTCCATTTCCTTTATCAGTGGACAAGAGGATTATCTGCATCTAGAATACCACTCTGATGTACAGATGCTCAGTAAATGAATCAAGTATTTAGACACACAAGAGCCACTTTTCCTGACTTAATGAGTCTAGGTTTCTACCATCCTTTATTTTGGTGACTTAATGAAAGATAAAAGATGTCTGCCTTTTGTTATCAATTGCTTTAAATCTTTTTTGAATATTCACATATACATATATGAGAATACTTTGTTGTACTCAATATGTTTTCTCAGGGTCTTCTCCCATATTTTGGTGTGTATTTCTGCTCAAAATAAGACCTTTGGAAAGTGAGAAGGCAAAGACAAGTAGTCAGAGCAAGAATGACTTCACATCCTAATCATTTCATTGGCTTCAGAATATCTGAGACTCATAGATACACAAAATAACAAAACACATTTGTATTTCCTGTCAAAAAAAACCCCCAATGGATTATTTCCGCAAAGTGTTCATGATTTGTATACGTGGAAGTGTGGACTTACCACCCAAAGGAATACTCCAATATTTTCCTTTTCTAATAATATAAGAAAAGGAGATTTTAAAAAGAAAGTAAATGCTACAAAAAAAATCTGTGCAGGCTCTGGTTATTTCCTGATCATTTTACCACTTCAATTCAGCTTACAGTTGAGTGATTTCTCCATTAGTTCTGGTGCCAGAATGTAATGAGAGGAAACAGAAGTCTAATTGATAGAGTGAATCTCTGAATCTCTACCTATCCTTGAAACCCTATAAGGTAACTGGTCAGTGACTCAAAAAAACAACACAGGAGGAAAAGCAGAGGTTCTCATCACTCAGTTATAAAATGAGAACAAGCTTTACCTGTCCCCCAAGTGTTTCTAAGAATGTACTCTTTCTGATTTTTCTTATTTCATTTCATTTTTATTCCCACTTATTCATTCAACCATTTTTACTTTGTTGATTCAACAAATGTTTTGAGCATTTTCTAGATACTAGGGCAAATTAAAAGAAAAAAAACAAGTCCACTTCTTCAGTGGGAGAGGATAGAGGAAAAATAACAGCCAAACAGACAAATAGGTATTATTTCAGAGAATTAGAGAAGAAACATATTGTGAAGCCTGGTGCTGATGATTCATATCTGTAATCCTAGCTATCCTAGAACTATGGTCTGAGGATCACTTTTCAAAGCCAGTCAAGTAAGAGAAATCCAACAGATTTTTTATCTTCAGTTAACCAGTAAAAAGCCAAGTGAAGCTGTGGCTCAAGTAGTAGAGCACTAGCCTTCAGCAGAAAAAGGTAAGGGACAGTGTCCAGGCCTAAGTTCAAGACCCAGGAGTGTCTCTCTTTCTCTGTCTCTGTCTCTGTCTGTCTTTCTCTCTCTCTCTCACACACACACATAGACACACACACGTATATTGTATGTGTGAACTGAGATAGTGAGGAAACTTAGAGCAAGTCCTTAGACTAGCACAATCTCTCTGAGAATGTGACACTTGTTCCAAACCTTACAGGAAAAGACTTCTAATCAGATGACAGCTAAGAATAAAAAACAGGGCAAGACGGACTCGGATATGTGGTGGACATGTTTAAAAAGCAAAAGGAATCAGTGTGCTTGTATCTAAGTGATCAAGATAGATGCAACAATTCAACGAATGTATATACTTTTGTGTGGTACAAAATTTGGGAAGATTGAAGAGATTTGAGAGCATAATGCACTGAGTCTAGACACTCAAGTTTGCTGAGGTGTCTCTTCTTTGTTCCACATGGAGTCAGTAAACAGACGTGGAGAAAAGACAACATCTTGCATGTTGGGGCTGGATTGATAGTGAGAGTCCCGTTAATGCTCAGAAGTATACCTATATGAAAGAGCTTCAGTATAAATAGAAATGCATGTGACCTTATCGCTTTATGTTGTATGCTGCACATTGAGCATATGCTCAATGGTGTATGCTTAAATAGGGTGGCTCTTGAAGAGAATATTACAATGTAGAAACCAAACTCCACTCATGAAACATCTTTGATGTTAAAATTTTGAGACTATCAGCAAGTGTTATAATTACCTTCTGTTGAGAATTTATTTTTTAGAGCATCATCACTCTTCATAATTAGTTCCATAATTTCCCTGTAGAATATGATCCATTTCATCTGAAATGCTAAAACCAAGCACTAGCAGTTGATCACTGTCTGTAATTTGCATTGCTCTTTATCCAAGAAAATATTGGTTTTTATTAGCCAGATTGAGATCTATTGTAGATGTCAATTTAACTTAATTAAAGCATAATATTAATCATAATAACTATCTTCCAGATTCAAATATTCTCCCCAATGATGTTTATCTACCTAGACCTTCACTGATGAAGTGCAAAAATATATCAGATAAAGACATTTTTGATGAGTCGGGAGATTTAACCAAAGCCTCTCTTAATGAAAAAGATAATGTAATAGACAGTATGGAAAGAATTGCATCTGCCAAATTATATACAAAAAGTGCACTTTGGTAAAATAATAAATCTGTTTTGCCAATTTTATTGTTAAACATTAAGTAATATTATTAAACTTCTAAGTTTTCATTGCACTGTATGCTGTATATTAGTGCACAAGACAAGTTCAAACCTTGTATTTTTTCCTAAGTTCTACCCATTATTGTAAAGGCACAAAGCAATTTTAGACAGTAGAAAAGGCTTCAAACACATGCTTAGTGTTTACATAGGAAATAATACCCTGGAAAACTGAAGTATCTTTTTCATTCATGGGAATGCTTTATTTCTTTGGAGAAGATTACCCATGCTTTTGAAAAAAATATTTAGTGGACTTCTAACTAGGCAAAATAAGGCCCCAATCTGGGGCAGTGTCTAGAAATAGTGAAGAAGTAAGAAGTGGGCATTAAGAAAATGAAGTTTGGGCTGGGAATATGGCCTAGTGGCAAGAGTGCTTGCCTCATATACATGAAGCCCTGGGTTTGATTCCCCAGCACCACATATATAGAAAATGGCCAGAAGTGGCGCTGTGACTCAAGTGGCCAGAGTCCTAGCCTTGAGCAAAAAGAAGCCAGGGACAGTGCTCAGGCCCTGAGTCTAAAGCCCAGGACTGGCAAAAAAAAAAAAAAAGAAGAAGAAAATGAAGTTTTCAACCACCCTCCCTAAAACATCTTTGCAGACACTGAGATTGTTGGGTTTTTTTGTTTGTTTTTGTTTGTTTGTTTGGTTGGGGTTTTTTTTTTTTTTTTTTTTTTTTTGCCAGTCCTGGGGCTTGGACTCAGGGCCTGAACACTGTCTCTGGCTCCTTTTTGCTCAAGGCTAGCTAGCACTCTAACACTTGAGCCACAACGCCATTTCCGGCTTTTTCTACATATGTGGTACTGAGGAATTGAACCCAGGGCTTCATGTATACGAGGCAAACACTCTACCACTAGGCCATATTCCCAGCCCTGGACACTGAGATTGTTATAACTTACTTGCAACTTCCTGATTAGGGTTATAGTTCTTTCAGAAACTGCTGACATGTTATCCTGAAGCATTTTCCCTCTATAGAGAGAAAGAAAGAGAATAAGAGATTTGCACAAGAGTGTTCCTAGATGTAAGAGGAAAGGAGACCAGAGAAAGAAGTACTTCCTGGGGATCCCAGAGTACTCCGAAAATGTGTACTTCTACCAGTATTTCAGGATGAAAGCTTAAATGGTGATATAAAGAAAATAGTTGCCCCATAAGACTAGGGAGACTTGCGAATGCTCAGTTTGCACCTTCATTTATGTCCATTGAAATGCTTTGGGATGCAAGTAGCAAAGAGCAACCCACACCAGATTCAACAATCAATGGGAATGAAGGAAATAAGAATATATGATTTTTAAAAATAAACCAATTCCAGAGGTTTTACATGAGTTAAGGTGATAATGAACTAGGTTGTAGACACTTGAGAAACAATTACTTGAATCTGTTTCCCGTCAGACAACCAGCTCTGCCCTCAGGCTGGCTTCACAAGACACTGCTTCCTGGTGAAGCCACCATCTGCTCCACATGCACACCCACAGAAGATGAGATTCTGTCTTCCCCTAGCCACTGAACCTGGACAACCCCAAAACTTACTAATAAGCCTCACTTTCAGAAGATTCCAGCACTGTCAAGAAGCTGATATATCTCAACTGGCTTGGAAATGTAGACACAGGCAGGCCTTTCGAGGAGGTAAGGATGATATTGGCAAGAGCACTGTCATGTTTTTTATAAAATCTAACTACTTCTCAGAACTTGGAATTTCAAAATTCTAGAAGAGTTATGGCAATGAGATAACTGGCTAATATTACAGTTAACTGCTGAAGGAAACTAAAATGTGACTGTCTTTCTATAGCTGCTTCATAATATAATTATTTTTCAATTTTGTCATAGCATTTTCTCAGACCTCAGAATTAGTCAATGCCCATTCAATTTATAATATTTTTGAGAGAGACGTGTGTGTGTGAGTGTGTGTGTGTGTGTGTGTGTGTGTGTGTTCTGGTCTAGTCTGGTCCTGGCGTTGGGACTTAAGACCTGCATGCTGTCTGAGTTTTTATGCTCAAGGCCAGCACTTTTCCACTCGAGCCACAGCTCCACTTTCAACTTTTTGGAAGTTCATTGGAGATAAGAGTCTCAGGGACTTTCTTTCCCAAGCTGCCTTTGAATTGCAGTCCTCAGATCTCAGCCTCCTAAGTAGGTAAGATTACAGGCATGAGCTACTGGTGCCTGGCTGAGACAGACTTGTATAGCTCAGGAACACCATGATCCTCCTGCTTCAGTCTATTCAGTGGTATCTTTCAGTGAAACCTATCATACTGAGGGCTGAGCCTTAACAAACTGATTGTGATTCAAATGCTTGCAAAAATCAACTCACTCAAGGCTGGGAGTTTGGCCTAGTGGTAGAGCACTTGCCTAGCATGCATGAAGTCCTGTGTTCCATTCCTTGGTATACATACACAGAAAAAAAAAAAAAAAAGCCAGAACTGGTGCTGTGGCTCAAGTGGTAGAATGCTAGCCTTGAGCAAAAAGAGCTCAAGGACATTATTCTAGCCCTGAGTGGAAGCCCCAGGACTGGCAAAAAAAAAAAAAAAAAGCCAACTCACTCATAAATCTCATAAAACAGGTAGTTGGATTTTGGAAGAAGCTGGAGAAGTGTTGGCCTTGTCCATCTCCACAGTCAGAAGCTCAGGTATACTGACTGCCCAAATATGATGCCAGCTGTGCAGAATGAAAAGGGAGCCTAGCTGTGATACTTAAAAGGATACTTTAAAAGGGAGTCTTTCCAGGACTCCCTCTGGCCATCCTTCCACCAATATGCAGGATTCTTCCAATAAATACCAAAAGTCTGAGCAGCAGGAATTCCTGCCAGCAGCACACAGTTGGAACCAAGCTTTTAACAGCCAACAACATGTTCCAGATGTACAGACTTAGTAGGCTGGGAGATTTGCTTGAATGGAACAGACTCAATGTTTATCCCAGCTGACTGAGGTGGTGTGTGGCTGGTAGCCTTCTACACGTGCATTAAAAAATTCCTTTGTAGTTGGGAATGGAGAGGAAAACAACAACAAAATATAAAACTAGAGAATGAAGGCACAAGTATTTAGAAACAGGAGACTGAGAGTTCATCTTGAATCTGGTTCAGAAGAATTATGTTTCTATATGGAATTATCTGTCCATTTGATTATGTCTACTTTTCCAGTACAAAGAAGGTTGATGACACTTCCACAAGTGGTACTCTATGAAGATATGAGAATTGATTGCTATTCTGTCTCCTTTTGACTTACACTGAAATTTGTCTGAAAAATGCTTCCTTTGAAAACTTGCATTCTTTTTTTTTTTTTTTTTGTCAGTTGTGGGCCTTGAACTCAGGGACTGGGCGCTCTCTGAGCATTTTTGCTCAAGGCTAGTATTCCACCACTTTGAGCCACAGTATCACTTCTGATTTTTGAGTGGCTAATTGGAGATAAGAGTATCACAAAGACTTTTCTGCCAAGACTGGCCTCAGAACTCTATCCTCACATCTCAGCCTCCTGAGTAGGTAGGATTACAGGCATAAATCACTGGCACCTGGCTAGCAAGGTCTTTTTAAAACACGAATATTTTAATTTGAATGAATGTTAACTCCCTTGATTATAAACTCAGATAGAAAAACAGAATAAAGTTGGGTGGCAGATGCATTATTTATGTGAGTTTGGTTTTGACTGATTGATTTAAATAATTCCCACCAGACTAGTATAGATCAACAAATCACAGTATGCAGTTCAGTAGCTGTGGCTACACATCGAATTAGCCTTGCTAAAAGAGGGCAGTTTTTCATCTGGGAACATTGACCTTGAACAAGCTAGATGGAGTGTAAACTCACCTCAGCTGCTTCAAAGATTCTCCATTTCAAACATATGCAGGTGCTGAAATCCCCACCCCAATGCCTTACAGCATAAAAGAATTCATTTTCAGGAGCCGCCTTTTAAAATGTAAATATTACTGAGAAAAGTCATATCATTAGCCAACTGACATCTGGCTCATATAGAATGTCTGCTTGTGTTTCTTTTCCTGTATATTCCATTCGTATACCTAATATTTTCCCTCCCCACTAGCTGAATTCTTTACATTTCAATTATTCTCCATTCCTATTGATTTGATAAAATTATAATACACACATTTATATAATCAATGCCTTGAAGCATGTGATGCAAAACATGATTGTATATTGATGCTGCTCTGAATGTAACTGTAACCTCATTTCTAATTGTCTTGCAGTTTAGCCTTCCTGAGCCTGGTGCTGTATCCCACTCTTCCTATTCCATTTTGTCATTTTCTTGCAAAAAGAAATGTTACCTAGTTGCTAGGTAACCTTAAAATATTGTATGGATCTCTTTATTTTATGCATTCTTTCTGGCTTCCTTCTGTGGTCTAATTATAATTGTTTTTCTTCTGAAGGCTCTTTCCCCATTCATGGTTGCCATTGTCATTCGATAACTGTCAGTGGAATTGTCCCTTTTGAATTTGGTGATGAGAAGCCACAATTTGCTTATCCTTTGACAGAATAGAAAATTGACATGTTGTTATGATGCATGGACAGGCTTTCAGAGAAATAATTTCTCTCATAGAGGTTACATTCCCAAAGAAAGTTTTCAATACCTGGCAGCCTTCCCTACTCTTAATTTACCTCATCTTTCCAATGCCTATTATATTCCCTTTTCTTTAAGAAGTAGGCTGTGTCTGGATTATGGTCATGCTTTGTGTATAATTATAAAATTCTGACAGAAAGTAATTATGAAATATGCTCAGACTACAAACTAGCTAGTAAACATAAACAATAGAAAAATGGCAATGACCTCATTTAGTTGTGGACCTATTATGTGCCAGGCACTAAGTAATTTACATACACAATCTCAGTTACTTTCAGGGACTTTTTTTTTATTTTATTTTTCTTGTTAAACTGATGTACAGAGAGGTTACAGTTTCATACATTAGGCATTGGTTACATTTCTTGTACTGTTTGTTACCTCCTCCCTCATTCCCCCCTCCCCCCTTCCCCTTTCCCTCTCCCCCCATGAGTTGTTCAGTTTGTTTACACCAAACAGTTTTGCAAGTCTTGCTTTTGTAGTCATTTGTCTTTTTATCCTGTGTCTCTCGATTTTGGTATTCCCTTTCACTTTCCTAGTTCTAATACCAGTATACACGGTTTCCAGTGTACTCAGATAAGATACAGTGATAATGCAGGTACAACCACAGGAAGAGGATACAAGAGGATCATCAACAATAGAAGCTACGGTTTCACATGGCATGTTGAAAGTAATTACAACAGTGATATAACATTTGTTTCCATAACATGGAGTTCATTTCACTTAGTATCATCTAATGTCATCATAAGGGTATAGCTATTGAGCTCTTGTGATCCTCTGCTGTGACTTGCCTAAACCTGTGGTAATTATTCCCTATGAGGGAGACCATACAGTCCATATTTCTTTGGGTCTGGCTCATTTCACTTAGTATAATTTTTTCCAAGTCCTTCCATTTCCTTACGAATGGGGCAATGTCATTCTTTCAGTGATTTCTGTGGTATATTATCATTCCCATTTTGTAGAAAGAATCTTTAAGGAGACTCAGAAAACCCAGACCATACTAAGTGGGAGTCAGAACCAAGATATTTTTTTCACTTAAGATGACATTTATAGAGGGAGGGAAGATGGCGCCGCCACAGTAGGGAGGCACCCCAACTCACTCCAACTGAATAGTGAACTGGGAACTCCAGCACCCAACACCCCATCAAGAATCCAGCAGGGGCTGGGGATATGGCCTAGTGGCAAGAGTGCCTGCCTCATATACATGAGGCCCTGGGTTCGATTCCTCAGCACCACATATACAGAAAATGGCCAGAAGGGGCGCTGTGGCTCAAGTGGCAGAGTGCTAGCCTTGAGCAAGAAGAAGCCAGGGACAGTGCTCAGGCCCTGAGTCCAGTCCCCAGGACTGGCCAAAAAAAAAAAAAAGAATCCAGCAAACCCAACAACCAGAAGCAACAGAGGAACTCAGGAAATGAAAAAGAGCAAAAAAAGAAGAGCCTGTAGCCTCCATGGAGCCGGAAAATCTCCGGGGTACCCCTCCCCCACCCGCCGACCCTGGGCTAAACAGGGCCAGGCTGGGAAAGGGGACCAGCAGACCAACTGCCGAAAAGTCACGCCAGGAGCACAGAGCGCAGAGTCCAAATGGCAGGAGTTCCACGGACCCCAGAACTGAGTGCAGACTGACAGAGACACCGGAGCTGCAGGACCGAACGGCCGGGATCAGACGTTGGCAGCAGGGGAACCGGGTGGCACAGATGGGGAGAGCCAGGGACGCCACCACCAAACGACTGATCACCGAACCCCAGCACCACAGCCCCGAGGAGCCCACAGCAGCGCGGGACACTCACACAACCCGGAACCAGTAAGTTCCCCATTACCCCCCCCACCCCCCACCCAATGGAAGACCAGTTCTAGCAGAGACCCAAGGCCTGCAAGAAGGCTAGAGCTCCCTCCCTCCCCCTCCCTACCCCCAGGGAACAACGGAGCCAGCCACAAGTCAGGCGGCAAGCCCCCCCCCCCCCCCCCCAGTCTCTGGGAGGACACAGGAACCAGCAGAGGAGCCAGAGCTGGGCCGCGTCAGCCCCGTCCCCTCCCCAACAGGGGCCCGGGGACTGGTGGGCATTGGAAGCCCCGCCTGAGGCTCCTGGTCCTTGAGGACTTTTTGAACGGCAGTCACAGGCACACTGGGCCCAAACACATGTCCCCCCTCGCAGCTGAGGCACAGAGTCTGTGGGCACCAACCCGCACCTGGACACTTGGCCCAGCTGGGGCTCGCGCATACCGCCCTCCCCCCCACAGCGGACTCGCAAAAGAGCACAGGTGCCCCCCGGCAGCTCGGGGCAGCACGCCCCCAGAGGAAGCACTGAAGTGCACACACATGCCCCCCCGAGGGCCAGTGTGGGCCAGCGTGCTAGCCTTCCAGCAAGAGGATCTCCTGCCCAAATCGCCGCAGGAGCTTCACACAGGTGGGCAGGGCCCCACGGCGGCAGCACCCAACTGGTGGGTGCAATTCACACAGGTGGGCAGGGCCCCCCAGCGGCAGCACCCGCTCTGGTGGGCACACTCTGCACAGGTAGGCAGGGCCCCCCCCAGCGGCAGCGCCCACTCTGCTAGGTGCATCTCTGCACAAATGGGTGCACCACCCCTCAACAACACCGGCCCTGGAGCAACAGCCAAATTCAAACCCAGAGCCAGGACACAAACTAGTCTCCCACTGACAGACCAGCTTGAACCAGCACAAAGCCAAACCAGGGAACCCACCCACAGATCTCCAGATGCGCAAATCACAAAGAAATATAATGAGTTTTCTCAAAGGGAAAGCCAACTCACCAGCTCCAAAATGCAGCACGACTGAAGAGGAGATGGAGAATAAAAAAGCAACTGAGGCTTTGTTAGCAGAAATGATGGAAAGCATCAGAAACAAAATCAGAAAACAGTTCCAGGAGTTCAGAGTAGAAGTCTCGAAGGACATCCAGGAAAGAAATGGAAGCAAAAATGGATACAGTGCAAACCTCCATCAAAGAAGACCTTAACATCCTGAGAAGTGAAATGCATGAAAAAATAGATCTAAAATACAACTCTTTAAAGGAAGAAATTTCCACGATCAGAGCTGATCTGGCAACCATAAATAGCTCTCTGACATCCATAAACTCTGCAATTGAATCCACAGCACAAAGAATTGACCATATGGAATCCAGAATCCCTCTCTTGGACGATGATGCAGCCGACAAGAACCAGAATATTACCACACTCCAAGAAACAGTAAAGCTCCAGGGCAGAATAATCCAGGAGCTAGTGGACAAAGACAAGAGATATAATCTGCGCATAATTGGAATAGAAGAAGGAGCTGAATACCAGAGCAGAGGGCTTCAAAATATTCTCAATAAAGTGATTGCAGAAAACTTCCCCAATCTCACAATGGACCCCATCCAGGTAACCGAAGCCTATAGGACACCTGGCAGACCAGACCCCAGAAAAGCCACACCAAGGCACATAATATTGAAGACTTCAGATCTCAAGAATAAAGAGCAAATTTTGAACGCAGCCAAAGCAAAGAAAGAAATTTACTACAATGGGAAGAGATTCCGAATAACAGCAAACCTCTCCACACAAACCTACCACACACGAAGAGAGGTGAAGAACACCATCCAAGTTCTACAGGCCAACAATTGTCAACCTCGAATAAAACATCCAGCGAAGTTGGAGTTCACATTCGAGTGGAAAACCAGATCTTTCCATAGCAAAGAGGATCTAAAGGAGTATGTGAATAAAAAACCAGCCCTACAGCGAATTCTAAGAGGGGAATCCCACCCAACAGAAACCGTACAGGACACACAGACAGAAACAGAAAGAAACTACAGTAGACAGAACCCAACAGAAAGAGCAGCTCACTAAAGACAAGAAAAAAATAAAAGAGGAAAAACAGCCCAGCAAGAAAATGGAAGGAGATAAAACACTCTTATCCTTGATCTCTTTGAATATAAATGATTTAAACTCTCCGATAAAAAGGAGCAGACTGGAAGAATGGATCCGCAAACAAAAAGTTGACATCTGTTGTCTACAAGAGACCCACCTTACAGCAAGGGATAAAAACAGGCTCAGAATGAAAGGATGGAGCAAGATCTTCCAAGCAAATGCACCTACCAAAACGGCAGGAGTAGCCATCCTGATCTCAGACAAGCTGGACTTCTCATTAAAAGCAACTCAAAAAGACAAAGAAGGCTACTATATTTTAATACAAGGAAAAATCCAGAATCAAGACATCACGGTGATAAATGTATACTCACCGAACAAAAGAGGACCTACATATGTCAAGCAAATTCTCACAGAACTACAGAACAAGATAGACCCAAACACAATCATAGTGGGTGACTTTAATACCCCACTCTCTCCAAGAGACAGATCCAACACCCAGAGGATTAGCAAGGGAGCTGAGGAACTAAGTAACACCATATCCCAAATGAATCTGACAGATCTATACAGAATCTTCCACGCTACAGAGACCCAATACACCTTCTTCTCAGCAGCACATGGATCATACTCCAATATAGACCATGTCATAGCCCACACAAAGAACCTCAGCAAATACAAAAGTATTGATGTCATCCCATGTATTCTATCTGACCACAGTGGACTAAGGTAACCCTCAATAACAACGGTTACCACAGAGGCTATACACACTCTTGGAGGCTAAACCCCACACTGTTATCTAACACTTGGGCCACAGACCAAATTAAAGATGAAATTAACGAATTCATAAGCCACAATCACAATGAAAATACATCACAAAGAAACATATGGGACACAGCTAAGGCAGTACTGAGGGGCAAGATCATCGTCCTCAGCACTCACATTAAAAGAATGGAAACTGAGCAGGTGAATAACCTCACGATGAAACTGAAACAACTGGAGAAACAAGAAATGATCGAACCTAAATTGACTAGGAGGAGAGAGATCACAAAGATTAAAGAAGAGATAAATCTGATTGAAAATAGAAAGACCATTCAACAAATAAATAAGACTAAAAGCTGGTTCTTTGAGAAAATAAATAAAATTGACAGACCCCTCGCAAGACTTACAAAAAAAAGAAGAGACTCATATACGTAAAATCAGGGACTCCACCGGAAAAATAACAAGTACACACGATATTCAAACAATCATAAGGAACTATTTCCAGAACCTCTACTCACTAAAAAACAATAATTTTACAGAAATGGATCAATTCTTAGAGAAGTATAAACTGCCCAAACTGAACCAAGAAGAAATAAATCAGCTAAATAAACCAATAACTTACAGCGAGATATAGGGGGTAATCAAGAACCTCCCAACAAAGAAAAGCCCAGGCCCAGATGGATTCACCAACGAATTCTATAAAACCTTTAGTGAGGAGCTAATACCAATACTCCTCAAACTCTTCCGCGAAATAGAAATAGAGGGAGAAATCCCAAACTCATTGTATGAAGCTAATATCATACTCATTCCCAAACCAGGCAAAGACCCAACAAAAAAAGAGAACTACAGACCAATATCACTAATGAACACAGACGCAAAAGTCCTTAATAAAATATTAGCTAACAGGATCCAGAAAATGATCAAGAAAATTATACATCATGACCAAGTAGGCTTCATCCCACAGTCACAAGGATGGTTCAACATCCGTAAATCAATCAATGTAATTCACCACATCAACAGAACTAAAATCAAGAATCACATTGTTATCTCAGTTGATGCCCAAAAAGCCTTTGAAAAATACAACACCCATACTTATTAAAAGCTCTGGAGAGAAAAGGAATAGATGGAACATTCCTCAAAACAATGAAAGCCATATACAACAGACCAACTGCTAACATCATATTAAATGGAGAGAAACTTAAATCATTCCCCCTAAACTCAGGAACAAGACAAGGATGCCCACTCTCCCCACTCCTTTTCAACATAGTGCTGGAATCCCTAGCCATAGCAATAAGGCAAGAGGAGGACATCAAAGGGATCCACATCAGCAAGGAAGAAATCAAGCTATCCCTATTCGCAGACAACATGATCTTATATCTGAAAGACCCAAAAAACTCAGTCCCCAAACTCCTACACCTAATAAACCATTGTGGCAAAGTAGCAGGATACAAAATCAATCCACAAAAGTCAGCAGCTTTTCTGTACACCAGCAATGTACAAGCAGAAAAGGAAAATATGGAAATAATTCCATTTACAGTAGCCCCCCCCAAAAAAGTACCTAGGGATCAACCTAACCAAGGACGTGATGGACCTATTTAATGAGAACTATAAATATCTAATAAGGGAAATCAAAGAAGACACAAGGAGATGGAAAGACCTCCCATGCTCATGGGTAGGCAGAATCAATATAGTGAAAATGGCCATATTGCCCAAATTGTTATACAAATTCAATGCAATTCCTATCAAAATCCCAGTCACATTCTTCACTGAAATAGAGAAAGCAACCCATAAATTCATATGGAACAGCAAAAGACCTAGAATAGCCAAAGCAATTCTAGGGAAAAAAAGCAGTGCAGGAGGTATCACAATACCAGACTTCAAGCTCTACTATAGGGCCATCATAACAAAAACAGCCTGGTACTGGTATAAAAACAGACCAGAAGACCAATGGATCAGAATTGAAGACCCAGAAATAAAACCGCACTCTTACAGTCAGCTGATATTCGACAAAGGAGCTAAAGACATACAATGGAATAAACAGAGCCTCTTCAAGTACTGGTGCTGGGAGAACTGGGCAACCATATGCAGAAAATTCAAAGTAGATCCAAGCCTATCACCATGCACCAAGATCAACTCAAAATGGATCATGGACCTCAATAACAGACCTGAATCCTTGAAACTACTGAAGGACAGAGTAGGAAAGACGCTAGAACTTAAAGGCACAGGAAGGAACTTCCTGAATATAGTCCCAGGGGCACAACAAGTAGGGGAGAGACTCGACAAATGGGACTACTACAAATTAAAAAGTGTCTGCACAGCTAAGGACATAGCCACCAAAACAGAAAGACAGCCAACCATATGGGAAAGATCTTTACCAGCACAGAAACAAAGGCCTAATATCTGTCATCTACAGAGAACTCAAAAAACTAAGCCCCTCCAAGCCCAATAAACCAATTAGGAAATGGGCAAAGGAGCTGAAGAGAGACGTCACAAGAGAAGAAATAAAAATGGCAAAGAAACATATGAGGAAATGTTCAACATCCCTGGTAGTAAAGGAAATGCAAATAAAAACAACCCTGAGATACCACCTCACTCCAGTTAGAATGGCCTATACTCTGAACTCAGGCAACAACAAATGCTGGAGGGGGTGCAGCGCAAGAGGAACCCTTCTCCATTGTTGGTGGGAGTGCAAATTAGTACAACCACTTTGGAGAACAGTATGGAGGTTTCTCAAAAAGCTCAATATAGACCTACCCTATGGCCCAGCCATACCACTCCTAGGCATCTATCCTGAACAACAGTTCCCAAGATATCAAAAAGACATTTGTACTTTCATGTTTATCGCTGCACAATTCACAATAGCCAAAATATGGAAACAACCCAGATGCCCCTCCACAGATGAATGGATCCAAAAATATGGTACCTATACACAATGGAATACTACATAGCAATTAGGAATGGTGAAATATTGTTATTCGCAGGGAAATGTTCAGAACTTGAACAAATAATGTTGAGCGAGACAAGCCTAGAACACAGAAAACAAAGGGGCATGGTCTCCCTGATATGTGACTGTTAAGATGGGGTGACAGAGAGACAGTAGAGACCAGATCTGTGAAACCAAAAACTGCTTGTCAAATGGTATTTCCCACAGGACTGGGTCAGCGACCAAACATAATGTAACTAAAACCAAACAACTACTCAACTTTATGGTCAAAAATTGACCTCTCAGTGGAATACAACAGCTCAAAACCTATTTATGTACATTCTTATAAGACTACTGTCGACATATTGTCTAATGTCGACATTACATTTAAAGTCCTAGGCGAATTTTCTTTGGCGTAGGCCACGTGGCTACTGTATATGTTCTTGGTACATTGGGTATTGTATATATGTCTGCCTGACCTAGGGAAGGGAAAGAAAAACAGGGTGTAAGATATCACAAGAAATGTACACACTGCCTTACTATGTAACTGTACCCTTTTTGCACAACACCTTATCAAAAAATTTTTGTTTAATTAATAAATAAATTGTAAACAAAGAAAAAAGGATGAACAGACATGCAATATACTACTAAGATTAGAAACTGTATAGAATCTAGCTGGTTCAAATCCAGACTTTTCACTTGAAACCTGTAAGACCGAGAGCAATCTCCAACTCCTTGAAGGTTTCAAGTTCCTCTGTAAAATGGAGCTACCTTCAGGAGGCTGTTCTGAAGATTAAGAGGGATGCTGCACTAGAAAAGGGGCTCTAATTCAATGGTGCTTCTTTATGTCCAGGCAGCATCTACACTTCAGAACTAAAGCTCCACAGAGCATTCTGCACCCATGTTGACCTACTGTGGTTTGAATTGGCTGATATCAATGGGATAATAAGTGAGATATGTTGATGTCTACCAGCTCTTCACTCTCCACTTGTATACATGAGAGCAATACAGGGAATTTAAAAAAGGAGAGATGTTACATTCTTGTGACTTAATAAACAATAAAGTCATATCTCCATGCTTCTAAAAAAAGATGACATTTATATATGCATTCAGTAATGCATGTCTATAATTGCAGCACTCTGGAGGGTAAATTCAAGGCCAGCCTGGGCTGCTCAGACCACCATACCCAGTTTATTCTGTTGAGATACAGTCTTTTGGAATTTTCTGTCTGAACTAGCTTGGAACCTTGATCCTCTCAATCCCATGTAGCTAAGAGGAGAGACATGTGCTTCCAGCACCCAGGTATGTGTAATCAACTATTTAACACATGTCTTTTCAAACAGCTAGATACAGTGTTCTGGTCTTGAAGCAACTTGAGGGTGGGTCATTTATTTTCCCTGACAAGTGTCACCTCAGAGTTGTGTTTTCTTCCACTCTTGAAGATTCATCTGAAGAGGTTTAGATTTTCTGCTATTTTCTCAATACTGTATAATTTCCTCCTTGAAGAAGGAAGAATGAATAGATGAATGAGATGGAGAAGATTGAGAGTACAGTTAGTTTGCTAAACCTGAAGACTAAATTAGAGCAAATTTTGTCCTAGAAATGATTTGAAACTTCATTATGGATGACACAATGTGCATGTACTTTCAGTGATGAATGGGGATGAGCAAGTAGCTAGTTGAAGTGTGTATATTAGCAAGAAAATGTGACAAGGGACATCTATTGCCTAAGCACTCTTACTCAGTACTGGAATAGAGTATGTGTAAGTGTGGTGTTGCTGTTTTTCCAAAACACAACAGTGCCTTATATTTATGAATTCTTCAGAAATGCATAGATGTTATACAATTGAAAGAAAAGACAGAAGATGAACCTCTAACGTAATCAAGTGACCAGTCATTTTATTTTCTGTGTCCTTGTTTTGCCTATTATTCCTCATCCTAGAATTGTTTATACACAAAGTTAACTTGGAAGAAATAGAAAAATATCCAGGTTAGGGTTCAGCTCCAAAACAAAAGGAAAAAGTGGGAAAGGCAATTGAACATTAGCTATTCATATAAAATTTTAGTTTATAATCTTTTTCTTTAACTTAAAATTTTGAATATTGAATTTGATAAAGCCAGTCAGAGTTGTTTGAGGCACATGTCTGAACTAAAAAACAGTTCATCATACCCTGTTTTGACTGTAGATTTCCCATGAGTTAGTTGATAATTATCCTCTTGTATTATTCCATTTCAACGACATCAGTTTCACCTGTCCCACATATTGGGCAAGGTTCCAAATGCTACTCATTATTTTTTTCTATACCAAACCTTAACTTTCAGCTAACCACCGTATTGCATATTTGCTAAGTGTGGATTTGTATATTTGGTAAGTCTGTAAGTAGGAATTGTAAGTTTGGATTTTTCTTCCATTTTCAGGAATCATATTTAAATATCAATTTACAGTAACAATGTTAGACTCAGGCCGGCAAATCTGCTGTGTGCGTACCCTCATTCCTCAATTAGATAACAAGGCAGATAGCACTCATCAGTCTTTCCTGTTTTCTCTGCATTAGGCTTGGAGTCCTTCTCCATGCCACATGACAGATATCCACTATTAATGCTGTTTCAGTTAACATAAAACCCTTTGCCAATCTATACCAGAGGATAATCTAACCCCTTCATCTTCTTGGTGTATTGTGAATAACTGCACTACTAAAGAAACTGTTCTAGACTTCCTTTTCTGCATAATTGGATATTCTCTTACTTTAATATTTTCCCTCTTGAATTACAAAGAGATATTCATTCACTGTGACAGGAAGATTCCATCATGTAGGGAAAATGCATAGGAATTTTGTTTTTGAAGTTTGTTTTATATCCCATGTAATTTTTTATAAATATTGGGACTTCTTTGGATATATTTACCTATAAGTTTGTTTTTTATTACCTTTAGTTGTGCAAAGAGGTGTCATTTCAACATGTCAGTTTATGAGTAGAATGCATCTTGAATATTCCAGGAAATTTCTAAATGAATACATGGGATTGAAATTTAAGGGAAAAAACATACATTCCTAAATTCTTATGCCTTTTCTGTACACCTGCTTTATGCATTCTTGAATGTCTTGAAATCAATGAAATTAGAAATGCAGTATTTGTTATCTTTGATATCCTGATCTATGCTTTCTCTCCCATACTGCTTAGAAAAGGTTTGGTCAGAAATGATCAGCTGCTAGAGGCAAACATGACTTCTGGATTCTTAAAATAGGAGAGCACTGTTTCTCTTATATTGTTTATAATGTGCTCATTTGCCTGGCATTGGAATGTGGAAATGTCTTCCACATTTGCTCAGTAGCCATGTAGAGCATGTCAATTTTCATGCAAAATAAGTCCAAGTGGGAAAAGGAGAAATATTTCTCCTCTGTGCTATTTTTCTTTAGGTCAATTTCACCAAAGTTCTACTGAATATTATTAGTTTAGCAAGGTTGAAGAGACCTCACTAGAGTTGTCAGAAACAGGAAATAAAGTGCCTTGACAGTGGTTGATTCTTAATAAATATCGACAAGATCGTTTGAGGGCAGTGTTTGAAAACAGGTATCTCAAGGGCAAATGTCCATGAGACAAG
Organism: Perognathus longimembris pacificus; assembly: GCF_023159225.1. Lineage (NCBI taxonomy): Eukaryota > Metazoa > Chordata > Mammalia > Rodentia > Heteromyidae > Perognathus > Perognathus longimembris. The sequence continues at coordinate 45,706,745 of NC_063164.1, forward strand.
GTATCAAGATAGTGCTTTGGGCTTCCGCTCAAGTGATGATCTCTCTTAAGCCATATCTACCCAAAAATATAAACATGAAGCTCAGATCAACTACAAAAGCCAAAAAATACATCTAGATCACCTTCATATCCCTTTGGAAATATGCATCATGTCTGCAGGTAACATACAAAGGTGAATGGATGAGTTTTCTCAAATAGAAAGTGAATTCTATCACAGGCTCTGCCACTATCTGGATAGGTCATTATTTTACCTCTCTTTTACTTTATGGAAGTCATCTCATTTAAGTTATTTCTGAGGGAATACTGAGTGAGGACCAGTTTTCCTGGACCTGGTAGTAGAAGGTTATTTCCAGCACCGTTACTACACTTGTTTAGCTTCGTACCCTTGTCAACATGAAGGAAAGATAACTAGTGTGTGGTGAGAACTATAATTCTGAAAGTTAATGGGATGTTAAGGCTTGAGACACATTTTTGGAAGTCATCAGCACACAAATGTTATGTAAAGTCATAGGGTAAATGAGATCATCTAGGGACAGAGAGAAGACTGAATTGAATCACATTGCATATTTAGAGAAAAACCAGAGACAGACATGAGACTAGAACTGCTAAGAGTTCTTCCTGAGGCAGGCTGACTCAGGAGAGTTGGACTCTGGAGGAGAAGAGGAAGGAGAGGGTTAATCAATAAGTCAGTTCTGCTGATAAGAGAGGAGAGCAAAGGTTTGGCAATGTGAAGAGCATTGGTGAGTTGAAAATATCTGAGTTGAGTAAAAGATGGAACGTCCAGTGGAAAAAAGTTCATCAAGCTAGCAAGTAATGATTTCTCTTTTCAAGAGCTTTGCTTGAATCTGAAGCAAAGAAGTGGGGTAAAGACAGGAAAATATGTGACTTACAAACTCAACTCAAGCAGATTCCAGCCAGGCTGTGAAAAATCATTATTAGCATTTTTATCTGGCTTCCAGTCCTTGGAAACATACATTCTTCCTTTTTTTGTTTTTTTTCTTTTCTTCCTGCTTGTCACAGTTTGTGGATCACTGTAGCCAACGAATTCATAGTTACACAATTTATATCAGTCCTAGTATGTAATGAAAAAACCCAACTTTTTCCCTTTCTTAAATTCTTGAATTATATTGATTATATTTGAAAAGATTTTAGAGGCTTAGTCTCAGAATCTTATTGTATAAGTGGGAAAACTGAATCACCAAATGGATAAGAGGGATGCTTCAGTGATAAATTCCAAAATACAATCCAGCAGTTAATAGTGTCATGGTCTGACAAGATGCACATGTCTTTTCAAAAATGTGCTTCACTATGTCTGAATTCTTTGCTTGTTTCAGGGGTAACACCTTGTGCAACAAATCCATTGAAGCATCTTACAATTACTGAGGGCTAAGTATCAAGCCATTTCATACCATAATTCAAATAAAATCCTATGAACACTTAATACATGTTGCTAATATATTTAAGGAATATTTTAAAGTTTGACATGAGCAGTGAAGAGTTTTCATTATGAATGGTAGAAAATTATTTGTTCTTAGAGCTTAAGACCTTTCCTTACTAGATCACATAACTATAGAGATCAACAGTCCAATGGAATTTTCAGAGCTTAACACAACGTCTTGCTTATAGAAGATGGTCACAAAATCTTTAAACATAGGATGAATATAGTTAGTAATTAGCCTGGCTTGCAACTTAGAACACTGTTGTAAGAAGGACACATAATTCTGGTTAACTTACTGGTTATAAAACGCCTTTCTTTGGGTTAGTCTTCTGATAAAAATTACCTTCATATTCTAGGTTATGTTATTTATCTCCAGGTTTCATTGCAGTTTCTACATAATAGAATTTCCTTTCTTTTCTAAGTGTTGGTAAAACTTGGCATCTCTTCTGCTATTTTTCCAATCCTTGTAACAGTCTTAATAATACTTTCATTCAGGAATCTGGAATTATATGTGGAGCACAAATACCAGTGCTAAGTTATAGTTGTGACTCTGCCCCTTTTTGCTTTAATTTATTTTCAATTACAATCTGTTATGTATATCCTCAGTCCACCTTGAACTGTTATCATACAATTTATATTTATGACACATGCCATCATACTCAGATTTTTGTTTGTTGACATGAGATTTCTCTAAATTTTTTCAAGTCAGGATGGTCTCAAGTCTCCTAGCTTCTGTTTCCTAAGTAGCTAGGATTATAAGCATCAGTCACTATACCAGCACTTAGGGTAACTTTTAAAATCTTTTAAAAACTTAAAAAAAAAGAGAAGTAATTCAAGATGATAAATTTTCAAAGTAAAGCAATGCAGAAATCCCTCATAACTTTCAGAGAACTCATTTCATTTGCCCATGGTATTTTCCACATCTGCAAAATGCTTTGCCAGTAAAGACATTAATAAGGGTAAGCCTTACTGTCAGAAAAAGTGCTTCATGGGAACAATAGAAATCTGGAATTTTCAAATATATTTTTCCTTTCAAAAGTAAATTAATATCTTACTTTAGACTGGGTCAGTTTCGTGTTGGCATAATCTAGTTATAGCTAAGCCAGAAATGAGAGATTTTGAAAGGGTCAGGCATAACACAGCAAATGTAAACTGCCTCATTGGAACTGTTTCCACCTTGAATATTAAAGAGATTTATGAAGCTTGAGATTTTTCCACCTGAATAATAAAACGTTTGAGATATGCAGCATTATTCAACTTCAAAACCCACCAAAGTCACACCTACTTGTTCCTTTGGCTGGCAAAAAGGAGCAAGTGGAACATGGACCAAATCCAGAATAACTATTTTATGCTCACACCTGGTGGTGCATGAGTTTCCACTTCACATTTCATTTTAAGATCATAAAGAGGGAGCATAGATTTTCACTACCAGCAAGGGGGCCCCTATTCTTCAGCAAGGCACTACCCATGGTATAAAGAAGCAATAGTAAATTCATGCTTTCAAAAGCAAATCAAGGAGATTGTCCATGGTTTGTACTTTAGACATTACTTGAGAGGTTGTGAATTGGACAATGGCTGCCACAGAATTCACAGAACAGAAAAAGCTGGTCAAAAAAGCACTAGTAGAACTAGGGATCTAGCTCAGTATTAGTGCTTGCTTAGCATGTATGGAGCTCTGAGTTTGAGCTCCAGTATTGCCAAGAAAAAGAAGGCAGATAAGGCAAGCTATGAAGCTAAAAGCTTTCTTTCTCTAGCGTTCTGGAATTTTCTAAATGACAAAAACTCCAACATACAAATAAACTCTGCTTCATGTACACCAAATGGATTTCTGTGATGTGTGGGGGGAAAAAATCTTTGTAGGGTGACAGAAAAAGGCCTTCCAGGGCTCCACTCAGTGTTTGCCAGTATGAAGCAGATGATACACTATTTCAGACTTCAGCTTGCGCTTTTCAGTGTGCATGGTAGAGTGTGGGTGGGTGAAATTTTTTATAGATATTTTTGTATCACTTTACAGTTCTTCATTTTATAGGATAGATAAGTTGTGGGATATATGTGTGCAAACCAAATTATATTTTGAATGTACTCATTGAGCTTCTGATTAAAAGGAGGCAAGTCTGCATTGTCTGGTGCAGTCAGCAATCACTCTGTCATTTTCTTTGTGTGAATTTCTTCCTCGATTTGATTAAAGCCAGGTCCAGATTCTGTATTAAATTTCATATTTACAGAGCAATTTTACTTATTATGTAAGATCACTAGTTACTTATTCCAATTTTCCTTTGAGGATGAGAAGGAAGCATTATTAATCTAATTTTAGTTCTGTATGGGATTAACTAAACCTCTTTGACCCGAATGAAAGCTAGTTATTACCTTCATACTGATTCACACTATTGGAATATATGAATAGGTGACTTTGAAACTCTCAGCCATTGACCTCTGAAGCCAGGCATCGGCTACCGGTAACACTGCAAATTCATTCTTTACCAGGAAAGTGAGTGAAATAGCATTTGAAAGTGTTCATAGTACATATGAATCTGGCATAGTATTGTGGGCAAAGTCAAGCCTAGTCCTCCATCTGTTTTTATGTGGCCCACAAACATCATTTTTGCATTTCTAAATGGTTGCAAAAATTCAAAAGAGGGCTACATTTTGTGATGCACAAAATGTATTGGAATTTATATTGTTATTCATGAATGAGCTTTTATTAATGTACAGACAAACAGTCATTTATATATTGTCTGTTACAAAGGTTGAGTCAAATAGTTCTGAAAGAAACTATGTGAATCATGAAATGTGAAATATTAACTATGTGGCTCTTTGCAAGAAAACATTTGCATATATGTATATATATATGGTGGTAACAAAAATAGTTTAGTAACTAAAATCACATTCATGTTTGATTTAAATGGAATATTAAAATAATATCTTCCTACATAGAAATAATGTCAAAATTACTTCAACATATAAGGTATAGTATTTCAAATCATAATTAGTGATAAGATAGAAAATACACAGGGTGATTTTTTTTTTTTTGGCCAGACTTGGGGCTTGGACTCAGGCCCTAAGCACTGTCCATGGCTTCTTTCTGCTCAAGGCTAGCACTCTACTTCTTGAGCCACAGCACCACTTCCAGCTTTTTCTGTTTACATGGAACTGAGGAATTGAACCCAGGGCTTCATGCATGCTAGGCAAGCACTTTACACTAAGCCACATTCCCAGACCCTTCTATTATAAATCTTAAAGTAAAATTCCAAATATACTTAGAATTCACTGCCCAAAACATTTTCTTTCACTTTATATTGTTGGTTAAATTGTTAGGAGCTGCCCAAGAGCATCCACAAGTTGAACACTGGGACCAGGTGCTTCCCAAAGGTTCATTTGATTTCCAGTGAAAGTATTTTATCTTCTTTCTCTGTCCTGGTTTTGGCAATATTGAAATCAATATTTCTTTGGATCTTTTCCTAAATTCACAAGCATCTTTTTATTTATGCATTCATATAGTTTTCTCTCTGCATGCTTAACAGTATTTACAAAGTCCAATATGCTATAGTGACTATTCAAACACTTGAAAACACCAATAAAGACTATTGGACAGTTAGCAAATAATTTAGCATTCAGATTCCTGATAAGGTTTATAGCATTTCCCAGAACTACCAGTCTAAGGACTTATTTTGCTTCCTACACTTATTTCTGGAAACATGACTCCTAAGATTTATATGAAATATAATAAGCAAAAACTGCATTTTCTACTAGGAAGAAAAACTCATCATTCAAAAGAGATGGGTGCCCAAGCCACACTTTACTGTGGCCACAGCTATAAGCAAGGCTGATGGGAGTATGACCAGTCCTTTTTTACCTGCTTCTGCTCCTTCCTAGAAATGGCAACCTTAACCTTAGTTTCCCTGTGTTGGCACTTCCTATTCTTGCTTTCCAGCTAACAACAGTGGTTTGCATGCATCCAACAATGTTTCCATGATGACTAGTCAGCTCTCATTTTCAGGACAGAATTGCAATTTTTTTTCTTATTTTCTCAGTGTCTCAATGGACTTTGCTAAAGATTAAAAAAAATAAAACTTAGAGGTGAGGATAAGAGAGAAAAACTGGGAGGGCACGAGGAAAGGGGTGACATTGACTGAAAAGAAATGTACCCATCACCTATAACCATTCTATACATCAGCTTTGTAATAACACTAAAAAAATTAAGAAAAACATAAACTTCTTCAGAAATACTGGGAAGAAATTTTCATTAAAATACGCAATTCTATGACCAACGGATTCCCCTTTCTCTGTCAATGTACCTTTACTAGGCTGTACAAGGCTTCTGCTTCCCAGCAAAATATGTTCCCTGTTGGCCCAGCTTACCTCCATTTCCACCCCTCATTACACCAATCTCTCCACATTATTCTTGGGCCAGAAGCTTATCTCTCTTTGGTACAACTATGTCCTGGAAAACTTGAGGGGCAATAATCTATTGACTATTTCTCAAGCGTTAGGTTGGAACTGCTTTCTCCAAGTAGAATTTGTGGGCAGGCTGAAAACCTAGTGATAACTGGTATAATACTTTTTCTTTGGCTTTCATTAGGGGAAAAAAAGACTTGTGAGTAGAAGTAATCAAAGATCTTCGTCATGTAATAAGTGGATCCCATGATCCTCTAAGATTTCTGCTTTTTATTTCCAATCCCCGGGCTTGAACTCAGGGCCTGGGTGCTGTCCCTAAGCCTCTGTGCTCAGGGCTAGTGTTCTACCACTTGAGCCACAGTCCCACTTCTGCCTTTTTCTGAGTAGTTTATTGAAGATAACAGTCTCACAGATTTTCTTGCCTGGGCTAGCTTTGAAATGTGATCCTCGGATCTGAGCCTCCGGAGTAGCTAGGATTACGGGCATAAGCCACTGGTGCCTGGCTTGTATTTTTGCTATTGTTGAGTGCCTGTGAACTTACTGAAAATGAGAACAGTTGGAGCTGAACTTCTATGTATAATAAAAAGAAGAGAAGATATGTAAATTGGAATATGAAAAGAGAGTGACCTTACCACACACAGGAGCTTGGAAGACATCAGAGGTAAGAATGTCTCTTGGAGGTACAACCAACAGAGGGACTTTTAGAACAATGAACAATAGTAGAAACCTGGTATCTTTCCTTTCAGTCATAAATGCTCTTTCACTGATCTAGTTTCTTCCAATGTTTTCCCTGTGCTTTTTACCCAGTTGTAAAATGTCATTAGAGACATTAGACTGTCCTCTCAAGTATTTTCTCTGGTGTTAGGTGATTGATTTTAGGTCTGGAGGCACTGGCCAATGAACAGGATATGAAAGGATCCACCAAGAGTCAGAGTGACAAAAGAGAGCAAATGTTTACTCACTTTTCCAGAGAAGAAAGGGACAAGCATCATAGGCAGTATCTGCCTTAAGTGGGGTTAAGAGGAAGTTTATAGGCATTTAAGATGTAGGAACAATGGAAAGCTGACATTTTATAGTTTTAGTTTGGATGACTATTTCAGAAAGCTTGCTTAGGTGGTCAATTTCTCAATGTAATTGCCAAGGTAATTGTTTATTAATTTGTACAGTCCTTTCCAGGAAAATATTGTCATAACAGGACACAAGTAAAATTCTCATTGAATTCAGAAGTATGGTTTCTGCAAAACAAAGTAAAACTGCCTTCCTTCCAGGAGTCCTTTAGAAAATAGAATAGGTTAGACTAATTTGAGTTGTACCCTTCCAATTGAGATCTGAGTTTTTGGTTGTACAAGTGGCCATCTGGATTGAAACTGCACTTGTTAGCTTCCCTTGCAGCTAGGAGTGGCCAGACTGAGTTAATTCCGAAGGGATCTAAAGCAGAGGGTCATGTGCCAATTTCTGCAGAGCCAGAATGTACACTTTGTCATTTTCCTTCATTTCCTGCTTCATCGTGCTTCTGGAAGAACAGAAGAACTTCCATCTGCTGCTCTGAGGTTGAGTCCTTACAGAGTGGAACAGCTAGGCTACTCTCTGTGTTCTGTCACCATCCCAGACATGGACTCAACAGAGAAATAGGCTTTTATCTACTTTAGCTCATCATTATTTAGGACTTTCTTCACACTTAATAAACTTAACCTCAGGTCTTAGAGGTTCATGAAGTTTGCTGTAGTTTATCCTTTTCATGTTTTACTGTGTCATACACATATTTATTGCTAGATAACCTTTGTTAAGTTAAGCTAGAATCTCTATATAGCCCAGCCTGGTCTCCATTTTTCATCTTCCTGTCTCAGACTCTGAAGTGCTAGGATTATAGTTGTGCATCACCAAGCCCACTTGCAAACATATTTCTAATAGTTTACAACTTCATCTCAAATACATGCCATACTCTACATAAACAACCCCCCCTTACTCATCATTTATTGATTTACTTAGCTCTCTCTAGTTTTAACATAACTATCTGTACTAGAAATGCTAGATCAGGCAAATTGTTGTTTGTGTCTCTCCAGTGATGCCATTCAATAACTTTTGCATCATTTTGATTTGTGTACTGCTTTTATATGATTTTAAATTCTTATAATTTTATATTTATTATACTCCATTAACTTACCTATCATTATACTGATTTATTTTCATTATAATACCTTTAGAGTAATTTATTTTAATTATAATACCTACAAAATAACCCAACTACAAATATGTAAAAGTACCTATAACTTTTATAACTTGAATATATATACATATATATTCTCCATATATTTCATATATTTTATTACTACAGTTTTGTTTTTACAGCTAGATATATTTTTCAGAAACAAAGCCAATAATAATGATAACCTGGCTTCCTTTGTAAACAGTATTTGTTTCATAGCACCATCAAATGTATTGTTTGATTTGAGTCCTGAATGGCACTATTATGATATTACACAGATTAGCCGCATTCAGCTTCTCAGTCTCCCAAAATTTAAAATCAGAGGACTTGTAAAGGAAACTGCAATCATGCTCACTGAAATTATTCTGCAGAGCTCCTACAGAGACAGCTGTCAACTGCCTTGGCTACAGCCCTGGTTTTATTGATGGAGTTACTCAGGCAGGTCAGAGCCAGTTTTGGGTGCAGCTGCCTGCAGTCCCGCTGCGCATAAGGTCTAGCATCATAGACCATCAGAAAGCTACTTTTCATTTGTTTTAAAAATAAATCCCTACAATTGTAGTAGGACATATAATTGAAGTTTTGTAATTTTTCGGCTTGGGGCCTCAATTCTGTTCTCAAATTGGTGAAGCATCAAAAGTAGACCTACTTAGAAAAGAGATGAGAAGCTGCTGTTGTGATAATAAAACATGATAGAGACGTTTTACACATTTTCAGTTTTCACTCCTGACAATAAGATGATACAGCTTTCTCAGTTCAACTGACTTCTCAGAATAGCAGCTATGACATGCCAAAGGATATGGAAAGAAAATAGTCATATATACTTTAAGTGATTTAGCTACTAATAAAATAGGGATCAAGAGTGACAGGACAAAAACTCAAACCATTTCTCAGATAATGTACTTTTTTTTTTTTGGAAAACCTAAGTGTCAACTATCTCAGCTGGAGATTGTTTCTAGCAGAATGTCTATATGAATGTGTCTTAAAATGTTATGAAGAGATAGTTGTAACTACCATAATCAGTAGCAAAAAAGTAAAATAGAAATCTTCTAAGGGTATATAGATACCCTTAAGACATTTAATAGAAATTAACTTTTATATTAAAACAGTATAAGACATAAAAGTGAATTAGGTAAAGATAATGATCATTTGGAAAGGAATCATCAAGGGATCATCATTCTTATCAACCATGAAAAAGCCCTAGCTTAAATCCAGCTGCTTCTACAACAAACTTTATGGAAGAAAAACAAACCTCAAAGACAGAGTAGAAAGATTACTATAATTCACTTTCCCAAGTTAGTACTACAGAACATGTTACCACAAATGGGAATATAAAATATTCCCATTATGTGTATTATAAAAGAAATGTTCGTGAGCCATGCATGTCAAGTCTTCAAGCCTAGCTACTCAGATAGCTGAGTTTGAGAGAATCAAGGTCCAAGGTCAGAATGGACACAAAGATTGTAACACTTCATCTCAACAACCACTAGGACGAAGGACAACACATATCTGGAGGAACATGATCCAGGTTGGCAGAGGCAAAAGGTAGACCCGATTTCAAAAATAATGAAAGCAAATAGTGCTGGGGAGTGAGTGGCTCAAGTGGTAAAATGCCTGCCTTGAGTTTAAACACTAGTGCAACAAGGAAAGGAAGAAAATGAAGAAAAAAGAAAAGAAAAGAAACAAAAAAGTGTTCCATATTCTCCTGGGTTAGGGAAATGCTTAATTAAGCACTTTTTTTTTCAGTTGTGGGGCTTGAACTCAAGGCCTGGGTGCTGTCCCTGTGCTTTTTTTCCTTTCCTTTTCTTTTCTCAAAGTTAGTGGTTATCAATTTGAGCCCCAGTGCTACTTTGGATTTTCTGGTGGTTAATTGGAGATAAGAGGCTCACAGCCACTACTGGGGCTGGCTTCAAACTGTGATACTCAGATCTCCCTTCCTAAGTATCTAGGATTACAGGCATGAGCCACAGGTACCAGACAGTTGAGCACATTTTTATACTGCATAATTTCTCTGAGCCTTCAGCAGGCTGAAACAGATTATACAACTCCAAGAAGGGCTGAAGTATGTTCACAAATATACTTGACCTCTATTGCTATCCCCTGAAATATCAGCTTGAAAAACAACTTGGAAAAAAATAACATGCAGTAGACAGTGTGTGTGTGTGTGTGTGTGTGTGTGTGTGTGTGTGTGTGTGTGTGTGTGTGTGTAAAGGAGAGGTATGTCAAGAGAACCATAGAATGTTTTCGTCTATATTCATATAACATGCAAGACATTTAGGAATGTGCCAGAGTGCCTCCCTGAGATACTAAACTTAAAAACTAAGTTTTAAGACAGGAAAAAAAAAGAACCCAGAGTTCAACTATTAAACTATTCATTGTTTTCATTTACAAAATACAAACTTTAAACCTTTTAAAGATCTTAAAAGTACATCAACTTTAGCCAGTTCTTTAGTTTTACAGGTAGGACAATTGAGACCCAGATGAGTTAACTGTATGTCCAGGATTGGTCAATTAGCCAGAAGTCTAATGTGGGATGAGCAAAACACTTCTGACCACTCTCCTACCCTGCTGTCATAATTCACAAATAATAAGTGAGTTACTTTGTTTTAATTAAGCACAGAAATAAAAATGAAAGTTCTTCCTTTATTCAACAATCCTCTCTAGAGTTAACAGTTTTCTGTCTTATTTTTATGTTGGGCTCAAATCTATACTTCTCTAATTTTGTTCAAATTTCTATTATTCATTCATTATTCCAGACAGTAAATGTATTTCTTGAATTGTGAAAAGTCAAGGGAAAATTTCTAGAAAGGATAAAACTTAGATGAAGCCTCTTAAAAGGCAAATAGGAGAAAGGGGTGAGATTATAAGAGTAACATAGGATAACTATAAACATAGGCCAGAGAAGTAGAATTGCATAGCTATTGATAAACAGGAAGGCAGGGTAATAGGTCAGAGACATAAAGAGATATCCATTCAAAAAGGACCTTGCATACCATACTACAGATTCTGGATCTACATGTTAAAAAGATCCAAGGAGCAACAATATGGTGAGTAAGTGAAAGAAGACAGAAGTCTATGGCAGTGGTCCAAAGGAAAAGTGTTGAGAGCCTGAAATGTGATACTGGAAATGGAAAGGGGGTCACTGAATTGGGACCATGTAAGGAGCTAGATTAGAAGGATGGAGACTCTCTTCAGAAAATAAATAGTCTACCCTTAGGAAATAAAAGTGAGGGGCTGGGAATATGACCTAGTGGCAAGAGTGCTTGCTTCATATACATGAAGCCCTGGATTCAATTCCTCAGCACCTCATATATACAAAAGGCCAGAAGTGGTGCTGTGACTCAAATGGCAAAGTGCTAGCCTTGAGCAAAAAACCCAAGGGCAGTGCTCTGGCCCTGAGTCCAAGCCCCAGGACTGGCAAAAAAGAAAAAAAACAAAAAAGGAAATAAAAGTGAGGAAGAAGTTGCATATTTTAGTGGTAACGTCATAGAACTTGCTATGAGACTAGTGGGTGTGGGTGTAGACAACCAGGAAAAGGAAGCAATTGAGGATGATTTCCAGATGACTTCCGGCTTAAACTGATGGACAGAGGATAGCATACTGTTTCTAGCTAAGAGAGAATCAAGAATACCAGAACACATGTTTTGGATGTTAAGTGAGACATTGAAAAGGATGGCAAGTTGACAATTGGAGAGGTAAAAATTGAGTACAGAGGAGAAGTTTGGGATGAAGTTATTAATCTAGAAATACTCAGTATTAATCTAGAAATCTCAGCCTATGGCATAGATGGTAGGTTTAAAGTCATGAAAAAAGAGGTCTCAAAACATAAGATGCTAAGGACAGGAATAGAAACCAACCAAGGAAACACGGGCATGGTCCCAGCAATGTGAGAGCTGAAAACATCTGTGGTATTTATTAACTAGGAACATAGAGAATCTTATTCGCATTCATGAATAGAGATGAAGAAAATGTGTAATGGGGTCCCCTGAAGCGGGGAATGAAGAGTTAAAGTAAACCCCATTTTCAGGAAGCCCCCATTTTGTTGTCTGTTTAAACTATGAGCAAACCCAGGGCAAGCTTATTAGGGCCCAGCCGGTCAAGAACTCTAACCGCCTGGGAATGCTTAACTCTAACCACCCCCAGAGTGCCTCGAGCCCTGAGCCAATCAGATTTGTACCCGTGTGTCCTAATCTTGCTTGCTTGAACACCTGATTGCTGTAACTTGGTTTTTTGTCTTGCTTGAACACCTGATGGCTGTAACTTTGTTTTTTGCCTTTATAAGCCCTTCTGCAATCGCAGCTCGGGGCTTCCTCCTAACCTCCGCTGTGTTGGTGGGTAGGACGAGGCCCGGGTTGCAACTCGCCTGAATAAAGCCTTGCCTTGCTTTTGCATTTCGGAATGTCTGAGTCTCGGTGGCCTTATTGGTGGTCTTCTTGCAACTTGGCATAACACCCCCAAGGGAGGGGACCACAATGTAATGGGGTCCGAGGGTCGGGGGAATCCCCCATCCCTCCAAGAGTCCACCACTCAGAGACAGTCTCAAGTAAAAAGATGGATTTATTGGGGAAGCAAAACGTATACTGACCTGCCAGGGTCACGGCCCAGACTCAGGAGCTGGGACGGCAATAGTAGAAAGCAGGCTGGCCCGCCAGGGCCACAGCCCATACTCGGGAGCTGGGACCCCACACCCTGGGCCACACTCCAGTTGGGTTATAAAGGCAAACACCACATGGTCAGGCTTGCCACACAGAGGTGGCCAATGAGGTTATAACACTTACAGAGTGTGCCAGGTCACTCTTAGGTGGCCAGTGGAGTTACAGTCTGCCTCATAGCAACTGCTTGAACCAACCTATCACTTTAGTTAGGCTTGGTGCATGGATTTGGAGGGGCTCACATGAAGCAGGTGGATGTGCCTATTCATGGGAGAGCCCAGGTTTAACCTTGAACTACTCAGGTGGTCAAGCAGTTTACACAATCTTATTACCGCGAAGGGGAACTTCCCTGGATAGGGTCGGGGAGATCTTAGTGAAGAGTCAGCTTCTGCTCTCTTCAACTAATCTGAGCTGGAGTCAATCTGATACCCTTCAACAGCCAATGATGGCACTGGCCAGATCTGACCTCCATATTACAGAGAACTGATGAGATTCTGGGCTACTCTTTTGTCGTAGTCAGTTCCTACTGCTGTAACAACATAAATTGTATGACTTAAAACCATTACATTTTACAATTCTAAAAAACAGGGCTAGATCTTGGTAAGGACCCTCTCCTACGTTGTAAACTACTGGGTTTTCATGATAACCTCACTTGACGGAAAGAAAATGAACTAACTTTCTGATTATTTGCAGGCACCAATGTCATCCCTAAGGTTTCCATTTCCATGACCTCTAAATATTATCACAGATGTATTAGATTTCACTAGGAGAGTTTTGAAGAACACAAACTGTTAGGTTTTTTAAAGTAGGTAGCTGGTAAAGGAGAACGCCATGCGGTATTCAGGCAGGAGAGAAAGTTTATTACCGAACCGCTGGCCTGTGGCCGAGATGATCCATGGCCAGAGAGAAGGGAGAGAGGGGAGAGAGGGGAGAGAAGGGAGAGAAGGGAGAGAAGGGGCGACCCCCACCCAGCCCTGCCTTATATCTAGGGCAGAGGCAAGGGGTGTGGCCAGGTGGATTAGGATGTGTCCTCAGGGAAAGGGGAGGTAACTATCTCCAGGTCTGCTGGTTACTCAGGTAACTGGGTGGGGACTTAATGAGGTGGGGGCATCTACAAGGAGCTTTCCAGGGAAGGACCTTACACAAACATTTACACCATGACACCTTTTTGGTCTACTATCCACACCTCAAGTAAGCCTGTCCAATGATTTAGGGATGGCAATTCTGAAGACCACTATTTCCTGACAACTGCTTGGATTAAAACCAATTCCAGGGCTATCAGCCTGGAGCATGAAGTTATCAAAGGGTTAAGGTCTCAAGATAATATATCTCATTGTCTTATCATGTTAAATTATTTCTATTTTTTCCTTTCCTTTTCAAGTATAACAAACTGAAATCTACTCAGTAAAATATTCTTTTCTGTTTGTTTTTGTTTTAGCTGAAACTATACTAGAAGACGTAAAATCAGACATCAAATGTGACAATGCTACTTGACATGCTTGAATGTGTTTCAAAGGTTAAAAAAAGAGAAGAAAAAGTAATTCAGTAAGAAACTCAAGGGGAAATTTGAGGTCTAACGAATTAATTCTTCAAGTAAGAAATTTAATTACTTTCCTATCAAAATCAGAAGCTATAGCTCATTATTTATTTATATAAACAAGGTAAGAATGTATACATTATATGTTTTTGTAGTTCTACTACACTTTGAGGAAGTTACAAGTTGGAAATGGAGGCTACCAGCACAGGTATTTGGAAACTAGCCTAACTCTATCAGGACTTACAGGATAGTAATTATTAAAACAGGTTTTGTGCTCAGGTGGCCTGAGTACAAATTCTGTCCTCTCTTTTTTAGCATAAGAATCTTAAGAAAGTCATTTAACCTTGTTATCATTCTTTTTTTCTTCTAATCTGGATAATGGGATTCATTGAAATATCACTTACTAGACTTTTGTGAAAATTGAATGAAGCAACTCATTGAAATGATGCTCTGAGCTGGAAACTGGTGGTTCACAACTGTAATCCTAATTTCTCAAGAGGCTGAGATCTAAGGATCAAGGTTCAAAGACAGACTGAGCAGGAAAGTCCATGAGATTCTTATCTCCATTAACCACTAGAAAACTGGAAGTGGAGCTGTGGCTCACAAGGGTAGAACCCTAGTTTTGAGCAAAAGAGCTCAGGAGCAGAACCCAGGCCCTGAGTTCAAGCCCCACGACTGAAAAAAAGAAAAAAGATACTCTGCAAGTGCTCATAAATGCTAGTATGCACCCTTGATTTTTTCTTGTCAGTTTCTAGATTATATGATTAAAAGAATCATGTATGTGTGAAGTGATATGTTTTTAAACACGCTGGACTAAACTGATTTGAGAAATTTCACTGTGTTTGTCAATGAAAATACACTTTTAGCTTTTAGTACACACGTACTAAAGGCAAGCACCTGTTTCATTTACTCATTCAATCTATATATGTTTAGCAAAACTGGAATTTGAACACAGGTCTTAGCACTTATTAGGCAAAAGTTGTACCGCTTAAGTAATAACTCAGCCCTAATTAATATTCATTAAATAATTACTATTCCTGGTCTTCATTATGAAGAATGCAACAGCGCTGGGTTGCGAGAAGGCAAAGGTCTTCACCTTGTGGAGTTCAAATTCTATCAGAGGAAGATAGATAATTAAAAAAAAAGTAATTTTCAAATGACGATTAAAAAAGAAAAAGGTAAAGGTAGGTCAGAGTTAAGGGACTTGAGAAGGGATGTGGAGATGTTGAAGGTGGAGAGGGGAAAGGAGAGGCTGTCGTTTTAGCGAGGGTAATGGGGTAGGTCTTGCTTAGAAGGTAGCATTTTATAAAACACTTGAAGAATGTGTAGGAGTGAGCCTTAGGAATTGTATCAGTTTGCTACAGCTACTGTAACAAATACTACAGAATTGTTTAAACAAACTCAAACTTGCTTTCTCATAATTCTGGTGGCCAGAAGTCTGAGACCAAAGTATCAGCTGGTTTGGTACTTCCTGAGACTTCTCTCTTCAGCTTGTGGATGACATGTGTCCCTATTTTGATATACTCTTCCTTCTGTGTCTGAGTCCAAATTTACTCTTCTTATAAGTATACAATCATGAGCTCATTTTAACTTCAGTACCTCTTTAAAAGACATAGTCACATTCTGAAGAACTATGGGTCAGGACTTCAACATATAAGTTCTGGGGAAACATAATTTAGCCCTGTTTCAGAACAACCCAGTACCAATAAGCAATTGGCTGCAAGCTGCCATTAAACTGAAGAAAGAGACAGACAGATCTGGTATTATTGAGGGGTTTACTGACAGAAATGTGGTTCTGGCAGTACAAAACCCAAGTGGATTCCACAATGTGGTTCAGAAGAAGGGGTGTATAGATTGCAAAAGACAAAAGTGACAATTTTAGTGAGATGTACTTGGTTTATTTTCAGTTAATATCAAATTCAAGTACATTCCTGGCTCCAGAGTGAAAAATATGAAAGTAAAAAAAAACAACAATACAACAACCAAAAAAAAAAAAAAAAAAAAAAAAGGACAAGGTTTTCCTGAGTCAGTCATTACAATTACTCAAGAAGGCTGAAGTCATGTCAAGCTGAAGCCATACAAGTCTATGATCGGGATACTCCATGAAAAATGAACAGCTAGCACAAAGACTTTAAAACTCATAATTTAAGAGATGATTGAGGAATAGCAGGGGCCGGTTAGAATGGACTGAGTGAGGACAGGGAAGGGGCAGGATGGGGAAATGGGGAGTAAGGTTGCATAGTGTCTTGCAAGCCATAGTACAATCTTGGTGTGTTTCTAGTGAAATAGAGAGTCATGGTCATGCTTTCAGTAAGGCAGCAACATATTTGCTTCTTGAGGAGTTTCTGGCTTCCCCTATGAGATGGCAAAAGTATGTTGAAGTTCAGGCCAGGACCACAACACTGCAGGTTAAGGGAAGTAGAAACTATCCTAATGTATTCTGATATTTTACACTCATCAACCAAACATTTACTGAGTGCCTACTCACCACGTTCTAATTTCTAATTGGGGAAATGTTTAGGAATACTAATAGGAATATTTACAGAAAAAATGAGGTTATATAAAAGAAAAAATGGGAGAAGTTTTTTTTCTTCAAAGAAAAGAAAATAAGGCTGAGAAACATTAAAAAGGCAGTGGGATGTAAAATCATCAAATGGTTATGAGAGAAGTTTAAAAATTAAGAGATGTGTTTTTAAAGTGAGGAGTCGTGCCATCTTAATTTTTCTCAGGAAATCTGGTGCCACCAATTTCCACTTACACTTTTCAGCCTTTTTTTTTTTTCATTTAAAATAAAGCTTAGCATTCTTCCTGCTTCATACCTCTCAGACATCTGCTTGCAGCATGTGGGCCATTTCAAAAGCACTGGAAAGGAAAGCTGCAATGGAACAAAGAGCAGGATATACAGGGGACAGGATGGATAGGAAGGAAGGGAAGAAGGAGGGCTTGCTGAGGGAGTTAGGTATACAAAACTCAGCCAGTCCCCAGCCCAAGGTCCACAAAGCTAAAAAGTGCATTTTAATTGAGGGCTACAAAGAAAGTAGCAAATCTGTTGTAATTGGGATTAACTGATGACTTCATTTTAAAAGGACATTGTATTAGTTTTCTCAGGGTGCCTAAACAAACTACCACAGACTAGTGTCTTACTCTATGAAAATTTGTTTCCTGTTGTCCTGAAAGTTCCAAGTCTGAGGCCTGAAGCCTTGTTACTGAGCTTAAAGATAGCTGTCCTTCCAGAAGTCTCCAGTGTTCTCTCTGTACACCAAATCATAGATGTCTCTCTGTGTCAATTTTTAAGGACACCAATCCGATTGATGCTAACTCCCTAATGGCCTCATTTCAATTTAATTAACTTCTTAAGACCCTATCTTCACTGTGTGCTGGTGGCTCTCACCTGTAATTCTTGCTACTCAGAAGGCTGAGATTTGAGGATTAAAATTCAAAGTCAACCAGTGCTGGCTGAGACACTTCTCCCCAATTAACCACCAAAAAGCTGGAAGTGGCACTGTGGCACAAGTGGTAGAGTACTAGCCTTAAGCAAAACAGCTCAGGAAGAATGCGCAGTCCCTGAGTTCAAGCCCTAGTATCAGTACAAAAAGAAGAAGAATGAGAAGGAAGAGGAGGAGGGGGAGGGGGAGAAGGAGAGGAGGAGGGGGAAGGAGGGGGAGGGGGAGATAGGGAGGGGGAGAAGGGGAAGGGGGAGATAGAGGAGAGGGAGAAGGAGGAGGGGGAGACGGGGGAGAGGGAGCAGGAGCAGAGGGAGAAGAAGAGGAGGAGGAGGAGGAGGATTCCATCTTCAAATAGTCAATGGTATTCTGAGGTACTGAAAGTTAAATCATAAAAATATGAATTGCAGAGGCATATGGGGGTGGGGAAGATTCAGCCCATCATATGAAATTAACCAGTTTACTTTAATATATTGTTTTTAAGTCCTCATGTACTCTTTGAGTCCATGTTGAGGCTAAATTTGCAACTTAAAAATTAGCACAAAATAGTTTTTAGTAGAATTTCAGTGAGTGTACAATAAATATTATTTAAGTATTTGGAAACAAAAATACGATTTTATTACTAGAGGGTGGTTTGCCATGGTGAAGATCCTAGATTCTGGTCTCCAACAAGGAACTGGATAAAGACACACATATAGAAAAGTGGCAAAGCAAGGAATTGACTAGAGAGAAAAAGAATACATCATTAAGGGAAATGGCAGGGTGAGGTGGGTGGCTCAAGAACAAACATGTATGTGGTTAAGAATTTCAACTTTCCATGGTTTGGAGAGTGTTAGAGGCATTCATGGTAATGATAGTGGGCTGGTCTTAGGGAAAGGAAGAAGCATTTGTTAGCATTTTAGAAGGGATCTCGAATGTACCAGGTTTCTATCTCTCAGTTTTAAGTATATGTATGAGATGCCACCCATATGTATGAAGCCTTAAGTAGGAATTTGTTGAGTACAGGTCAGAATAAGGACTCACACAATTAAACTGCACAGATGCCTCCATTTGCTGCAAATTCAAAGTTTTCTGCCCCTAAGAGAAAATTATGAGTATAAATTGGCAAGAGGAGATAGAACCTCTGATTGTCTCCTAGGGTGTTACCAGGGAGAGGGACTGATTTCAGCATTCTTTCTCTATAACTATGCCTCCGTTGGCATAGGGAGCTTTCAGGCTTACATGGTACAACCATCAGATTTTTTAGGTAAAGTAGTTAAGTTTATTAGTTCCCTCTGTTCTTCTACAAACAGAATATGACAAAGCTCCCATTTTAACTTATCCATATTGTGTAGGAGTCTATGTATAAATCATGGGAAGCTAGCTAGCTTTATTGCTCAAAGTGCACTACCACTTTGAGCCACAGCTCTACTTATGGTTTTCTGGTAGTTAATTGGAGATAAGATTCTCATGAACTTTGCTGCCAAGACTGGCTCTAAACCATGGTCCTCAGCTCTCAATCTTCTTGAGTAGCTAAGATTACAAGTACAAGCCACCAGCACCCAGCTATTTATCAAATTTTTAAGGATAAAATGTTCCAGAAATAAAATGGAATTTTTCCACACTTTTGGTTTTACAAATTCTCCATGGCTACAGAGTAATTATTTGTTCATGTCAAAGATAAAGGACAAAAGGTGAACCAATACAACAGTGATACTTACAAGACAATATGCTGGAAATTAGCTGTACAACTTGTGGGGAGGGTTGGGGGAAGGGAAAGTGGGAGAAAAATGAGGGAGCAGGTAACAAGTTTGACAAGAAATGTACTCACTGCCTTACATAACTGTAACCCCTCTGTACATCACCTTGACAAAATTAAACTTAAGACATGATTAGCTGATAAGAGAATTTGGAAAAATGTAGCTTCTTTACTAAAAGTCCAATTTAAAAAAATTATTTGACCTACTATGGGAAGCCACTTTATATTCCTTCTCAAGTTTCATTCTTTGTGGGGCAGAGGGATTTTTAGTTTGGGCTAAGTTCTTAGGACTTCAAAGCACCTATGACAATTTATGGAAATGGAAATATGTACTTGAGTATCTATTTTCAAAACATTTTTCTTGCCTGTGCAAAAAATATTTATCACCCCAAGAGGACCTGTTTCTTTTCTGATGTCCTTGTTGTTGAAGAAAACATCAATCACTGAAGAGAAAGCAAAATTTAATGCCTTGATTTCAGAGCTTTTAGAATTTTAGATTTCTGTCTGTCTTATTTTCCTTTTCATTCTTTAGGATATAGAAGTATTCATGTGCTAATTCCACATTGGACAGTGCTGTCAGTCAATTAGATTGCCCCATTTTTTCTAGCCTATTTTTTTCCTAGTTGAAATTTCTAAGTAAGTAATTTGTTAAATTATTTCACAGAATTTAAAAATAGCACATCATTACCATCAAATACCAAGTAGAATGATTTAATTTTAAATCCTTTCTCTATTTGCTTACTGAAAAAAAAATGGTTCTGTGATCAATTTGACCTTTTACAAGCATAATTGCCAAATAATTAACAATGATAAATGATGATAATCTGAAATATTCAAACCTAATCATTAAAGGACAGCATACATTTTTCACTAATGAGCAGCCATGTATTTTCTATAAAGCATTAGATGTACTTACTTTGTCCATTTTAGATTTATCAGCTGTCTACTATTTGCCAACAACTGCCATCATAGAATTTACATTCCTAAATGAAATAAAATGTGACATAATGTATTAGAAATGAAAGTTGAGAAATGAAGTTGAAGAGGAGTTGAGAATATGCAAATTAAAGCAAAGGGATATAAATTTTAAAAGGATGGTCAGGGAAGATGGCTTCTAAACAAAAAATTGAAGTAGGTAAACCATGGATACCTGGAATCCAACCATTTCCTTCTTGGTTACAGGGTTTTCTCAGAATAAAATACTTTCAGAACACTTTCAGCCAAGGTAAATCAGGAATATTGGTCACTTTAGGAGTGTTCTGGATGGAGGAACCAAGAACAAAGGGGAACGAAGAAGCATCCGAGCCTTCCTAGCACTTTTCAAGAGCTAGGAAGGATACCAGTGAAGGTGGAGTAGTGAAGCCAGAGGCCTCAGGAGGAGTTGCATCACATAGGCCTTCTGGTGGATGCAATGGAACTTCAGCCAGATCCTGTCCTCAATGTATGTTTCAATGGGATTGCTCCTTCCTGCAGGGAGCTATCTCTCTCAACATTGCATCTCTTTCCCAGAGCAGCCCATGACTGATGACTGTGTCATATGGGAATGCACAGTCTATTCCCCTCCCTAAAATTGCTATGGCTCAGAAGAGAGCTCCCCTTGCAATGTAACCAAAGGCAACAGGGCTTTCTCTCTATCTCACTACTTTACTTCCTGAAAGCAATCTTCAACCCAGAGGCAAATGGTCACATTAATTTTTGCACCTAGGAAACTCAGCTCTGATAGGCTTTAAGAAGTTTTGAGAGATATAACAAGGGAAGCCTTGCAGAGTTTTAACGAAATTGAAATAGTTTCTCTTTGTTATACAAAAATACAGATGTTTCATAATTGCCAATTTCAAGTGATTCTTCTGAGCTTCATTGCAAGTATTGTGAAGAAAGAGAAAAGTACTCAGTAACTAGAAATTTTTAGGTCTACTGAATTGTTGGCATTTCCTCTTCTGTTTGAAAATGTGGGTAAGTAGACAAGCTCTTCAGGTAATAAAGAGAAATTTCTACACAAATTTTTTTTTGTATTGTTGGGACTCTAGTTGTTGTCAATAAAATAGATATTTTGAAAAGCACAAGCAAAAGGAAAATTTGCTTTCAAGGATTTTATTCTACTTATCTAGGAGGCATTTTATTGAAAATATTCAATAATAAGTGTCTTACTCTAGCATACCACAGACATTTTATTTCCTGTGTAACCAGCATTTGTAGGCAATAGTAATGAGTCAAACAGCAGAACAACCATCTCCTTTGTAGTCACACACACCAATGCCAATGTCCAAATTCTTAGGGAAATAGATTACGTGCTTTGAATATTTCAGGATTTACTGAGGAGTGTCCAGGTAGAGAGGGGACTCCAAATTTACATTACTTAGGAAAACAATGAGTACGAAAATATGAAATAAATTGCAGCTCTTTGATACTTGTATGCATGGGAGATCTTTTTTGTATCTTGGTTCAAAAATATTGTTTTTAACCAAGTCTGACAAACAAAAGAATTTCCCTGATGTATGAGTATTTTCCTTACTCCATAGTTTCTAATATGGTTAAAAATTTTTAAGATTAAATGATCAATTGTCCTTATTGTCAATGTGTGGAATTAGCTGGTCAGACTGTGAAATGGAAAAATATCCTTTTACTCTATAAAGTTGAGGAAAGTAAAATGGTTTGAGAGGCAGCAGGTCTGGATTAACTTCTTATTTAAAAAATGATTCATATGTGGACTAGAGTGATCAACATTAGAAGGAGCTGTTGCTATAACATGATAAAACACTAAAAGTGAAACAAGTTTGGAAATTTTCTTCTCTGTGGGTTTAACTTTTAAAGCAGAAAGTGGTGTGGACCCAACCCTCAGGCTCACTAAAGAGTTCCACAACTTTTAAAAATTCTTTAGCCTTCAAAGCTTTGGCATAACTATGTTATCTCAGAGAACAGGCTGCATGCATTAATAGATGGGAACAGGACTTGAGAACTACGAAGTATTCTGGTATTCTTTTAATTTATTTTGTTTAAATGGAAAAAGTTGCTATACATTCTCTCACATGAAGGCATAGTTTTGAAATCAGTTGTTGAATTACCTATGTAAAGTACTTTTTCTTTTGACAAACATCTTTTATTCATATAAATTCAAGTACAAACACACTGCCTAAATATATCAGCTAATAGAATCCTATAATAGGCAATGCAGCACATTAGGGATACTAAGCTTTCATATAATGAATAAGTAAAGCAAAAATAGCATCAGAGTAACTTCTAGTGTGCTAAATCATGCAACTTCTTTGTAAAATACTAAAGTGAATGATGCTCATCAAAGATAAACTAAGCTTAATTTCTACAGTCATATTTTAATTCCATCTACCCATTTTCTGTATGATATAGAAATTTGGACTCATCCAAATCTGATACTATGTGTATCTACATTACTTAAATTACTAAGCAATAGTTCATTGTGAAAAATTCAAAATAATTAATAAATATTAGTGTTTCACATTCCTTTGACAATACAAGTAAATATTCAAATATGGGATTTGTCATTTTCCTTCTGTTTTACAGATTATATTATTTTCCTATCAGTTTCTACCTATGGCATTCAAAACATACCTGTTTACTCTTATACCTAGACCATCATCAGACAAATTCTACTTTCTTTTCATTTTAAAAACACTGATTCAATTCCATTTGTCCATCCTTTCTTTGATTTGTAGCATTTCTGGGTTTTCGTCAAGGAAGTTCTGTCCTGTGCCAAAGAGCCCAAGTGTTTCTCCTACTCCTTCTTTTAGTGTTTTCAGAGTATCTGTTTTAATTTCAAGGTCTTTGATCCATTTGGAATTGATTTTGGTGCAGGATGATATATAAGGATCTAGTTTTAGTTTGTTGCAGGTGTTCAACCAGTTTTGCCAGCACCATTTGTTAAAGAGGCTATCTTTCTTCCATCCTATTTTTTTAGCTCACAGGACATAGCTCGCAAGATGAACAGAAAGCCCACAGATTGGGAAAAGATCTTTGCCGGCTATACAACAGACAAAGGCCTCATATCTAAAATATATGCAGAACTAAAACAATTAAATTCCTCCAAAACAAAACCGCAAAGAACCAACAGCCCCCTCAACAAGTGGGCTAATGACTTAAAAAGAGACTTCTCTGATGAGGAAATGAGAATGGCCAAGAGAC
The DNA here is from genome assembly GCF_023159225.1 of Perognathus longimembris pacificus. Lineage (NCBI taxonomy): Eukaryota > Metazoa > Chordata > Mammalia > Rodentia > Heteromyidae > Perognathus > Perognathus longimembris. The sequence continues at coordinate 45,730,305 of NC_063164.1, forward strand.
ATATGAAAAAGTGCTCTACATCACTGGCCTTAAAAGAAATGGAAATCAAAACAACATTGAGATTCCATCTCACCCCAGCAAGAATGTCCTATATCAAGAAAACTAACAATAATAAATGTTGGAGGGGATGTGGCCAAAAGGGAACCCTATTTCATTGTTGGGAATGGAAACTGGTTCAGCAACTCTGGAAAGCTGTATGGAGATTCCACAGAAGGCTAAAGATAGAGCTCTCCTATGACCTAGCAGCCCCACTTTTGGGCATGTACCCAAAAGACCACAAACAAGAACACACTAAAGCCACCAGTACAACAATGTTCATCGCAGCACAATTCATCATAGCTAGAATATGGAACCAACCCAGATGCCCCTCAGTAGACAAATGGATCAGGAAAATGTGGGACATATACACAATGGAATTTTATGCCTCTATCAGAAAGAATGGCATTGCCCCACTCATAAGGAAATGGAAGGACTTGGAAAAAATTATACTAAGTGAAGTGAGCCAGACCCAAAGAAACATGGACTCTATGGTCTCCCTCATAGGGAATAATTAGCACAGGTTTAGGCTAGTCACAGCAGAGGATCACGAGAGCCTAATAGCTATGCTCCTATGAATGCATAAGATAATGCTAAGTGAAATGAACTCCATGTTATGGAAAGGAGTGATATATCACTGTTGTATTACTTTCAACATGCCATGTGAAACCATAGCTTCTATTGTTGATGATCTTCTTGTATCCCTTTCCTGTGGTTGTACTTGCACTATCACTGTGTCTTATCTGAGTACATTGGAAACTGTATATACTGGTATTAGAACTAGGAAAGTGAAATGGAATACCAAAATTGAGAGACAGGATAAAAAGACAAATGACTACAAAAGCAATATTTGCAAAACTGTTTGGTGTAAACCAACTGAACAACTTATGGGGGGAGAGGGAAAGGGGAAGGGGGGAGGGGGGAATGAGGGAGGAGGTAACAAACAGTACAAGAAATGTATCCAATGCCTAACATATGAAACTGTAACCTCTCTGTACATCACTTTGACAATAAATGAGAAAAAAAAGAAAAGCAACTAAAAAAAACAAAACACTGATTCAATCAACTTTTCTCCATTTTATTGTATGTGCTTAAGTAAACAAAAAGTTATATCTGAAATGTTTTTACAAATCATAGCTGATAACAAACCATTCTATATGACAGATATATTGCAAGACCTTTCCAGGCATTAACTTAATCCTATGACAATCCAATGAGATTTGGTGTGATTATTTTCCTCAGTATAAGTTAAGAACAGGAGAGACAAGGATATTAAAAATCTTGTCTATGAGAGATCTTACAGTTAATACATGTACATACATTATACGAAATATTTAGAATAAGAACATCAATATTGAACACAAGCATTTGGGGTAGATTAGACTCCTAGTTTTTGTATACTGAACAAAGAAGGTCAGACTTTCTCAAAGTTTGTTGTTCAAAGAATTATTGGCTAGGGGCTGGGAATATGGCCTAGTGGCAAGAGTGCTTGCCTCATATACATGAGGCCCTGGGTTCGATTCCTCAGCACCACATATACAGAAAATGGCCAGAAGTGGCGCTATGGCTCAAGTGGCAGAGTGCTAGCCTTGAGCAAAAAAGAAGTCAGGGACAGTGCTCAGGCCCTGAGTTCACAGCCTAGGACTGGCCAAAAAAAAAAAAAAGAATTATTGGCTAGGCACCACAAGGAAACAGATTGAGAAACAGAATGTCAAAATGTCATGACATTGCAAGGGAAATCGGGAAATCAAGGTTTCCTCAAACCAATGACAAATATATTTAGCTCTAGAATAGTTGTAAAACTTTGTCTATCAATAACTACAAAAGGGAGAAAAATTACCAAAGTTGAAGAAACAAAAACAACAAGTAGAAAAATACAACTAGAAGTTGCCAATAAATGTATTAACTTGTAATTCAGGAAATGAAATTCTAAAGTGGAAGAAATCTTTCCCTATTCACTTCGAAAAGATTTTTAAATGCAATTCTGGGTACTAATGAGACTATCAACAAAGGCAGTGTATTTGGAAAGCAGGTTGTGAGTTTACTTTAAGAGACTTTATAGCTGTTCTTAAATTTGACACTGTAATATCACTTCCAAGAATCTTTATTCATAATATAACTATAGCCCTTTAATATTATATGCAAGGGTGTTCATTTCAACATTATACTTGATAGCAAAATGGAAGCCAATTACAAAGATCACCAGTAGGTAAAAAGTATAGCTCATTTACAGGATAAAATACTGTACTGCTGTTAAAATGATGTATTCAAAGAATATCTTATACAGAATAGCTCTCACAGTACAAAACTACATCTTAAAATCAAGGCTTACATGGCATGAAATTAGTGTATATGCTTACCTTTCATTTTTAAATACTCTAAAATACCAATATTATGGCATCTCAACATGTTCTTACAATGAAAAGATATTTATTTCATAATGGAGAAGTGATAAATATTATAACAACATAAAAAAGAAGACCAGGAGGAATACCTGCTCATCAGTTGGAATGGACATGTTTTAATATACCTACCAACACTACGCTCTTCATCTTGGAGAGCATTCCCACAAGCCCTGTTCCTCTGCTTCCCAATAGTACTGTCATTCACCCAGCACCAGCCACACCTGGCTGCCTCCTTAGTTCAAATCAAAATCTAAAGTTCCCTACATGGTCTTCTACCTCCAAACAGCCAACTTCCTGAGGAAATGTTATTTCTAAATCACAGACACAATTACAAGAAAGAGAAAGACGTAGAGCCACTTATCATGTGCTTAGTGCCTTCAAAAGAAGATCCAAATTCCTTTAAATAGGTGGCATACCTTCTACTGACTTGAATCTTTTCATTTTTCAGTTCATCTGATTCAGGCTAATGGGTGCTATAAGTTTGTGTACCTTTGCTCATTTGTTTCCCATATTTGAATGGTTCCGTGGCCTGCTCCCATTCACCTGAATTACACACAATTTGTTTCTCTCTGTAAAGCCTTTGCAATCACAATGACTCCTTCACTTGTGGTTTTACTTTTTTCTTTAGTACTTTAGTTCACTTAGTTGTGTGCATGTTTTCTTTGACAGACTGAAAATCATTTGATTTTAACACATGTATCTTTATGACCTGAAAAACCTACTTTAAAATACAGTAAAAATAATCTGAGTGTAAAAAAAAAATCAGTGATTAACAGTATCAAGCACTATATAATGAGAGAACAGAGTAAAAAAAAATTCAGTGCATATGATAATTCACTGGTCATTGTTAACTTTGAAAGAACTACTTCAATTGATTCAGTAAACAGGCAGCAAGTAGTCAGTGAATAGTGAACAAATAATCACTTCAAATGTAAAGATCCACACAGAAGGAGAAAAAAAAGAAAATAGCTTGAAAGGATCCTTTGAATTTTGATTCCTGTAAATACAGCACACACACATACACATAGATACACACACAGACACATGCACACATGCATATACACCCCCCACACACACCTTTTTACACACAGGACTAGAACCTACCCATAAGGAAATTCTGATGTTAATGGAAAGGTTAGTTTTATAGATAGATTGTGTTTGTGTCTGTGTCTGTGTCTATGTGTGTCTATGTCTGTGTATCAGTGTGTGTATATGTATATATGTATATGTGTATATGTATATACTGTGTATATGTATATACTGGTCTTGGAATTTAACTCAGAGCCTCAGAACTGTCCCTGAACTTTTTTGCTCAAGGCTAGCACTTTACCACTTGATTTGCGGTTACAATTCTCACTTTTTGTTGGTTAATTGGAAACAGTCTTTCCTGCTGGGGTTAGCTTCAAATTGCAATCCTCAGTTATCAGCCTCCTGAGTAACTAGAATCACAAGTCTCAGCCACCAACTTAACATCATTCTTTATTAAGTAAAATACCCTCTCTTTAAAGGAAGAGTTTTCCATTCCATTTTAAAGCATGCACATTGTAATTGCTTTTGTAGTCTATGCATTAGTTATTGATAACTAGGATAGGTTAAGTTTTGCTTTGTCATCGTCCCACCCCCCTCCTTAATATCTCTCAAAGAAGGAAGAGCTAATCAAAACAATCTAAGATTTGGTAGCTCCCTATCAGGCTCAGGCTAAGTCAGAGAGATTTTATTTTCTGCTTTCCTGTGTGGTGCTAAGTTTTCTCTTTCTCATCCTAGTGATCTGATATAACGTTTCCTTTTCTCTTAGCCTTATATTTCTTTTATTTTTGCTTATTCTTTCTGTTGCATTTGGGTAATTTCTTCAGCTCTGTCTTTGAATTTGCTAATATTTTTATTTATCTGTGCCCAATATATTTTTGTGCTTGAACAATACCATGTTTTAACTCTAAAAGCTATATCTGGATTGCTTCCCAGTTTTCCTGGTATTAGAGGAGAGTCTCTTTTTCTTGCCCATTTTTGTGTTCCATTTTCCTTTTGTTTAAATATTCTTGAGTTATTATATATTCTTTCCCTGATAACGCCAATATTTAAAACTCTCAGGGAACTAAATCTCATGTTTGTCTTTTTCGGATACTCTTCTGATCTTAAATGAATATATATCTATTGACTCTCCTAGAGACCTGAATTAAGGATGTTTCTCCATAGTTTTTCTTCTGTGTGGAACCACAGGTCCCAGCAGTGCCTGGGACTACTGTCACCCTTTCCAGGTCTCCGGCTCCCCTCCACCAGTCCTCTGTTTTAACCCTAGCTTCTTTTTCCTATGTTCAACAGATGCCAGGTCTTTCTGCCTTAGTGGTTTCTGGCCTACTGCTTGTTTTCCTTTCCCCAAGTTCAGTAAGCCTAGTAGCTCATGGCATTTTTATTTTATATCACAAGAGTTCTTTCTTTAGTTTTCTAGCAAACTTCTTCCTAACTTCCCTTTCTACCATTCCCAAACTACACTCCCTAAGGCAATCAACAACCTCTTTGTTGTTAAATTCAGTGATACTATTTACCCTTAAATTGCTTGTTTTGATGGGCAATTGTATGTATCAGTTCATGGTGGCCCAAGTAGTCAAAAATTATTCTGCACATTTCTGCAGGTAGACTTTGGGTAAAGCAGATTGCTTTCCATAAGGTAGGTGGGTCTCAGCCAACCATTGAAGGCCTGAGTAGGACACAAGATTGATTGTCTGCAAGGAAGTTAGATATTCTGCAGCAGATCTTCAGATTTCACCTGCACCATCATTTTCACTAGGGCCCTAGAACTGCTGGCCTACCCTGTAGATGCTAGACTTCCCAGACTCCTACTGCCACATAAGCCAAACCTTATGTTCTCCAGAGAACCCTGACAAATCCCTTGCTCTGTTAGGAACATTTTAGCAGAGCAGATTATTGCCTGCTCTTGGAAACACTTTCATTTCTGTGTTTCAAAGATGACACACCCTCCTCGGTTTTCTCCAACTTCACTGGCTGTTCCTTTTCACTGTCCCATGTTATTTCCTCCTCTTCTTTCCAATCCCTGGGTGTTGGTTTGTTTCAGAGCTCAGTCTTCAAACTCTTCTTAACACTTTGTTTTGTTCCTCTTTCTAAATCTTGTAGTTTTAACATTATGTAACTAGTATACCTATAAATTCCATTGTGTATTTCCATCCCTAATTGCTCCAGACTCTGAAATCTGACTGCTTGTTGTCAAAGTAAGAATTTCTGAAACAAAGTCATTGAGCTCATTATCTCCCCCACACTACGTGGCCTCACCATCTCCATAGGAAATAAAACATTATCCTGCTAACTTCTCACTTCCTGATAACTTAGGATAACTTAGAGTTATCCTTAAATTCAGTTTTTCTTTTCTGACATCCCATATCCAATCTGTTAGAAAAATCTAGTACTTTCTTTTTAACATGTGACCGGAATCTAACCCTTTCTAACCACCCTAGTCACTACCAAGCTAGCCTAATTCACCCTCATGTCTGTCAGGAGGAAGAATTATCATCTCCCAGCCTATCTTTGTATTTTTTATCCCACAAAACATTTGTTTTGGCTGTAAATAACAGCCAAAGATAAGTCTTTTTTCTTTTTCTTTGATACTAGGTTTGAAATCGGGGCTATGTACTTGTTGGGCAGATACTCTATGACTTAAGCCATACCTCCGTCCCCTTTGGCTTTTGTTATTGTTTGGATACATTCTTGGTTGTTCCCCTGTATGGCTGGCTAATAGAGTCATGCACGCCAACTTGCTCATTTTTTTATTGGTTGAGATGTGGGTTCATGTACTTTTTGCCCAGACTAGCCTTGAAGTAGGAGCTTCCTGATCTCAGCTTCCCAGGTAGCAAGTATTACAGGCATGCACCACCTTGCTCAGCTCCAAGTGAGCCTTTAAAATACAAACCTTACTTATCAATTCTTTACCCCAACTATTCAAAGTGTTGAATTTGCTAAGAGTGGAAGCCCATTCTTTGCATTTCCCTGGAAGACTACGTTCTCTCATTTCCCTTGCCTGGTTCCCTTTACTCCCAGCCTTTCCTGGTATGACCTCTCCCAACAGCATTGCCCTGTTGCCTCTCCTGCTGGAAATGTATCTAAACATGAACTCACCATTTCCTGTTTGCTCAGTGGTTTCTTGGGAAGGATTTCTAGATTGTACTATCTAAAGTCTAACTTACCTGGGCTTCTCCCTCTTTTTTTTTTCCTTCACAGCATTTATCTGACAATTACATATTTGATTTCTTTGTATGTTTTTTGTCTCCCTACTTCACTATGGGGTAAGTTTCATTTGAATAAGAACTTTTTCTTTACTAACTGCAGCATTCTCAGTTACCATTATTTACTTTACCATTAGTAGGTACTCAATGCCTACTTGTTTAACAACTGAAAAAAAATGACAGTGAATATACATTATTGGAAAGAGTATAAAGACATGAGATGATTTCTCTCATTCTAAAGGAAATACAATTTGTTCAATAATTTTAGGGATTGCATGACTATCCCTAAACTCCTTTAAGAACTTCTCCTTTCAATTCTTCCTTCAAAGGATGTTATGTTCCTACAGCTACGGGAAAAATATTCAAAATTCTTCCCCAAATAGCATGCTTTTCTCTGCCTCTCAGTCACTTTATACTTTCTTCATTCTTTATTTTGCTTTTTCTCCTTTTTTTTTTTAAACCTAGATAACTGTGACTCATCTTCTAAATTCCAAGTTCAAAGCCTCTTCATTAGAGATCTGGCAGTGACTCACCTCTGAGTTCCCATAACATTTTGTGTGGAGTTCAGTTACAACTCTAGTCTGTATCTTGTTGCAGTCAGTATTTGTTTGAGCTCCTGTCTCCCAATTAGATTGAGAGCAAACTCATGACATCCTTGTCTTTGTCTCCAGGTCTCTGATGTACTGGGGCTCTCTAGTTTTGATTGCAGGAACAAAGAAATCACTAAGTGTCTTTTTCTATGCTTCTTTTCAATCCCTTTTTTTTTTTTCAAGTAGAATGTTTACAAGTTGGAAATTGGAACCGCACATCTTCCTGGGCTGAACCAAGTTGATGCCTGACCACGAAAATCTACAAATACTTTTAAAGAAAGGTACTCTTCTTTTCAAGCATTAAGGTATAATTTCTTTAGACCAGACACCCAGGATTATTTTTCAGTGGGTATGCTAAGAATTAGCTATGACTCTCCTCTTAAATTTATTGCTGTTAAGTAAGGTGTAGAGAAGCCTAGGTTTTAAAATAGTTGATTTTTGTTGTTGTTGCTAGATAATTTTTTTTTAAAACGGTGTGGCACATGTTTTGTTTTGTTTTGTTTCCACTCAGTTTTGGCTGCAGTCCTAGCACTTAAGAAGTTGAGGCAGGAGGATCATGAATTTTAGGCTAGCCTGGGCTACACAGTGAGTTTGAGGCCATCCTAGGCTACAAATTGATATCCTGTCTAAAAAAAAAATTGTTTTTCATCATTAGGAATAACAATAGAAATATAAATGGTTCCTTTGCAAATATTTTTCTTTGTTAAGGTTCAGAATAAAACAGTCAAGTAGGACCCACGGAATGACTCCTTTTCCTCGCATCCCTAAAGAGAAATGCTTTTTTCATTCTTTTATTTCCCTAACATGAACATAACATTAACAAAGCATGAACCTAGCTCTTGTCACATGTTTTGAGTACACTGATCCACAGTGTTGGAGTCAAGTAACTCCACACCCTAAGAAGTGGCTCTAACCCAGGATGACGCAATCTGTGTTTGTCATACCGCCAACTTAAAAAAGAAAGAAATGGTCTAAAGACTCTTTGTTGCATAATAATGTTTTATTCAGAAGGAGAGGAAAAGTTGGATTAATACAAAAGGCAATTCTTTCCATTTTCCACTTTATCCCACAACCAAATAAATTCTTTGCCTCTGTGTTGCCAGTACCTCCTAAGTGATGGTGCTTCTCATGTGTACTTTATGTGATGGTGCTTCTCATGGCTGCCATTCAGCTCCTAGTCACAGTTATTTTTTAAATTTTAATTGTATTGTATTGTAAAGGTGGTATACAAAGGGGTTACAGTTCCTTAAGTAAGATAATGAGTGAATTTCTTGTCGAACATTGTTACCTCCTTCATTTTCTCCAACTTTCCCTATCCCCCACTTCCCCTAGTTGGTTTTATATACTTCTCCAGGGCAGCTGGAAAGAGCTACATACTAGAAGAAGCCTGGATGATGTGTGGGGATTATTTTCAAATGGGTTGGTCCCTATTTTGATCAAGACAGAGAATTAAAATAAAATTCTAACAAGAGAGGTTTTTTTTTTTTGACCATCACAGAATTGCAGCTGGGAGGGCCACTTCCGTCCTTGGCCTCAGGTTTTAAGAGTCTGGAGTAGAACACATTGCTTGATCTCTGAAGTAAATATCCTTGACCTTTGCATGTAGGCTGATGCCTGGAACACATTCCTAAAATAAAAGAGAACCTTAGGACTTGGACCAAGCTTGTTTTTAGCATTCTTTTCTGTCTTAGTAATTTCTAGGATGGATCTCCATATTGAAATACCATGTAGCAGAAAGAACTTTCTCTATAGCGCAACACATGCCTTTCTAATGAGACCTAAATAATCCATTAAGCAGATTCAATTTTACAATCAATTATTTAACCCCTTCAGTGTTGAACAAAGTATGCTTAAGTTTAAATTTTTTAGACTTAGCTTGGTGTTGATGGCTCCAACCTGTAATTCTAGCTAATCAGGAGTCTCAGACCTGGAGGATAGCAGTTCAAGGCAACCCAGCAGCAAAGTTCATGAGACTCTCTAATTAGCCAGTAAGAAGCTGGGCAACAGAGGTTCAACAGAGCCCACAGTTCAAGACCTAATACTGATGATGAGAAGTAATAAAAGAAAGTAAATACACATAGCTTGATCAAAGTATTTTTATACTATTGTTATGAATACAGTGAAGGATTTTTCTAATCTTGGGTTTTTCAAGGAACATCAACAAACTAGAGAAAAACACTTGAATATAGATTTTTAATATAAAATTGTGATACAAATAGTAATATACATTATAATTTTAGTAAAATGAAACAAAAACTACAATCATAATTTGTATTAATTTTGTAAATTCCTTAGAATCTCAAGTAAATGATGTATGGAACATGCTCATAAAAAGTATTTTCAAAGCTACTATAAAAATAAAACAATTTAAATGTGAAAAGTTACATAAATTTAAAGGAAAAGTAGATAAAACTTTAGGAAAAAGATTGAGAGAAATTTTAGGGGAGAAGTTAGGAATTAAGATACTTATCACTTCAAGTAGGTTTTCAATTCTTTGTCCCCAACTCTGAAATATTTGAAAATGTTAATCTCATTTCACATTGATTTCTAGTTGGCAGAGACTTCTAGTATGTAATTTCCAAAGTGATATTTAAGAAGTAGAAATGGAAAGTCTGCACTCAGTTTCCAAAACTGAATAGCAAAATATAGAGTTGGAGGAGAAAAGGTTTTACAGTTTTAGATATGGCAAAGATACATAATAATCTATGCTTTCTACTTAGTCACTTTTAGGCCCACTGGTGACCTGCCAGGACCCTTCTTGCCCTGGGCCACTCTCTGGCCAGGGTGGATTCAGCTATCTTACTAGTCTCAGTGGGCCAGTTTTTTTTTTTCTAGTGAAAAAAGAGATGGGGGTATTTTTGTTTGATTTTAGATGGTAATAATGACTTTTTTTTACTATTGGAAAGTAGAAAAGTATTCATGTGATCTCAACTTGAATTTGGAAATATTTGCATTATTCACCAGAAAATTATATTTCTCTACACCTTTTCCTAGCTGAAAGATGGGATTCAGTTCTTGCTGGTACATTTAAGAGTGTGATTAGACAAGGGACGGTGACAACAGAAAAGGCTGTGGGGAAGGAACGTACTGTGATTGCTGACTTTAAATGTTCTCAAGGCTGCAGGAAGAAGGGGAACCCAAACAACTGACACTCAATAGATTTTTGTATTAGAATCAGACTGGTGGAACATTTTAGTATACACTGTTTCATGTTTATAGTAATGATAAGGGTATTGCTAGTATTTTTCCCCTTTTAGGATTGTATAAATTCATACTCAGGTTTTGTACTTATCCAAGGTCACACAGCCAGAAGATATAAAACTAGGATTTGTGACATTGCTTTGTAGAATATGACTGGTGAGATTTTTATTTATTCAATTTTTACCAACATCATAGCTACCTAACCAGTTTACATTGCAGTATAAGGTAACAGTTTACTGGTGTTGTAGGGAGCAGAGCTGACTCCATCTTGACTAGGGAAACATGGTAGGAAATGTTGGGGGGAGTAGATTAGGTCAACCTGACCCAAAATTCTGCTTCTGTAAGTGGCTTGCTCAACTTGTTTGTTGTTTGCTCTACCCCCTGCGCCAACCCCCTACATCTGTACTATGCTTTTACTTTTATAAACCCCAATTTGAGGATTGCTCGGGGTCATGATGGCAGCTCCTGAGGCTGCCCCGTGTCCCTGGCCGGGTCAGCCTGCTTTTCACTGGCGTAGCTTCAGTTCCAGAGTCTGTGCTGCATCCCTGGTGGGTCAGTTCGCTTTTTGCTTCCCCAATAAATCTGTCTTTTTGCTTGAGACTGTCTCTGAGTGGTGGACTGTTGGAGGGACAGGAAACTCCCTCCCTCGAACCCCATAACACCAGGACAGTTCAAAGATGAACACCATTGTGAAGTACAGAGTGGCTCCCTATCAATCACTTGGATTTCAAGCAAGTGGTAGATACTTATTTTGCAAAGATCTGGTAGTCTACACACACACCTTTATAACAAAATATTTCAAACATGCTAATCACAAAGCCAAAGATACCTTAGAACTGAGGCCTAATGAATGATAGAATTCTGTTCATTTCAGTTGTTCCAGGAAAATAGAACACTTGAACTGCATTTTCTGAATTCATTATATAAGTTTTGTGTGTGTTTGTCTTACTTAATAATTGGGTAAATAAAATTAGGAAATGGGGTGTGAAAAGAAGGGCAGGTATGTTTTGCAGGTTATTGTATTGTTTAATATTCTTGCTTTATTAGAATAAGCAAAGACTGAGTGGCTGAGGAGAATTTTAAAATAAGTAGAGAAAGCCACACAGTAGAGAAAGGAAGAACAGATATTGTAAGGTCAGTGCCTGGGAGGGCTCATGCAGATGTGCCCCCACCTCATTAAGTCTCCACCCAGTTACCTAGGTAACCAGCAGACCAGGAGACAGTTACCTCCTCCTTCCCTGAGGTCACACCCTAATTCACCTGGCCACACCCCTTGCCCCTGCCCTAGATAAGGCAGGGCTGGGTGGGGGTTGCCCCTTCTCTCCCTTCTCTCCAGCCAGGCATCACCTCTGCCACTGGCCAGTAGTTCCATAATAAACTTTCTCTCTTGCCTGAATACCACATGGCGTTCTGGTTTAATGGCTACCTACTTTAAAAACCTAACATATATTATGGAAGGTTAAGAAAGAAAAGCATTTGGGATTTTGTTTTGTTTTTGCCAGTCCTGGGTCTTGGACTAAGGTCTTGAGCACTGTCCCTGGCTTATTTTGCTCGAGGCTAGCACTCTATCATTTCAGCCACAGTACCACTTCCAGCTTTTTCTGTTTATGGGGTGCTGAGGAATCAAACCCAGGGCTTCATGCATGCTAGATAAGCACTCTACCATTGAGTCACACTCCCAGCCAACATTTGAGATTTTGATATGTTTTCTTCTTGTTGAGTAGATGCTGAAATCTTTTTGTGGAACTGGATGACTTCAACAGTGAAAGGGAATCTTCTTTGTGTTGAACACTGGATGGTGTTCTGAGAAACTAACGATGAGCTGGACAAAAATCCTTATCCTTTTAAGGGAAACACAACTCGGGAAAAAAAGGGCAATTAAAGAAAGGAATGAGAGGCTAGAAGCTGGCTTAGAGTTCTTGCCTAGTATACATGAAGCCCTGGGTTCCATTCCTCAGTACCACATAAACAGAAAAGCGGGAAGTGGCACTGTGTCTCAAGTGGTAGAGTGCTAGCCTTGAACAAAAGAACCTCAGGGACAGTGCCCAGGCCCTGAGTTCAAACCCTAGGATTGGCAAAAAAAAAAAAAAAAAAGAGTGAGAAACAAGAAAGGACTAATGATTATCTCAGAGAAAAATGGGCTCTAGGAAAGGAGAAATAGTATTGGATTCATTGTAGAACTATGGACGACAATGTGGGCATGGGGAAAGGGCAGGATGTCAGGGAAAGTTCCAAAGTGGAAGGGATGTATTACGATCATTATGTTTAAGGACAGTAGAGGTTCCCTGGTTAAATGAAGGATGGATTTCACATGTGGGATACTGAAGACACAGATTCAGCCCGCTGATTCCCAGTGTGATGTACAGAGATAGCATGAAGTCCTCAAGGAGTGGCATGATAGATGGCCTCATCTTCAATGACATGGGCCCACCTTAGATGTGAAGAGCTTCTGAGGATCTCAGAGGGAGAAGTGTTATGCTGTGCTCTTTTTTCTGGAGTCATCTCTGGCAGCTGCATGGAGCTGAAGCACGAGTCAAGATGGAAAGGTTTAGCCTTGAAGAGTGGCAGAAGGATAAAATTAGTGAGGACAGACATTCCCATGACTAAAAGGTAGAATTTGTCTGTGAGATGTTAAACCAGAGAATTTCAGTGGGGAGTTTGGGTACCTAGTCTTTGCAAAGTCAAGATTTTAGATTTTGTCAGGGAAGCTGGGTGATTCTGATGAGTGGCAGAGTGAATACAACAGAAGGCCTGAGGTTGGGACCACGTGGCCGCTGTGGTATTGTGTGGATTACTCTGAAGTGAATTCAGGAAATGACATATAAATGAGCAATTCAATGAGAAGAACATTCTGAAGTCGTTTACAGTGGGAAAGAAAATAACTCGGGTAGGTAGGGATGGGGAGGTATTCATTCCTATAGAGCCTCATTTGTGGGTTAATATTGGACGGTCCATTGGAAGGATCCTTAAACCATAATATAAGTATTGACCTTTTCCCCACCAGCCTTCTTCATCCTTTGGCCACATCACAGACCGTCCTTTCTCTCCTCTCCCGGCATCGCCTGGCCTGGGGTACGTGGGAGCCCAGAAATCCCAGCACACCAAGGACGAGAGTGGTAGGATTTTGAAAACCCTGGAGACCACATACTCGAATCTCATTCTGAAGAAGGAGGCCAGAGGAAACAAATGACAAGGGGTCTCTTACACACCAGCTCCTTCTTTAATCCCACACTTCCTGTCCCGGGATCCGGGGCTCCTTCCCGAACCCACACAGCGTGGGGGAGCTCCGCGAGGGGCGGGGACCGCCGGGTGTGACCCAGCCCCCTCCTGGCCCAGTGCCCCGCACCCCGACCCGCGCGGGTGAGACCGTGGCCCCGCCCCCCTCCGCGCTGGGCGGGGTCTCCACGCATGCCGCCACCACCCGGGCGCACGCGAGGTCGCGCGGACGCGGGTCGGGCCGTGGGTACCGGGAGGTGGCCGGGCGCCCCGCGCCGCCGCCCCTCGCCTGACGCACGGAGAGGGGCCGGGACGCGATTTGCCGCGAGTGACTGGAGCCGCTGCCGCCACCCGGCCCGCTCCGCCCCACAGCCCGCCTTCCTCCCGCCTCTCCCTTCGTCTCCGCCCGCGCCGCGCTCGCGTCCCCGTGTCCTCCCCAACGCTCGGAGCCGCCGGCCGCCGCCGCCGCCGCCACCGCCAGCCTCAGCCAGGTGAGTGAGGGCGCCGCGCGGCCCGAGCGGAGGAGCGCGCGGGCCCGGCGGGCAGTGGCGGCGGCGGCGGTAGTGGCGGTGGGCGCTCGCGGAGGCGGCGGGCCCGGCTTTCTTCCCCTCGCGGGCCGCGGGCTGGGTGGGGGGGGCGGCGGTGGAGGACGGGGTCCTCGGCCTCCCCCGCCCCCCAGCCTCCTGATCCCCGCTTCCCGGTGGTTCAAACTGTCTCAGCCGCCGCAGACAAAGCGCCCGAGGAGTGACCCGGCGGCTGCCCCTGCCTCCGCGCTGTCTGCCGGGTGCGGCCGCGGCCCCTGGGCCCGGGCCCGCGCGTGCTCCTCCCCCTGTGCACCCCGCTACATTTCTGGGCGACCAGGGCCCGGATCGCGCAACAGGTTCGGGCGTTGATCCCTATTTCCCAGCGGGTCTCGTCGTCCCCGCGACGAGTCGTGCAGGCACGGCGCTCGCGGCTGGTTCCTTTGTGTGACCGGTGATCGGCCCTGCCCGCTGGGTGGGGGACACGGGGCCCCGGGCTGCGCCCACGATCCCGGACGCTTCCCGCGCGCCGTGGGTGCTCGGCTGCCCCGGGGCCTGCAGGCGCTCGGCGCCCCTCCAGTCTTTGAGGGGAGGGGGGGTCACAAGAAGCGGGTGAGGAGAGCAAGTTGGCCGGAATGCATAGCTGTGTTGAATCTTAGGCAGTCGCCTGTATCTGTCAGCAAAGAGCCATGTGGATCAGCCAGGCACCGCAGCCTGACCGTGAGGGTGGGATTTCACCCCGGGATGCTTGCAGGGTCTGGATGTGCTGCGGCCCTGACAGCCCCTGTGATTCTCTTGGTGATTTGACATCCTTCATGGACAGCCATCACCCGGAGAAGTTGGGAGTGGTGTGGAGGGACTAACTAGAGAGGAGCTGTTTGACAGGTCAGAGCTTTCTTTACGTTTTGTCTATGTCAAGCATTCCTGCGCACGTCCCAGCATACTTTTTGGCCAGCCCTATAAAATTGCTACTCAAAAGTATCCTCCTGTTGGGAAAAATCTTAATCCATCTGGTTTCTCTTGGTTTTGACAGACCTTTATTCCTTAGTGTGAGAAATCTACCCCCAAGGAAGAATACATAATAAAGAACAATTTGTCTTTGTTTACATACCTTGGGCCAGTAGTGTACCTAGCTGATTTCATTGGTATGCTATTTTGGTATAACAATACTAAATAGCAGGGAAATATCTTCCTTTTACTTTGAGCAATAAACGACCTTTCTTTGTTCTAGAACCAGGAAACCTTTACACAGAATACATTTTGTGGGTAGAAGTTGGTGACTGTCTTTGCCCCATGACTAAATACTTAAACCTTCCCAAAGGAGCTAGAAAACATTACATAACTCTGTTGATTGTTTTTAGATTCCATATTCCAGGAAATAATTTTGCTGAATATTTATTCAGTCATTCTGGGCTAAATTTAACTAAATTGGGCCTACTATGATAAGTTTTCAAGCATTAGGGGAAAATTGAATTCATGTAAAGAGTTTCAAGCATTTTAACCCCTGTGAATATTAGTTGAGAGCCATAATTGATAGGGATTAGGATTTAGTGACGGATCAGAAATATGGCAGCAGAATGAAGATGATTGAAGAGGTACATCTACTTGGGTTTTAGTTGGTGGATGGACATCTTGTGGTATTTTAAACAGATAATCTTACCAATGAAGTATTTGAAAATGAAGTATCTACTTATTAAGAAACAAGTATAGTGGTATATACCTATAGTCCAGCATGCTGGAGTCAGTAACTAGAGGATCATGAGTTTGAGGCCAGTTTAGGTTATATAGTGAGACTTTGTCTCAAACCAAACACTCCTTAAGCCATCAAAAGAATGAAAATACAGCATTTTGGCCTTTTTTTTTTTTAAAATATAATGATTCTTGAAAACTTATTTTACTCCCTAAAAATAATCTACCAACTTGGTATTACTGTGAATATTTCTTTTTAGAAAATAAGATTAAATGGCTCAATCTGCTCTTTAGGACATTTCTTTGGCATACTAGCTTCAGTTTTCTACAAATACCATTTGTCTGTGTAACATCTCACTTCAAAGAATTTTGTAGTTGAGTACACTTATAGTACAGTAGGTGAAAAGGACATTACTAATAAAAAGTATCAAGAACTTAGATTTTCATAATAGCTTTCTAAAGGTATAATTTTCATCATGAAATTTACTATTTTATTTGGTGTAAGTGAACTGAACACCTCTTGGGGGGAAGGGAAAGGGGGAGGAGGGAAGGGGGGGTATGAGGGACGAGGTAACAAACAGTACAAGTAATGTATCCAATGCCTAACTGTAACATCTCTACATCAGTTTGATAATAAAAATTTGAAAAAAAAAGAAATTTACTATTTTAAAGTGTATGATTCAGTTTTCTTATAATCATAAGATTATTTAGACATCACCATTAGTTCAGGAACACTTTTAGGCTGGTAATATGACTCATATGGTGTAGTGCTTGTCTAGCAAGTGTGAAACTGAATTCAAGCCCTTATATTGAAAAATAAGGGCTGGGGATATGGCCTAGTGGCAAGAGTGCCTGCCTCATATACATGAGGCCCTGGGTTCAATTCCCCAGCACCACATATACAGAAAATGGCCAGAAGTGGTGCTGTGGCTCAAGTGGCAGAGTGCTGGCCTTGAGCAAAAAAGAAGCCAGGGACAGTGCTCAGGCCCTGAGTTCACGGCCTGGGACTGGCAAAAAAAAAAAAAAAAAAAAGTTAAAAAAAAAAAAAGAAAAATAAACAAACTTCAACACCGTAAATACCCTTAAAAAGCCTCGCTCTCCAATTGTCTCTGCTATTGCTCTCTCTCTTACACTTGGAAACCATTTTTGTCTCTGGATTTGCCTATTTTGGAGTCATACATAGATTGAATTAGGCAGCACATGACTCTTGGTTATTTAAACCTAGCGTGATGCTTTCACTGTTCACCCATTTTATAGCATGTCAGTGTCCCATTAATATTTATGACAAAATAATATTTCTTTGTATTACTATGTCACATTTTGTTTATCTGTTTAGTAATGATGAGCATTTTGAATATTTCCTGTTTGGCAATTATGAATGCTATTATGGACCATCTTACAAAGTTCCTTTGTTAATATATGTTTTCATTTCTATTGGGCTTATATACTTCAATGTGTAATTTTTCTGACATACTGTGACTGTTTAACTTTTTAAGGAATTGTTAATCTCTTTTCCATAGCTGTTAACTCTTTGATGTTACCATCAGCAATGTACTGAAGGCTTTTTCTACATATCCTTGCCAACATTTGTTAATGTTTTTCTTTTCTTTTTTGTGCTGGTACTGGGTATTGAACTCAGGGCCCAGTTGCTGTCCCTTAGCTTTTTCATTCATGGGTGGTGGTGCTCTGCCACTTGAGCTACACCTTTACTTCTGGCTTTTTGGTGGTTAATTGGAGAAAAGACTCTCCTTCCCAAGCTGGCTTTGATCGTTGGTCAGCCATCTGAGTAGCTAGGATTTCAGGCTTGAGCCACCTGAGCCTGGCTTTAATGTTTGTCTTTTTGATGACTACTGTTGTCCTGGTGACTGTCTTGTAGCATCTCCTTGTTGTTCATTTGCATTCCATTTTTTTCAGGTTTTTATCAGCCATTTATATGTTTATAAGTTTCTTAGTTTTTCACGCAGTTTTTCTGTTACTTATGCTTTACATAAGTGTAGAAGTGAGGTTTGTATGTATTGTATGGGTAGAAAACTAAGGTACAAAGTGATTCACGATTGGCTTGTTTTGTATAGTTAGAAGCAAAGTCTGATTGTAAACTTAGGTCTTCTGTCTCTATTTCCTGCATTCTTTCTTCTTCATGAGGCACACATAAGTCACATTGTGTTTGTGAGTTTGCTTGGCTAATTGTGACAAAGTTGGAGAAAAATAAACAAAAAATTCAAACAAAAATATGGCTTTGTGGTTTCACATTAACCATATTTTGTTATATATATTTCTTTGCTTTCTCCCGTCATAATAGGAGATAAAGCATGGGATTTCTATTTCTAATGGGGAAACAGAGTCAGTGATTAAACCTACTAACAACTTCCTCCTGGCACATTAAATATTGGAACACCTTGTTCATCTAGATACCTAGATACATTCCACTTTCTGTTTCTTGCAACTTCTGGGCTGTCTGCTTTTCCACTCATTTATTCCCTCTCATGGAAAAAAATAATTGAACTAGAAGTTTCTTGTTTTACATAAATATTGACACATTTTTCTGGACTAAGCTGAAATTAACTTTGGTTTTGGAAGAGGGAAGTTGGCCAGTTTCACTTTGCATAGATTGCTAAAATGCTTATTTCAGCACTTATTGCTACTTTGTATGATATATAGCTTTTGTGATAAAATTTTCAACTCTCTAGAATCTATGTAGGAACCCCAGGCTCTTTCCACATCACTGCATGACATTGTAGTGCCTGACAACCAGGGACTCTTAGAGCTGTTGAATGAATGAATACATATGAATATTTTTAATTAGGGAAAAAGCACAAAATCACCCGATACTCTTTTCTCTTTTACACCATTATAAATTCCAGAAAATCTGGAATTGATAAAAATTAGAATTGGACTTAGCCATTGCTATTTTTATTTAAGGAAGGACCTAATGTGATAAGTTCCAAGTACCTGGTGACATGCATTCATTTGTTTTACAAGTATTTAGCTCAGTACCTCTGGACAGGATTTGGATCTCAAGTGTTCATTGAATGAATGTCTGGAAGTTAATGAAACAATTCCTTTTTTTCTGTCACAAGTAGAGGCGATACAGGATATACAGAATGCAATCTTGCCTCCCTCTCTAAGACCCAAGACAATCCTATTGAAGATAATGACTGCTAACAATTTGTGACTTAGGTTTGCATATACGCATGTGTATGTACAAATACAATTCACATATCCCATCATAGATACATAGATATATTCACAATAGGCTCTCTTTTATATATGGAGCAATACTATGCCTATTTTTTGTTCATTTAAATATATTCACTTTAGTGTCTATATTCATAAAGAATAGACACAGAATTTATGTTGTCTTTTGTTTGCATCTTTGCCTGGTTTTGGTTTCAATATTAAGACAGCGTCTAAGGATGAAGGGGACATTTTCCCTTTCTTCTGTGCTCTAGAAGTTTCAAGTTTCCACCCTACGTAGGTTTATTAGTGTCACTTGAGAACTGTTGGGGAAGTATCATCTGGATGACCTTTCTAATTTTTCTTGTTTGTGTTCTATGAAGTTTCAACACTTGCTTTCTATTACATTTAATGAGGAAGTAGATGAAGGTAGATGATTAAATGAATTAACACATGCAAGAGGTTGTGGGGTTTTCTTGACCAAGGTTAAAATCCTGTGCATCTTTTTTTACTAGTCATATAACTGTTGGCAAGTTACTTTCCCTCCTATAGCTTTTGTCTTCTCACTTGGACAGTGGTGACAGTTTTTATGCAGAGGAGTCTTGAAAGTATTAAAGGAGAGATGAGATTAAAAAAAAGGCTTAGTAATTATATCTAATAAACATTCTAGCCGGTGCTGGTGGCTCAAACCTGTTATCCTAGCTAATAAAAGAGGCTGAGATGTGAGGAACATGGTTTAAAGCCAGCCCAGGCAGAGAAGTCCCTGAGACTCTTATCTCCAATTGGGAGTGGAGCTGTGGTTCAAAATGGTAAAAGGACTAGCCTTGAGTGGAAGAGCTTAGGGACAGAGCCCAGGCTCTGAGTTCAAGCCTCAGGACAGACCAAAAAAAAATTTAAAAATTCTAGTAATAAACTGCATTGTATGATTCAAATATAAATCATTTGTGGTGGTTATTATAGTTATGACTCAGTTGAATAGGAACAAACAGCAGTGTAGAATGGTAGAGCTAGGGTTGATTGGTTCTGATGAATTTCAGGTATTTATAAAAATTTTCCAGACTGTTTAGAATTTAACTTTGATAGACAATGATTTCCAAATACTTGCACTCTTTTGAGTCAGGATAGATAACAAGGAGAAGTAGTAGCATTAACAGACATAGATCAATCTTGCCCTTTTGTGTGTTAGCCTTATGACTTTGGATTAGCTAATTTTTCAACAAAATGGGCTACTGTCTTTATCTTATAGGCTAGTTGTGAGGAAGAAGATTTGTTTTGTGCTGATTGGTGTATAGCTTTTTAGTCTCAAGTACACTTATTACCATTGACCTTGTATGAATCAATCAGATCCCCCACTTTCCTTACCTGTAACAAAAGGTCAAGAGAACTAATAGGCTCCAGTCACTGCCAAATTCTTTCATGCATTACAACTGTCCTCTTCTGGGAATGAAAGGGCATACCCTTGAGTACTGAGAAGAAGCTGAGAGTGTTCTACAAACTGAAATACTAAGTGTAGAAAAAGCCACGCCAGTGTATGATGAGACTACTTATTTATTAATGATTTCCATGAATAAAATACAAATAGAGGATTGTTAATGTACCCTAATGCCTATGCTTATGAGTAGTAACATATTTTTTTAATACTTTGTATTGCTCATGATCATTTTACCTGAATAATTTATTAGTTTGTCTTCATTGCATTTCTAGTTTGATCAGGTAAAGCAGAGATGAAGGTAATGAGCAAGAAGGGAACAAGTTTATTTGATGAGAGAGAGAGAGAGAGCAAGAGCGAGAGAGAGCGAGCACACATGCACTTCTTTCCTGTGTGAAGAAATGGGAAGGAATTAGAGTTCTTTGACAGTTTGATATTTGCAGAAACTCCAGATTCTTGGAAAGCCATAAAAAAAAATCTGCATTATAATTCATTGTCTTCTGGGGTAGATTTGCAGAGTCATTTAGGTCATTTAGAAAATGAACCTGCCTTTGCCAGCTGGTTTGTAAAGAGCTATTGATTATGTTCTTAAAAGATAGTAATATTGTCTTTCGTTTAATAGGGGCTGCCATAGCTTTTGCTTATGAATTTCATTTTATTGGATCAGCTTCAGTGATATTGATTTGGTATTGTTGCAAGCTTTGTATTAGGGATATGCAAAACTGAAATGCCATGGGGATATTATAAATTAAATTGTGATTCAGTAATCCTGTGGAAGGATGAGGAATCTATCCATTGAGGCTTTGGTTAGCATATTTATTTAGTTGGAGTGGGATTTCCTGTGTTTAGGTTAAAAAAATTAATACTTAGAGTAGGCTTGAATTGCACAATGAAAATTCTCAATGACATGAAATGCTTTTTGTAAAATACTAAACACCTTGGAGCTCTCTAAAAATTTGAAGAGATAGTTCTTGTCATCAAAAGGTTTATAATTTAATTAGGGAAGCAATGCAGGAGGAAACCTAGTAAAAGCATGATGGGCTATTAAAGCTTGCATCTGCTCTTTGTAAAATCAATTTTGTTGAATTGGGCTTTGGTAAGGTGCCAAAGGTCTCTCTTGAGGGACAGTATCAGAAACAACTCAGTACTCTGAAGATATTGTTGTGTATCTTGTTTATGTTGGTTATTCTGCAAAGTCTTATGCTATATAAAAATGACTGATCTAAGTACCAGGGCTAATTCCCCCTCTGAGTACTTTCTTACGTAACTCTTTTTTTTTTTTTAAAGTTTTTATTATCAAACTGAATTACAGAGAGGTTACAGTTTCATACATTAGGCATTGGATACATTTCTTGTACTGTTTGTTACCTCGCCCCTCATTTCCCATCCCCCCTCCACCGTTCCCTTCCCCCGTCACCCCCATGAGTTGTTTAGTTCATTTACACCAAACAGTTTTGCAAGTATTGGTTATGTAGTTTGTCTTTTTTCACCCTTTGTCTCTCGATTTTGGTATTCCTTTTCAATTTCCTAGTTCTAATACAAGTATACACGGTTTCCAATATATTCAGATAAGATACAGAGATAGTGTAGGTTCAACCACAGGAAGGGGATACAAGAAGATCATCAATAATAGAAGCTACAGTTACACATGGCATGTTGAAAGTAGTTACAACTGTGATATAACAATCGTTTCCATAACATGGAGTTCATTTTACTTAGCATCATCTTATGTGTTCATAAGGGTATAGCTATTAGGCTCTTGTGATCCTCTGCTGTGACTTGCCTAAACCTGTGCTAATTATTCCCTATAAGGGTGACCATAGAGTCCATGTTTCTTTGGGTCTGGCTCACTTCACTTAGTATAACTTTTTCTAAGTCCTTCCATTTCCTTACAAGTTGGGCAATGACTCTTATATACACAGAATGTGTGATAGCTATGGGTAAGCCACAACTGGAGTTACAACCTACCCCAGAGTAGATTACACATGCTTTTCATGCTGAACTTTTTTTTTTTCTCTTTCATTGTCTGTTCTAGGGCTTGAACCTTGAACTCAGGGCTTAGCCATTTTCCTTGAGCTTTTTTTTCCCCACTCACATCTCTACTGTTGGGTTTTTGGTAGTTAATTGGAGGTAGGAGTCTCAGGGATTTTCCCTGTCTAAGCTGTCTTTGAACATTGATTCTCAGATCTCAGCCTGCTGAGTTGCTAGGATCACAGGTGTGACCACTGGTGCCCAGCTGATACTGTACAACTTAAACAATTCTTAGCAACAATTTTGGTTCTTATTCTTTGCTTTTAATTTATTAATGTTTGTTTTTCATGCATTCTAGTACCTTTAGTCCTTCTTAGAACAAAATGTGGCATATAAAGGAATAGACATGATTTCCAAGGAGGAATGTATAAAGACAAACATTAAGATAGTAGGGACTAGATATGGAGATGGGTTTTATGTCTGGGCCAGCTTTGATTAATGTGTGACTGTCTGGCATAGTGATTTGTGGAGTAGTTGGAGGCTTATGGCAGCATATGGATTCAGTAGAAGAGGGTGCTGTGATCACTGAACAATGCTTATTATTATGGGTAGGTGGTGTGATAGTGTGTGCTTGTATTTGCTATCCCTGGGGGGATATAAAACATAGAGGATGCTAAAAGTACAGTAGGTGGGTGGATTTGAAGTTTAGCATTAGATTTCACAGAGAGAGATGCAGAATTTAGGAAAAGCTGATGATTTGTTGGTATTAGCCATCTAGTGGTTACCTAGAAGAAAATGTTTAGTGCATTTAAAGAGAATGAAGTTGGTGGGAGAAGTGAAGAAGGGAGATGGAGAAAATTTATTGGGTAGGTGGAGAAAATTTGACTTTTTAAAAATCTCCTGCACTTTTTTCTAATTAATCCCTTACATTGTTTCTACACTTTGTCTTAGGTCCAGTCCTCTTTATGTTTTTCATTTAAAAGCTATTAAATTCTGAATAAGTAATAATACCTTTGTATGTTTGAGAATTTAATAAGTGCTATAAGTAGCCTGGTGCCAGTGGCCCATGCCTATAATCCTAACTTCTCAGGACGCTGAGATCTGAGGATCATGGTTTGAAGCCAATCCAGACAGGAAACTGTGAGATTCTCATCTCCAATAAACTACTCAACAAAAACTGATGTGGCGTTGTGGCTCAAGTGGTAGAGAGCTCACCTCCCAGGACTGGCAAGAAAAAAAAATGGTGCTAAAAGACACATATATGGCTTCCTTTCATTTTTGTTCCTTAACTAAGTACCCTCCTTTACAAAGTTGGCCATGATTATTAGATTCATTTATTTTACTCTAATAATACTTTTTGTAAATACATATGCTTTTCCAGCCTTTTACATGTGTGACACTTTCAATATGTCTGCACATAATGCATCTTATTTATATACTATACCCGGTATTCTACACCTTGAAGTTTTTATTTCTGGGAAGATTTTCACTTTTTCATCTCATAACTTGAAGAATTCATTGTCTGTCTGTCTGTCTGTCTTTAGATACCTATCACTAGATTAGTTGATCGCTAGATGTGTTTTGCTTTAAGTTTGGCAGGCTGTTCTTGCTTTCTGGGCTTAAGTGATCCTCCTACCCCAGGCTTTTAGGTAACAGGATTGCAGATGCTTAGTACTGCAACTAGATCATTCTTTTTAATAACTAAAAAGTTACAATATATTCATTTTTGTTCTGAGGATTAAACACTGGAAATCTTGCAAAGCAAATATTTTCTATTTTGCATCATGCTAGGCAAACACTCCATACCTGAACTATAACCACAGACACTTGGAACAATTTTAGATTTGTTTGCAAAAATCGTGTAGTGTTTTTTCTATATACCTTATTCGGTTTTAGTTTTCTCAAATGCCTTTGTATGGTACACTTGTTAAAACTATTAAATGGACATTGGTATGTTACCAGTGAGTAAGCTCTATACTTTATTTGGATATGACCAGTGCATTTATTTACTTGTCATGTCTCATCTTACTCTCCTCTGGTCCTGACATTAGAGTCTTGGTTTCTCAGCAGTCTTGGTTCTTTTTTTATTTCTTTAACAGTTTGGGGGATTATTAGTCAAATATTTTATTAGAATATCTGTTTTATATTTGACTGTTTTTCTTATGATTTTATTGGGGTTACAAATATTTCTTTAAAAATATTTAATACTGAGCCTGGGAATATGGCCTAGTGGCAAAGTGCTTGCCTTGTGTACATGAAACCCTGGGTTTGATTCCTCAGCACTACATATATAGAAAAAGCCAGAAGTGGCTCAAGTGGTAGAGTGCTAGACTTGAGCAAAAAGAAGCCAGAGACAATGCTCAGGCCCTGAGTTCAAGCTCCAGGACTGGCAAAAATAAAATTAATACTGGCTGGGAATATGGCTTAGTGGTAGAGTGCTTGCCTTGCATGCATGAAGCCCTGAGTTTGATTCCTCAGCACCGCATAAACAGAAAAAGCCAGAAGTGGCACTGTGACTCAAGTGGTAGAGTGCTAGCCTTGAGTGAACAGGAAGCCAGGGACAGTGCTCAGGCCGCAAGACCAAGCCCCAGATCTGGCAAAAAATAAAATAAAATAAAAATATTTAATACTTCTTTAGTTAAACATACCATTTATTTCATGTAACCTTTTTCTACTGGTATATATTTAGGTGAGTTAGTAAATTATAATGGTTAGAGGACAGAAATTGGCAATTGACTATGTAGGTTCACATCATAGCTCCTTGGTTACTTTTACAGGGCCCCTTTTCCTACAGCTCTAGACGAGGGTATTCATAATACCTACCTCATAGGACTAATGGGAGGACTAAATGAGAAAATGTGTGAAGTGCTTAGGAAGGTATCTGGCAGTGTTATATGTGCTAAGTAGGTATTTGCTATTATTAAGTTCCTATCATTCAGTTTATTACAGTTACATTACAATCAGTAACTTTTTATGTGTTCACACACAATGGAACAGGCAGTCATATATAAGATAATTCCTAGAAATGAGGTTTTTGGATCAAATTTACTTGTACTCATAATTTTGGTTGATGTTGCTGCATTTCCTTCCATCAAGCTATTATTTTGCAAATCCACCAGGAGCATGTGAGAAGGTTGCTGTTTTTGTGTCCAGTGTGTCACCAAATTATTTGAGTTTTGCTTATTGGTACGTTCATTTCATTATAATTGGAGCGTTTTTTTCATTGAGCTACTTACGAGTTAGATATTGATGTTGCCTGTGACAAGTAGCAGCTTATGCCTGATAAAAATGTTTTAAAGTATGGAAAAACTTAGATCTGGAAAAGTTCAGAAATAATGAGATTGCAGGATGGACAGTCTGAGTATTGGTTTACTAAATCACTGACTTCTCTAGTGAGATAGCACTGAGTCTTGGAAATGCTTTTAAATTTTGAGAGAAATCACCCTGCTGCATATGCAGTCAATGGTGAATGAAGCACAGTGGGATTCAGGTAAAGCTATAGGTAAAGCTATTTATATATAAAGCTCAAAACAGAATTTAATTTGACATCTTTTATGATATGCATGTTTATTATTTTGTGCAATAATTAGGCATGAAGAAAAGCTCTTTGCATACATAGTTGTAATTAATATTTATGTCTTGTTGTAGAATACTTCCTCCATGTAGGGCAGGCCATAAACCACACCTGTATATTGAATCTTGGAAAGATGAAAGCTCCTACCATTCCTTTGTAATTTAGGATTCCTATCCCACTTCCTTCCAAAATACCTAAGAACTGTAAGATTAGAAACTGAGTGAATGAGTGGATCCCTTAGGGTGACTGAGCTAAGCAGATGACAACACTTGAGGTCTGTCTTAAATATATAATTTCTGTTAAAAGAGCCATTTAAATTAGGCTATTTTGTACCTGGTGAGAATATTTAAGCCTGTCAGTTACTCATACCTTAGTGTGAATCATCAGTTAAGCAGGTAATTATTGCTTTCTCCTTAATAGTGTACTGAGATCAATACTAGGGAAATAAGAATGTTGGTGGAAGGGGTATTTTGGATAATTTACATTTAGTTTTGTCTGTTCAGGCTGCTGTAACAATACTATATTCTAAATGGTTTATAAGTGATAAAAATTTATTTCTTAGAATTCTAGAGCCTGGATAAGTTTAAGGCACTTAGTTTATAGATTGCTGTCTTGTTTTGTCCTCACAAAGAGGAAGGGATGAGAAAGCTCTCTAGAATCTCTTATCAAAGTATTAATTCATTCATGAGTCTCTGTCCTTACAATATAATTACCTTATGATACAGAGGCCTTCTAAAGGCCTTGTCTTATATGGGGGTTAAGATTTCAACATACAAGTTTTGAGGGAACATAAACACTTGAGTTTGGGCAACATATATTGTTCAGACTCATGCTGGGTCCTATAGCTGTTGCTTTAGGTGACATTTAAGCTTTGAATACAGCCTGGTGAAGAAAGAGATCCTTTGGTATGGGAGCCAGGCTAGGACTGGTTCAGACCAGAATTTGGCCCTCATTAACTATCCCACATATGGGAAAGGAATCCCTCTCCATCCACCCTCACATGATAATTATTATTCTACTTTATTTTAAAGCATATATTCAAACATTAGAAAGTACAGAAATGGTTTTATAGCGGGATATAAAGTTTCTGATTGTAGCCACAGTCATTTCCTGCTTACCCACTTATTTCATCCTAGTTCTTGACAACCAGTAATTTATCCTCTGTTTCTATGATTTGTCACTTCAAGAGTACATGACATCTTACAGTATGTCTTTTGGGATTGACATTTTTCAGTGTAGTTCTGTAGAGACGCATACATAGGTTACTGTTTCAGTAGTTCGTTTCTTTATAATTATGTCTTGGCATTCCTTGGTATGTCTATACCAATTTTTATTCATCTATGAGAGCTTAACCAGGATGTTTTCAGTTTTTTGGTTATTATGATTAAAGTTGTTGTAACTTCATAGGTTTTTGTATGAACGTGATTTTCATTTCTCTGGTATGAATTTTTTTTTTTTTTTTTTTTGGCCAGTCCTGGGGCTTGGACTCAGGGCCTGAGCACTGTCCCTGGCTTCTTTTTGCTCAAGGCTAGCACTCTGCCGCTTGAGCCACAGCGCCACTTCTGGCCATTTTCTGTATATGTGGTTCTGGGGAATTGAACCCAGGGCCTCATGTATACGAGACAAGCACTCTTGCCAGTAGGCCATATCCCCAACCCTCTGGTATGAATTTTTAAGAATACAATTACTGGGTTGTTGTATGGTAGTTGCATGTTTAGAGTTTTAAAGACATTGCCAAAATGTGGTTCAGAATGGCCATAACATTTTACATTTTCAATAGGAATGGATGTCTGTTATGTACTGAATCATGTTCTTCATTCATAGATTGAACTTCTAGTATCCCAGAATATTGTGACTGTATTTAGAGATAGGACCTTTAAATATTTAAATTGAAATAAGATTGTTAGGGTGGACTCTAATCCAGATGATTAGTGACTTTTCTTTTTTGTTGTTTGTTTTCTTTTGGTACTGAGTTTAAGCATAGGACTTCACACTTGCTAGGCACACATTTTCCCAATGAAACATACTTGACAAAATTTGAACCCACAAAGATGCATGTGGATTTGTGGGTACAGGAAAGATCATGTAAGGACACAAAAATTAAGTATCTGTATCACCAAGTCAAGGAAAGAGATCTTAGAAGAAACCAAACCTGTTAATACCTTGATCCTATTGCTCTAGAGTGTGGGAAGATGTTTAAGCCACCAAACTAGGCAGCATCTTGCTGAGGTGACTTAATACAACGAGTAATCCTGTTGTTGTTCTTTTTTTCCTCTTTTTGAATTTGGTTTTTATTACTTTTAACTGTAGCTGTTCTGATAGGTATATAGTGATATTTAATTGTTTTAATTTACATTCTCTTATTGGCTAATGATGTTGGCCATCATTTCTTGTGGTTGTTACCTGTATATCCCATTTAAGTGTTCTTTATATATTCTAGATCCTAGCTCTTGCTTGGTTATGTGATTTATACTTTTTCCCATCCTGTGTAAGCTTGTCTCTTCCATCTTTCAATGTGAACACCCACAAAAGTTGTTTTTGGTTTTGGTTTTTCCTTTTTTGGGACAATGCCTTTGTTCTTAAGGCTAACTTAGCCTTAAATCCTAAAAGTGAATTAGTCCTAAAGTTTTATTGTTTTCCATTTCCATTTAAGTCCATGATCTGTTTTGAGTTAATTTTTTATGTGAGGTGTCAAACTCAGTTCAAGGTTCACTTTTTGCCTGTGGATGTCTAGTTGCTTGGGCACTATTTGTTGGAAAGGTAATTTTTTTTCCATTGAATTGTTTTTGTAGCCTTGTCCAAAAACAGTTGGCATATTTGTGTGCTTCTATTTCTGGTGCTGTAATTTTCCCTCCAGCATTGCTTTTGCTGTGTTCCCTATTTTTTTTGATAGATTATATTTTCATTTTTAGCCAGTTATATCTATTTTTCTCTTCAAATTTCTTTAGTCTATGGGTTATACAATCTTTTCACTTCAATTGATATGCCTGTTGTGTGTTTAAGTCATTCTCAATTATTTACTTTCTCACATATCTTGAGCAGCTTCTATCTTGTATAGCTGTGTTTTTTAGACCCTTATAATTGTTATAAGAACTGACGCTTTTATAAGAGAATATAGTCTTTATAATTTATGTGGACATAATTGGAATTAATTTTTTTGGATGGGTTCTAGATTGAACCCATATTTCTGCACTTTCTACACCCCAACCCTCAAATAAAATTGAAAAATGTGCATGACCTATTCTAGTTACAAGAAATACCTACTTCACTAATTTAAAGAATATATATATACAAACATACATATATATATATATACATATATGTATCTCCAAATGGAATTTGATAATAGGAGACTAACATTTGTTTCAGATTGCCGAACATATTTTTTTGTTTGTTAGTTTTTAGTGAATTTATACTCTCCCTCTCTATCAGAACATGGGCTATTTAGGAATGTGTTGTTTGATTTCTAGTGGTTGAAAATTTTCTCCCTAACTCTGCTATTAGTTTGTAATTTGATACTGTTGTGATCAGAGAAAATAGTCTATATGATTTCCAATTATGTTAAATTTGTTGAGATTTGCTTTATTTCTTAGGGTCTACCTTGGTATGGTCTGTCTTAGTTTATTATGTTTTATGAACATCTGCAAAGGTAAGTGTGTTTTGCTGTTTGATATAGTATTAAATACATTTTGACTAGAAAATACTATTCAAGGGTACTTGAGTTTTATATTTTTGTGGGTTTTCTGTATAATTTGTGTATCAGTTATTGAGAGAGATGTTGATTACAATTAACTGTAACTGTGGATTATCTTTGAGATTTTGCTTCACTAACTTCCTGGTTTTCTCATGTATTATATACAGTTTAGCATTTGCTATGTCTTCTGCTTTGTGTGTATGTGTGTGTGTGTGTTTCTGGGTTTTGAACTGAGGGCTTCATGCTTGCAAAGCAGATACTGTTGGCCAGCGATTTTGCATTTATTGGAACTGGAACTCATTTTATACTTGATGGCAACCTGGACTGTGATACAGCTGTTTGTGCCTCCCTGTGTTACTGGTATTACAGGTACAGACTACCATGCCCAGTCATTGTGTTTGCCCTGTAACTAGGATGATGGGTAAATATCACCACATGTAGCTGTGGTCAACTACTTTTGTCTGGGCTGGTCTCAGGCCATGATCCCCCTTCCTAGCCACATAGCTAAGATCTTCTTGATAGATGGAGCCTCTTATTTTGTAATATATCTGTCTGGTAGTTTTCTTTGCTCTGAAGTCTATTTTTATAAATTATTTTAGCCAACCCTGCCTTCCTCTGGGCCATATTTACAGGAGTTATTTTTTTTCTATCATCTTCTTACTTTCAACCTTACTTTATAGTTGTATTCAAAGTAAGCTGCTTCTAAGAAGTAGCACATAAGTTGGGTCATACCTTTTTATTTATTTTATTTATATTGCTTTTAATGAATGTGTTTATACTATTTATACTTAATGTCATTATGTTAGGGCTTAAATCTTTTTTCCCCCTGTTTATGTCTCTCTCTGTCTTTGTTTACAATTCCCTGCCTTCCTGTGGGTAACTTACCGTATTTTAAATTCCATTTTGAGCTAGCTATTGGACTTTTGAATATATGCCTTTGTACATCTCTTTTGTAGTTGCTCAAGGCATTATATTATATACAGTATGGTTCATTACACCCTGCTCTTGTCATCATTTTACCAGTATGCATGAAGAATAGAAACCTTACCTTTCTTTCTGTATCTTTATCCTTCATCATTTGCAATGTAATTATCTTAAAATGTTTCCTGTATATACATTTAGAACAGTTTTCTTCTAACTGTCAAACATAATTTAGAAATGAATTTCACTTCATCTGTCAAACATAATTTAGCAAATAAGAGAACAGCAGGGTATGGTGGTACACTCCTATATTCCCAAATACTTGGGAGGCAGAGATTGGGAAGATTGTTGCTCCATGACAGCCGTACATCTGTTCTGCCTCAAATGCCCAGTTTTTTAATCTCAGGACTAGCTCCTGTTACTTTTGTAACTTTGGCACTATTAGGTGTTGACTCTATTGCCAACTGTTTTAGAAGATTTTAAGCTGGATGCATTATAAAATGTTAAAATAATTATGTTCTACACTATAGTTGCTTTGTGTTCCTTTTAAAGTGAGGGGTAATCATTGTAATTTTGGATGTTAAAATATTTGTACTACCAACATGTGGAAGACTTACTGGTTGCTGAGTATTGGACTTAAACATTGAGATACTAGATAATTTAATGATTTAGAACTAAGTGTAAGTGTAGATCATTTATAAAACTGCACATTATGGCCAGCTGGGAAGCTTGGGAACAATTCTTATGCCCGGGTCCAAGCCCATAGTTTATGATCCAGTTGGTTTGGAGTGGTGCTGTGGCATTGATTTTTTATGAAAGCTTTCAAGCAACTCTGATGATATTGAGCCAGGTCAAGATATAAGTGAACACCGGTGGTTTCAGTTGTTTCTAACATTCTTTCCTAGAATGCTTCTGTCTGTGCAGATTTGAATTTTGTCTTTGAAAGTTTTTAATGTCACATTTTTTGAAAACTCTATTGTTCATCCTGCAAATGACACCTAGCTGATTTTAGTAAAAAGCAACTGTTTTTCAAAGAGAAGACATTTTTGTGTAAATAGTTAGGTCTTTCAGCAACTTAATGGGAAAGCTCAATATCCTTTTTCAAAGATTTTCTTTAATTCTCCATTTTTTTTTAAATTTTAAGTGCTTTTAGGAATAGTGCAGTGAATGTAGCATCCAATGGAGTCCTTATTTAAACAAAATAATTTTCTTTTCTTTTTTAAATTGGGTTTTGGTGGTATGGGGGGTTGAACTCAGGACACTATACTTGCCAGAGAGGTGCTATACAATCTGAGCCATGCTTCCAGTCTTGTTTTCTGCTGGTTATTTTAAAGTTAATGTGTCTTGAACTTTTTCTGCATGGGTAGCATCCTGAGTAGCTAGGATTACAGGTGTGAGCTACTGGTACTTGGCTTGAACTGTAGAATGTCTTCCTTATCTACCAATCTGATTTTGGAAGTATTTTTTTTTCTGTCCAGAACAAAAATAAATAGCTAAGAGTATGAGAATCTCAACTAGTTAACAAAGAATTAACAACTAGTGTAGAGAAGTTAAGCATTGTAGTAAGGAATGTGAGTCTGGAATGTCTAATGATAAGACTGGCACAGGCATGTGGCATCTAACTAGTTCATATATTTAACTTAGGAGACTAAGGGCTTTTTGCTTCAAATAATAAGGACAGTTGGGGCTAAGGAAGTAAGGGCAGTTAAAAAGAAAGGAGAAAAGAGGCCATTTAATAATAAGGAACATACAGAAAAAGAATCAAAGATAAAAATTCAATTAACTTTTCTGACAACAAAGCTTTCCTCTGAGAAGGAAGAAATTAGGTGCTCTAGTTCCTTATTTATTTTGGGGACACATATTCAGTTCAGTTCGTTATATATGACCTCTATAAGCAAAATACAGAAAAGACTGTAAAATACACCTTTTGAGAACGGAAGTTTCTCACTTCTTGCACAACTTGACGTGACTAAGGGACTACTACAGGCGAGTTGGTGCTTTGTATTTTGTTACCTTTAAAGAGTGAACACAGTTATTGAATTATTGTCAAATGTCAAATTCTCTTCTTTTCAAACTGTAGTACATGCTGTGGATGTTTTCATGTATATGTTTATGGAATCTAAGGATTTTGAAGGAATTTAATCACAGAATATCTGAAAATCATGAGAAGGCATTCATTTTTTTTATTATACCAACAGTTTTCCATAGGTTTATTTGTATAATAGTTTTACACAATATTTATGATATAATTTCAAAATTTGTGTGTCATGTTTGGGGCTGTCTCTTTGAGTGAGTAGATAAGGGTCCTAACTCGTATGAACTATGGGGAGTGGACATTGAAGAGTCTATAAGCAAATATGCTGAGAGGACATGCTTAAGTACCCTTTGTGCCACTGAAAGTAAATCTATTGCTGTGTTTGGCACACATGAGTGGTTGCCAGTGCTTATTCTGGAAACTAAACACTGGCCCAATTCTTAAATAAAATAAACTAAATTCTTTAAAAAATGATCCCTTAAAAAATCTCGAAATGATCTCAGCTGTTTTTCTTGCATTCTCTGAGTTTCTTCTGTGTTCAAGAAACATACTTGGAGCTTGTAGGGAAAGGGCAGAGATAATTAAAATTGCCTTAATCCCTGACCTCCTGCAGCATAGACCTTTAATAGATGCCAATTTTTTTTTTTGGTTGAAAATGTAGGCTATCATGTAAGCAAGTAAGCAAGGATTAAAAAAAAAATCATGTCATGTCCCCCAAAATGCTTAAGCCAAAGTCATCATGAGGAGCTATCTGAACAGCTAGGCCAGTAGGCTCCAGCGATAATCTGTAACGGGGCTCAAGGGCTCATGTTTAGTTATAATTTTTTTTTTGATTTGTGGGTCTTAGGAGTTTGTTCAGAGAAGCATTCACATGGAATTTTTGTCAGTAATGATTTAAAGTTGTCCTTTTAAAGATTTAAAAATGATTTCATTTCCTCCTATATTGTATGTATTGGAAAGCAGGGCAAATATAATATTCATACTGTTTTCCTTTAAGCTTCTTTCTGATTACATAATCAGCTTAGTTTTAGACCAAGAAAAGTAAGATAAAGCACTGATTAAATAGAATCAAGTTTAAATCAGGGGCAACTGCTTTTTATGTATTTTGACCAAAAACGATGTTTATTTTGTTTAAATATAAAGTAAAACCACTTTTGGTTTTATGTTATTTTACTCTCAAATTTTATTTTGGTCTCAATTCTTGTTTTAAAAGCCTTTGGACAGCAATGTATTCTTGATTTTAAAACTAAAAAAAGAAAATGAAATAAAATTTAAAAATTGTATTGGATTGTTTTCCAGTCATGAGTGCCAAAAAACATATTAAGTCAAGGATGTGTTCTAATTTATATTGACTAGCAATCAGAAGCATGTATTCCAGGGTACAAACAGTGCCATTTCTCCTGTGAACTGTATATTAATGTTACCTTTTCTATTTCTAAGCTTGTAATTTTTTATATAAAGATTGAAGCTTTCATAAGGATCTACCCTTTACCCATATATATGCAATAATATGTGGACATCTACATAAAAAATATATCTATACTTACTATTTGAGGACCTTTTGTATGCTCTGTGATGTCTTGACCTTTCTGTTCAGCAAGCTCACATCAGGAGAGAGCTAAAGGTACTGACTACCTATGTCACACTGTCCTATCAGGAAAGATCACACCAACAAGACAAAGCACAGATAGGAATTCCTTAAGCCAGGAATTGTATATGTGAGTATTTCAGCAGAGAGGGCAGCATAGCACTTGCCCAAACATCGAAACATCATGGCCCTTTTACAGGGCTGTGTTATTTTTATTTTTACTTTTGATGCCAATCCTGGGATTGAAGTCAGGGCCTGAGTGCTGTCCTTGAGCTATTTTGATCAAGGCTAGTGCCCTACCCCTTTAGTCACAGCTCCACTATCAGCATTTTTGGTAGTTAATTGGAGATAGAAGTGTCATGGACTTTGCTGCCTGGGCTGCATAGCTAGGGTTAACAGGTGTGAACTACCAGCACCAACCAGTCTTGTGTTTGGTTTCTTGCTGATGAGAAGACTGTTGTAAGAGGTGGCCATAGTGACCGACCATTCAGAGCTTTCAATAGAGAAGTAAGGTAGTTAATTTTACCTGTGTGAAGGGTAAACTAACAAGAGTCGGAATAAGGAAATTTGCCAGAGATTATGTTGTTTTGATGTAGAAGTGCTGTTGAGGAAAATGGTAGAGGCAGCAGATTATGTGAGCATTTTTATGTAAATGGTATGGAAAAAGAATGTTATCTTAGGTTTTTATAATGTATATGAATGTGTGTATGTTTACTTAGTTTTATCTTGAAATATTCTTAGATTTACAGAAAAGTTAAAAGTGCAATGAATTCTCATATACCCTTTACTTCAAATCCTAATGTTA
Organism: Perognathus longimembris pacificus; assembly: GCF_023159225.1. NCBI lineage: Eukaryota > Metazoa > Chordata > Mammalia > Rodentia > Heteromyidae > Perognathus > Perognathus longimembris. The sequence goes on from NC_063164.1 coordinate 45,765,386, forward strand.
ATTTTTTTCCACACTTGCTTTTCATAAATAATAAATAAATGTTATATCTTGCCTGAACCATTTGAAAGTGATTCATACATATCATCTCCTGAAGGTTTCATTGTACACTACCGTCCATTTCCCCCAAGTAAATCTATGATATAAATAAATCCCATGACATTTTTCTCTCTTTCCTTCTTTCCTTCTTTCCTTCTTTCCTTCTTTCCTTCCTTCCTTCCTTCCTTCCTTCCTTCCTTCCTTCCTTCCTTCCTTCCTTCCTTCCTTCCTTCCTTCCTTCCTCCCTTCTTTCCTTCCTTTCCCCTCCCTCCCAACCTTCCTCACTCTCTCTCCCCCTTCTCTGTCTGTCTGTCTGTCTGTCTGTCTTTATTTCAGTGCTTGGCTTCGAATTTAGGACTTTATGCTTATCTCATGCCTGTTCAGGTTACTTGTTTGGCCAATGTTCTACCACTCAAACTCTGCTTTTGGCTGGTTATTTTAAAATATAGTCTGGTAGTCTTTTCTGCCCAGGCTGACCTCAAACCCTATCCTCTAGATCTCCACTGGCTGACTAGCTAGAATTATAAATATGAGCCACCAGCGCCTGATTAGGACATTTTCTTTTATAATCACAATATAACAAAAATTAAGCAATTGCTGATAGAGTACTATGAAGATATTCAAATTTTGCTAAATTCTCTAATATCCTTTGTGTGTGTGTGTGTGTGTGTGTGTGTGTGTGTGTGTGTGTGTGTGTGTGTGTGTGTGTGTGTATGTACACATGCATGTGTGCTGACCCTGGGGCTTGAACTCAGTGCTTGGGTACTGTTTGCTGAGCTTTTTTGCTCAAGGCTAGTACTCTACCACTTGAGCCACAGCTCCACTTCTAGCTTTTTGGTAGTTACTTGGACATAAGAGCTTCATGGACTTTCCTGCTCAGGCTAGTTTTATGTATGAGCCATCAATGCCTGGCCTAAAGTCCTTCTGAGCAAAAGAAAGCCCTTTATTCCCTGGTTCAGGGTTCTGTTCAAGGTTGTATGTTACTTTTTATTTGTTATGTCTCCCATTCTTTTGAAATCTAGAACATATTCTTTCCCTTTGTATCGTAATACAAATAGGACATTTTTTAAAAATACAGGTCAGTTATTTTTTTAGACATTCCACCACTTGGATGTGTGTGATGTTTCCTCATTATAAGAATCAGGCTGTTCACTTTTGGCTGAGATTCTGCAGAAGTGGTGTGTTCTGTGTGTCCTCTCAGGAGGCCATGCAGCTGTTCTATTCCATTCTTGGTGATGTATACTTTTATCACTGTTATGGTAATATCTCTCAGGATTCCCCACTGGAGAATTTCTGGTTTTCACTTTGTAATTAACATATATGTGGGGTTAACATTTGAAGTTACGTAAAAACCTTATTGTAAAATTTAAAATTAAAGTTATCTATAAGTAGTTGTACAAATGGGATGCCATTTTAAAAAACAGTTTATGAATATATCTTGAACAATATGACCTCTTTCAACATTCTCACTCATCCCTCCCTTGCCCACACTTTACCTCACTCTTATTAATTTTATAGGATATATATTGCATTCTTGTTCTCATTTCCCTCTCTCTCCTCTTCTTCATTGCCTACCCCTTTCAGGTAGGTGCTCCCTGGTGTTTTAATTTACTAAACATTGATTTTGGTTTTCTAAGGAATTACGCTATTTGAGATTTCCCTTGAATCTACCGTATTTCAGCTAATACATCTGTATATAGTTACATACTATCCAACATATCTACTTATGAGTTTGTAAGCTAAATCTGCCATTTACATATAAGGGAAAATGTGGATCCTTTGTCTCTCTTGGCCTGACTTACTTCATTTAACAGATAAGTGGGACTGCATTAAACTCAAAAGTTTCTGCACAGCAAAAGACATAACAACAACCTAAAAAGACAGCCTATAGCCTGGGAGAAGATTTTTGCCAGCTGGACATCATACCATGGCCTAATATCCAGAATATACACAGAACTTAAAAAATTAAATGCTCAAAAAACCAACAACCCAATTATATAAATGTGCTGAGTTAAAGAGAATCTTCTTAGAAGAAGTAAAAATGGCCAATAGACAGATGAAGAAATACTCCACATCTCTAGCCATAAAAGAAATGCAAATCATAACAACATTGAGATTCTACTTCATTTCAGTTTGAATGGCCATTGTCAAGAAAACAAATAGCAGATGCTGGTGAGGATGAGGCCATAGGGAAACCTAATACACTGTTGGTATAAACTTGTTCAACCACTCTGACAAGCAGTATGTGGAAGTTCCTTAGAAAATTAAATGTAGAATGACCCTATAATCTTAATTCTGGGCATTTACCCAAAAAATTACAAACCATAGTACAGTAAAGCCACCAATACACCATGTTTATTTCAATACCATACACCATAACCAAGATATGGAATCAGCCCAGATGCCCCTTCTTGAATAAATGGATCAAAAAATGTGGAATATATATACAAAATAGAAATTTACTCATTCATTAGGAAGAATGATATTGCAACATTGTAAAGAAATGAAAGCCTTAAAAAAGACCTCCTTTTAATATAATTTCTACTCAGGCTTGACATTTAGCCATTATTCTTTCATGAATCATCTATGTCCTTTTGATATGTGCCTATAAACCCCTTGGAAACAAGTGTTCTTGAGTCATCAGCATTTATCCAACTTATTTGCATGTACCTGCCTTATCCAATTTTGGAAGCTACCACAGGTTGACAGACATATTAGTTGAGATTGATCTGTCTATGTAACTGTGAACATATCTGTTGTCATCATTGTCATCATCTTCATCATTATCATCATCATCGTCATCATCACGTATGTAATTTATTAGTCTACATCTTTAAAGAGGCAGACAGATCCCATCTTCAGGGAATAGGCTAGAGGTCTAGGATTCTGATGGTTTAGTTAAGGCTGTCAGGTAGGAAGAATTGATAGTTTAGATGGATTCTGAAGGCAGTCCGTTGGAGGAAAGACCCTTACTGGGGTTAGTCTTATTCTTGTGTCAGGATTTCAACTGACCGAACGAAACCCACTGACATGGATGGTAATTTGCTTTACTCTGCAAGTTAAATTATTAGTATGACCCCATAATACCATCACAGAAACACAAATTAATGTTCAGTCAATTATCTGGGCAACCTGTAGCCCAGTTGAACTGGTGCATAAAACTAACCCTCAGAGCCCTTTCAGTGCACAACTTTAGAGCATCTCCCACCCCCAGTTTTTATCAATATTAAAAACTATGAGTGTGCTTTTGTTGTTTGTGTGTGTGTGTGTGTGTGTGTGTGTGTGTGTGTGTTCTCTTCCAAACTTTATTACTGGGCTCTTTTGGCCTCCTTCACTTTCCATGGTTTAGCTCCCTTGGACAGAGGGGCACCTGGCTTCTGTTAGTCATGGTCTGCTTATTTATTTGCCCAATCTTAGAATATACAGGAGGTAATTCAGAACTGCTTAACACTGTAAGAAGCCCATTTATTGGATTTTAGTGCTTATTTCGGTTCTTTTGTTTACAATCTGTGAGTTAGTAGTAAAAATGTTATGCTTAAAAGTTACTTGGCTCCTTTCTCTGTTACTGTTGTTATGATAATTATGAGAAATACCATTAGAGGCTGTTTAATTTCCATTTGAGACATTGTTTTCCTCCTCTCTTATCCTTATTTTTCTTTGAACATTTGAGGAATTAGCATGGTTCCCAAAGTCAGAACTATACAAGAAGTTATACAATGAAAAGTGTTAGTCATTTCCCATTTCTTCCACTGCTTCTCCAACTTGTCATTTCTTTTTTTTTTTGGCCAGTCCTGGGCCTTGGACTCAGGGCCTGAGCACTGTCCCTGGCTTCTTTTTGCTCAAGGCTAGCACTCTGCCACTTGAGCCACAGCGCCACTTCTGGCCGTTTTCTGTATATGTGGTGCTGGGGAATCGAACCCAGGGCCTCACGTATACGAGGCAAGCTCTCTTGCCACTAGGCCATATCCCCAGCCCCCAACTTGTCATTTCTAATCCACTTGCTTTTCCTCCTCTAGGAAGTTTCTCTTGTTAGTTTCTTATTTATCTAATTTGTTTACTTTGCACAGAAAAACGTGTTCATCTTTCCTCTTGTTTACAATCCACAAAAGCACATGCTATATACTCTTGTATATACTCTGTCTACAAGCTGGAGCCTGTTCTGTTAAGTTCTAGTGCAAGTCTAAAGGCTTGCGAACCAGAACAACTGTGGTATAAGTTCCAGCCATTCCAAGGGTGGGAGACGACTAGGGTTTTAGTTCAAATTGTCAGTTAAGAATTTCAATCTTTCTGTTCTTTTTGGTTCTCTTTGGGCCCTCAACACATTAGATAACTTTCACTGACTTTGGGATAGGTTGTTTTCTTCAGCTGTTTCCTCAATCCAGATGCTAATCTCTTCTCCTCCATATTAAAAATAACATTTAACCAGATAGCTGGCTAAACGTTAGCCAGTCAAGTTGATATATAAAATTTGCTGGCATACCTTTGGAACATTGCCTGTCAAGACTGCCTCCTTCAGTTGTCTATGCCTTAAATTACTTCTTTGCAGTATTCTGTCATCTCTCAACTCTTTAGAATTTTTTCACTTGGGGTGAGTTTATCTATATATGATTTTAAAGACAATTTTAGGTCTTCTGTTATTATCCTCTTCCGTGCAACTTTTCTCCTAGATCCACTCATATTCTCTGTGATTCTCTAATGGGAGAGCTGGGGCAATGTTTGTACCAGAATGTGACTTGTATTTTCTACTTTAATTGGTTTACAGCTGGTAGTTTGTATTATAGTTTGTTTTATAGTGGTGTCGAAGGTATGGAGTTTCTATGGTTTTATTTGTTCTTTGAAAGACATGTTGCAGGATTTGGATTTACATAGTCACCAACAGCTCACTTATAGATAATCTATAAATAATGAAACTATTTGTTACTTTTTCACGACTGTGACAGAATGCCTGAAGTAAGTAACTTAAGGAAGAAAATGTGTATTTGGTTTCATGGTTTCAAAGATACAGCAGTCAATTGGCCCAGAACTTCAATAGGAATCTGAGGCAGAGGAAACCTGTTCACTTTCTGTGGACAGAAAGCAGAGAGACAAAATAGGGAGGGACTGGGGACAAGATACCCACAAGGACCTGCCCTCTTGACCTATACTTCCTGCAGCTAAATCCTACCTCCTCAAGTTTCCAGAACATCTCAAAATAGTGTTTCCAGCTAGGACAAGGTAGTCAGAACATAAGCATGTGAGGAACATTTCATATTCAAACAATAACAGAAATAGTTATTCAATCAACATTTCCCCCTTACCGGTACAGTAGACACTATAGTCCAGAGTACTTTTTGTGCATTCCACCAGTCAGATTCGGTAGCATTCTAGATGAAGTCTGTGTGCTTTTCTGTTGTAGACAAAGCTCCTCAGAGTATAGTTTTCTTCAGTAAGGACCACCCCTATTTCTACCATAAGCCTTACAGCTGAACACAGAAACATTGCAATATCCTTTGCCCCCTCTATCTTCACATAAACTCAAATAGAATTTCCTCTCACTTCTAGTAAGGGGAAGAGATTAGCCCTATTAAAAAGATGATACAATTCCTCAGCATGTAAAATCTGTAATTGAATTAAGAAGTATGTTTGGTCCAGGAATAGTTTTGAGAAAGACCTAGTATACACTGAGGCTTCCTGCCCTAGGTTGATGCTTGCTTTTTACACTGTGAGTATCTGGACTCCATGAATAGAGTACTGAGTCAGTGCTTAGACAGATGCTAAGATAGACAGCATAAGAAAAAGGTATTTAGGAAGAATATTTGTCTTAGTTTTGGTCTCTTTATTATTATTTTTAATCATTAAAGTGAGTTTAAGCTAAAGGTGGTTTTATAGGGGAATTCTGGCTTATCACTTTACTCTGAATGGCAGCCATGTCCAATTAAGGAGCTAAAGCCACAGTGAGACTCAGGAAAGTAACTTGTTTTAGGCCATAAAACTAATAAGGGACAAAGTTATTATTTGACTCAGACCCACTTGTAATAATTTTACGATTCTGAGTGTTTGTTTTCACAGAAGCAGAATGTAGTAGTAAGGGCGCCAGAGGCCAAGCCGAAATCCTTGAAAATGGGGTTCTTTGATGCATCTCTCTAGCTGGGATATTTTGTATTAGAAGCAGTGATCTCTTTCAGAAAGCCCTTTACCTTTAAATCACTTTTTAGAAATTAAACATTTGTATGGCTTTTCATTTTTATGCAGTGGAATTTGTGATGTGTGGTCCTACAAAAATGTATCTTCAAATTGCAAATGCCACAGTCTTACAGAGTTAGAGTATCATAAAAGTTGATGGAAAAAATTGAGCATTACTGATCCAGTATTTTGGGGATCCTTTTGCTAGCAAAAGCTTTTGTCTGAAATTATCCAAAGGAATCCAGGGTTTTCTCAGTTGCTCTTTTCTGGATAACAGATCAGATGATTTGTCTCTCAAGTAGTAGAGTCAGAAGCCCCATCTAAATGTTAGAGGAAAAACTAGGAATTGAAAAGTATTTATAGATATGGAAGAAAAAAAATGAGTTGAGGGTGGGTGATAGCATTTATTACAGTGAAAGTTTAGATATATTTTCAGGCAATGGAAAAAATGTGTATGTAAATAGTGACCTTATTCCCCAAGTGTTGAAATGCAGATTATGACAATTCATTTAGGGTATAAAGGCAGTGTGGTCAAATAAGCCATTTCTAAAGGCCTAAACTTTTGGAGTGCCTCAGTATAGGAAGTCTTCATAAAATGCTTCTTTTTATTCATTATTCCAATGGCTCAAGATGTTTCAGTTAATTTAATATTTTGTTCAAAGAAAGTACATGCTCTATTCATAGTGTTATAAGTTTAAAATTATCTAAACTTATTTTTTTCCTTTGCTTGCTAATTATTCTGTTACATGGCACCTAAACAAGAAAGCTGGCAGAATCATAATGAAAGATAACACATATTCATTGTGCATTGGCCAAGTGCCTGGAGCTCACTGAGGCAAACAAATAGACACATTCAAATGATCCAGACAACACCTTCTTTGGATGTCAGGAAAAAAATTTGATTTTATTATTCGAATAAGTAATAATTGTTAAATGTAGAATACATTCCTAAATGTTAATACTTGTCATGATCATAATTTTGGTTCTATTTTTAAACCAGTCTTAAGTTTATGACATTTATATTCCTCACCAAACAGATCTGCCTGCTCTTCTGACCATCCCACTGATTATATGCCACAGTGGGTGAGTATTTTGGATATAAATTCTTGCCTTTCTTAGTGTCAATAATTATATATATATATATATATATATAATATTCTATGAGGGAGAGAGAGAAACAAATAAAGCTGAGAAAATGTCTATAGTCACAGAGAAAGGCCTTAAGATGCAGGACTAGAAGTCTCTAATGCCAATAACATGGCAGGAGCTGGAATTTAGTTGACCTTTCTGTCTACCAGCACACCTGCTTCTTTTTAATACTGTGTTATCAGCTGTGGTCGCCTTCCTAGGCAATTTTAATTGGGGGACAAATTCTCTTTCACAAAGAACTTTAGATTATGGTGAATATGAGCACATGTGGTCCATTTCTTGTCTTCTCTTTATTTTGACAGTTAAAAAAATAGCACTAACTCCAAAAATACATTTTAAGGGATTACAGCGTGTTCTTTACACTACTGGTATGCTCAGAGATTTAGTCATTTGTAATTTTATCATGGGCACTTTCAAACATACAGAAACACTGGAAATGTAAAAGGAAGCACTGTCTATTACCTACTTCAGTTATTTTAAATGGCCAGTCTTATTCTAAGTTTATCACCCTTTCCCAAATCCCAGTACTGATCTACTTGTTCATGAAAATTCATGTATGGAGACTTAATCCCATGATAGTGGTATTAGGAGGCATGGCTTTGGGAGTGATTGAGACATGAGGGAATGGGAATAGTCACTCTTATAAAAAGACTGGTTAAGAGGAGTATTCTTTCTTGCTGTTGTATTTTTCTACCATATATAGTTATGAAGACAATGCCATGTGTGAGTACCTTCACCAGATAGTGAGCTGGCTGGTGCCTTGATCTTAAGACTTTCCTCCAGCTTCCAGAACTGAAAAAGAAATATATTATTTGTAAGCTGCCCGTTCTTAGATATTGTATTATAGCACATTGAGCAAAGTAGGATATCCAGATGTATTTCGTTGAAGTGTATATGTCACTAAAAGATAAGGGCCTCTTTAAAAAAATAATCTTCCAGAATATACAGTGTTTAAAGAAATTTGTCTTTGCAGCTGCAGTATGTTCTAATTATAGTGGAAGTCAGCAAGATAAATTGCTAAGCATATGCAGTTCAGTTTATAGACTTTCTGGAGCATATTGCTTACAGATTTTTAGGTTTTTTAAAATTCTTAAAATATACATCATTGTCATCCAGATTTTTCTGATTTTAAAGTGCACAATTCTGTTGTTTACTTAGAAAAGGCTGAAGCTTTACTAAAATAAAATTTACACACTATAAAATTCACTTATTTAAAAATTATATTCTTATTATCTTTCAGTAGTTGTACAAAGGATTATAATTTAACATATAAGTTTATGAGTACATATGAGCCTCTTGATCAATATCACCTATTTTAATTATAAAATTCAGTGAAATGATGAAAAAGTTGTAGTAGATAATCTATGGTTCCACCTCCATGATTTATAAATTTGTTCATTTCTCTATGACTTTAGACACATTGATTTCTCAATTTTTTCATCAGAAAAAATGTTACATTAATAGAATTGTATGGAGATATTGATATAATCATCTGAATATGAGGTTATATTCTTGGAACAGAAAAAGTATCTGTATAGGTTATTTGTAATAAGGTCAGGACTATTTTAGTCTGTTGGATCAAGAATTCATTAATGAGAATTTCTTGAGTGTGGTCTAGGTGGAGTCAGTGGTATTAAACTACTAATCAGTTAACCAGTAATTAGTGGAGGAAGGGAAGTTTAACTACTAACAGTAGATGCCATCTGTTGAGTGTTTACTGTTTTAGAGCATAGTAGACATTTTTTATACAAGTTAACACACCTCATTCTCAATCCTATGAACTAGATTCAATGATGATTCCTTAAAAGAAAATAAAGAAATTGCCCCCAAACACCTAACTAGTCAGTGGCTGGTGGAGAGTTGCTTTGTGGCTCTAAAACCATGATTATTGGGACTAAAGTGTTCTTCAGAGCAAATAACTCTTGGGAACAGAGTCTTATGGCTGAAAGAGCTGCAGCCAAGAACATTGTTGCTTGGGAAAGGTAGCTAATATTGCTAACAATCCTTGTGAGGAATGAAAGGAGCCATTATGCTATAAATATTTGATTTTTGCTGTTATTTTTTTTATTTTTTTGCCAGTCCTAGGCCGTGAACTCAGGGCCTGAGCACTGTCCCTGGCTTCTTTTTTGCTCAAGGCTAGCTCTCTGCCACTTGAGCCACAGCGCCACTTCTGGCCATTTTCTGTATATGTGGTGCTGAGGAATCGAACCCAGGGCCTCATGTATATGAGGCAAGCACTCTTGCCACTAAGCCATATTCCCAGCCCCTCGCTGTGTGTTCTTTGTTACATTAATCTAACAGTGAAGTGGCATTGCAGTTATTGGACAAATTAAAGTATCTGTAGTATGTTTCATATTGTTTGGTAGTTTTACCACAACTACAACATATGCCTTTTTTTTTTGTACTAATCCTTGAACTCAGGGCCTGGGTACTGTCCTTGAGCTTTTGTGCTCCAGTATAGGCTCTCTGTAGGAAGGGATTTCAGGAGAATATTTTTCCTCCAGAATTCCATCAATGTGAAATGCTTTTCTAAAAGAAAATGTTCCTTATCCCTTTTTGTTTTATTAAGTGAGCAACCAAACTCTTACGGATCTATTTATAAATTACCTTTCACAATAAAAGCCCAAGATTTAAAAATTCATACAGTGAAGGAATTCTTGAATCTAGACCTTCAAAACTAAAGATTTCAAGCTGGCAAGTGCCTAGTAGAATGGTTAGACTTCCTTCCTCTTCTGACTTTGTAGTCAATAATGGCCATGCTCCTGCAGAAAGACAAGAGGCCAGTGGAAAGTTAGTTGGCTTATTTGTGGGCTTGGGAAAGGTTTCCAAATGGTAGGCTCAAGTACAGTGTAAAACTTTTAATGCCCCACTATATTCATTAATGTAAAATTACATTTTAGGATAAATTGAAGACATTTTCATAGAAAACTTAAGACTGGAAGTTGCTTTCTCCTTTTCTTCTTGTTTTCTTCCTTTCTACTCTGTCACTTAATATACTGGGTCTTGATCTGGTCAAACTGGTATTGTGTGGTGGTACTTGACTTTTAAATTTAGTAGAGGAGCTTGTTACACTTCTGGATGGTTCTGTATTCCTTACTATTTTAATTTTTATTTAATTTTATTTATTGCATTTTATTTTTTATTGCTATTATAAAGGTGATATACAGATGGGTTACTGTTACATAAGTCATATAATGAACACATTTCTTTTGGACAATGTCACCCCTACTTTTGCTCTTTCCTAGTTTTTACCTCCCATCCTGACCTATAAGTTGTATCATTAATTTTCAACATAGTGTCTAGTGAGTAACACTGCTGCATTTTACCACTTTTATTTTCATCTTTCCAGTATATTGTTGTTCTTTCATTTAAAACTGTATTTTTGTAAATGCAGATTAATAATCACATACAAAAATCACGTTTTTCTATTGTTGTTCCACTTTATTGATGAGTTATCCTGAAGGTGAGTAATGATTACTTCCACAGAAATTTATATTTTGATATGTGGAGTGGTAAATCCAGAAAGGCAGTGTGTGTGCTTATGTTTGTTTTAACCTCTTAAGATTGCTCTTACTCTGTGACAACAGTTGAAAAGTATTTCTAATATGAATTAGCTATATACTTTAGTTTTTATCTGGAAATGAAAGGCAAAGGAGCCAGTGTTCTGATTTTGTTCCTTGTCATTGTGTGTCTACATAATGTAGACTTATTGGACAATTTAGTTAGCGTTAGGCGATCTTAATGGGTTTCCACTGATTGTTAAAAAATGTTCTCTGAAGAATCTAACTGAATTTTCCAAGTAAACTGGTTGATTTATACTTATTGAGAGATGACTTCCAGTGCACCACTAAGCATCAATTATAATCTCTTTGGAAGTGTAATTTGCTCAGCCTTGATTAAAAGGCCTGTAATTGTCTTTCCTGGGGCTCAGCACATCCTCTGCTGCCCTCTAATGGCTGCCCATACACAGCACCCATTACCTAATGTATCCTAAGTCCAATGGGCCTGTCTCCAGCATGCAGTCAGCCACATGTGTTGGATGCTAGCTCAGTAGCAAATTGAGAGGAGCTGCTATGAGCAAAACTGTGTCTATAGTTGCTCCTCAAGATGTTGGCATTTGGGTAATAATAGTAAGGTTAGGACTTCAAGATTGTTTTTTCTCTACTATTGACTCATATACTTGTTCATTTAAATATACATTATATACTCACATATTTAGGCTCAACAGCCTTTTCATTGAAAAGTGGTGATCTACTCCACTAGAATGACCATGAACCAGCATCTATGTATTACTTAACATTTTATTGTGGATATAGTGGGCAGGTTGTTGTATTTTATAAGTTCCTCATTTATTTAACATATTGACAAGGTATTTAAATAACTACTGAAACATTTTTTTCTAATAGTAGCTATGCTTAACACTTGAAATCTAAAAAAAAATAACTTGAAAAACTACATTTAATTTAAGCAAGTAGTTTAGCACTCATCACTTTTTATTACCCATCTGCAGTGGAACAATGAAAGAAACTGAAAGAAAGAACTCTTGATGTTCTCATCTGCTGCTTAATGGAATTTACTCTGGCTAGGGTTAAAACTTTGATGCATTGATTATTTTCATTAAAAATAAATGGCAACAGATTTTTTTAAAAAGAAGCATGAGTGATCAGGCATAGTCCACTAAGCTCTTGGTTTTGCTTTCACTTCCTATTTCAATCAAATTTTTTTGTTGACTAAAACAAAATCTTTCTCTAGCTACCTTAGCAGTACAGGGATTTATTAGCAGAGTCTTGTACAGTTTACCAAATGAGAAATATGAAAATATAGGCTCAAAAATAGGACCAAAAAGTAGCTCAGAATTTGTGCTCATGATCACATAGGAAAAATCTGGCTATGAAGTCAGTTTTTTTTCTATGACTAAGTGACTTCTATGATTTCCTTGAGTTAGAAATTCTTTGATGAGTGCTGTTTTCTTGGTTCTAGCTTTTAAAGAGTCAAGAAGTCAAAATAATTTTATCAAAAATCCTAGGTATTATTTACCTTCTGTGATGGTATTTCCTTTGTTGGTAAAAAGGCGTTGGTGGGGTGCTAGTCCCTTAGCATGAATCGAAATAGGACATTGTTTTATCTGGATATAAGCGTGATTGTTTTTACTGATATCTTACTGTACTTGTGTGTGGGTTTTCTTCATACTGTCTGCAGCTTGCCAGACACCTATGGAATGTCCTTCAAATCAGTTAATTCAATTCATTTAGTGTAGTTCAGTTCACTTTTGGCACTAGGAACCAGAGCTAATGTTTATAGTCAAATCTGAAGGGATTTAACTCACACAACTGACCTTACTTTGGGTATGCGTTGAGTCCCCAAGTCATTGCATTTCTGTCAAAATTGGCTGCAAATTGGAGTTCTCAAGACTGACACCTTCCTCAGGGTTGATAATAAATTACATAGGAGAGATACATAGAGCAAGGTATTGAGGGAAATCATGGAGCCTACATCACCCTCCAAATATGCCACCTTTCTAAGACCTTCATGTGTTTGCTGCTTGAAAGACTTTAAGTTGTATTATGTAAGCATGAGTGTTTAAATCACTGGCCATAGGTGATTGACTCAATCCCCAGTCCCTCACATCTCCCCAGAATTTGATAGAGTAGGGCTGAAAGTTCTACAATGTTTGTTGTTTCTTGTAACCAGCTTCATCTTGGGCTTGTGTAGATATTCCCCCATATGTCACTTTATCAGTACGAACTCAGGTATGATAGGAGGAGGCTCATAGGAATAATAAAAGATATGCCTATCAGGAAAGTCCTAGAAGTTTGTGCAGTCCTCAGATCTCAGTCTCCTGAGTAGCTAGAATTACAGGTGTGAGCTCACACTTGTAATTATAGTTACTCAGAAGGCTGAGGTTATGGATATCACAGTTCGAAGCCGGCCTGATTAGGTAAATTCATGAGATTCTTATATCCACTTAACTACAGAAAAGAAAAAAGCCAAAAGTGGAGCTGTGTCTCAAATGGTGGAGCATTAACCTTGAGCAAAAAAGCTGGGGGACAGTACCCAGGCCCAGAGTTCAGGCCCCAAGACCAGCACACACACAGACACACAGACATGCATAACACATACGCAAACACACACACACGCACGCACGCACGCACAGAATCTTGTTGATAGTTCAGAGCTCCATATTTAAATAACCTGATGTCACTAGATATTTTCAGAGCTGCTTTATTGATACATGGATAGTGTGATGTGAAATGGCCTTTATGGAACCACATTGCCTGTGTGTGAAGCTTAGTTCTCTTACAAGCTGCATGATTTTTGAGACAATGTTTAACTTCTCTGAGTCCCAGTTGATTCTTTTGTTAAATAGAGGTAATAGTTGTACTTACCTCAGAAATAGTGAAGACTAAGTATGTTAACTCAAAATATCATTTATGATATTAATTAATAAAGAAAGCAATAGGAGATTAATTGCTTGATTAATTGATTTAGTCTGTTGACTCTTCAACAAATAATGTATTGAGACACTGCTGGTGTCAGACAGTATTCTAGCCCAGAATTATTACTCTGAGAAACAAGCCAGTGATTCCCAACCAGCTGTGATTTTTGCCAACTAGATATCATTTGGTGTTGTCTGGAGCTATTTTGGCTGTCAGGACTGATCAAGAGAGAGGTAAAGGAAGTTCTAATGGTATTTAATGGGTGGAAACCAGGGTTCTTGCTAACTGATCCACAACGCACAAGGCAAGTTCCTACAAAAATCGTTTATCTGGCTCAGAATATTAGTAGCTCTCAGTTGAAAAACCCTGGGCCAAGCCATCATGAAAACACTTTGTCAGAGAATAATTGTTTCCTTATAGCTGACATTTACCTTTCTGTGTTTTCAGAAGTGAGGCAGTGGAGTGAAATGGAGGCCTCAGTTATACTGCCCATATTGAAGAAAAAACTAGCCTTTCTTTCAGGTACGTTTCTGAAATTCAAAGTGTTTGATATGTTTGATGTATAAACTTATTTAAACTCTTTGATTAGTTTGACAGACATGCATTTTATTTTTTTCGGTTATGTTTTTCAAAGGTATTTCCTTTAATAGAATGGGGAAAAGGTGAGCTGTTATTTCTGGTTTAGCCAACCATTTTAATTCTATCTTGTAATTTGATTAAAATGACCTCTACAAAGTAGATGTTATAATTTCTCTCTTCTTAAGCAAAAGGTAATAATTAATAATTGAGTAGCAGGCATCTAAATAATTGTTTTTGGAATCAGTAATTAGTTATAATTAGCCTCTGACTTCCATCTTCCTGTGAGAAAGCCTTAGTGCACAGGAAGAATGTGAAGTATTATGGTGTTCTTATTCTTCACTGTTGGAAGTTGGTTGTATGTACCTGACTTTATTTTTACTTAAGAACATTAAGCATGTATTAGCTTTGGTGAGTATGGAGAAACTGTGAGACATTCTCCTGGTTTGTACTGATATGGGACACTGGAGTAGTGAATTTTATGGAATTCAGAATGAAATTGAGTAAATCTATACATAGTAATTGACATTATGGTCAGGGTTATTTGTCTTTTATTACCTTTTTATTTGTAATTCTCTTTAGGTCTCTTTGTTATAATTGTCTTGATAATATCCTTGATAATGTCCTTTTTCCCCCTCAAAATATTATGTGTCTTTATAAACTACATGGTTGTCTCATGCATATTATAAGAAATAAGGAATTGAATTGCCTTAATACTATTATGTATTTACATGTATTTTCTTTTTTAGCATATTTTTCTTTACTGCTTGGCATTTATATTTTCTCTATTCTTCCCTAAAATGAATGCTTTTTATAAACACCGGTATTTGTAGCCTATTTGATACAAGTGCATCAGTATAAATTCTTGTCTTAAGACTGTGTATATAAGTTTACATTTGGGCTTGTCAGATTGCCCTCCCAGGAAAATAATTTTAATTTGTCTTCTTCAGCAAAATATGAAATGCTTGTTTATTTCCAATCATGATGACATTGTTCTCTTTTTATCAATAACATTCTTGAATCCCCAGATACTTGTCCTTGTGCAACAGCACCATAATTTATCTTGGAAGTCTTTTACCTCTTGGCTTCTGAGTCTCTTTTCCTATTACACTGATGATTTTTGTCTCTTATTGAAAGCTAAGAATGTGGAGTTTAATGTGGTCCCTAGTGCTAAAATTATTCTTTAAAGAAAGCTCTCCAGTGCATCATAGTGCAACAGTTTAGGTGAGAACTTGCTTGTATAGTTGACTTAATGCATGGAGAAAGCTTAGAAGTTTTTTTTAATTTGTTTTGTTTTTGTTGCCAAGCCTGGGGCATGGACTCATGGCCTGGCCTGAGCACTGTACCTGGCTTTTGTGTGTGTGTGTGTGTTTTTTTGCCAGTACTGGGCCTTAAACTCAGGGCCTGAGCACTGTCCCTGGCTTCTTTTTGCTCAAGGCTAGCACTCTGCTACTCGAGCCAAGGTGCCACTTCTGGCCGTTTTTCTGTATATGTGGTGCTGAGGAATCGAACCCAGGGCTTCATGTATATGAGGCACACACTCTTGCCACTAGGCCATATTCCCAGCCCCCCTGGCTTTTTTTTTGCTCAAAGCTAACACTCTACTTCTTGAGCCACAGCGCCACTTCTGGCTTTTTTCTATATATGTGGTGCTGAGGAATCGAACTCAGAGCTTCATGTATACAAGGCGAGCACTTTACCACTAGGCCGTATTCCTAGTCCAAGCTTAGAAGTTTTGAAGAGTGAAAAAAGTTCTTAGTTCACTCCTTGTAGCTTTCTCTCTTGATATTTGATAATTAAAGGTGTAATTCTCTAACCTTTTGGTAATGGAGAAAAGTTTTAAGTCAAAATTATTCACTGACTAGTTTGAAAAATACTCTTGTAATCCAATTTTTATTTTTAAAAAGAGAGTCTTTCCAAGTGCCTGTGGCTCATGCCTGTAATCCTTAGCTACTTGGGAGGATGAGAAATGGAGGATCACATTTCAAGGCCAGCCTGGACAGAAAAGTTTTCAAGATCCCTTCTTAACCTATCTCTGGGTATAGTGTTGCATGTCTGTCTCATCCCAGGCTATGTGGGAGGATGAAAATGGAAAAGGTTGTAGTTGTAGGCTAAGTCTGGGCAGAACAAAACGGAAGAGACTTCCTTTCCTTGGAGGGAAACTGAATGTTGTGGTGGTGTGTGTATACCTATGATTCTAGCTTTTTGGCATTTTCTGTATAGTCTAAACAATTTTCAATAATGTTTTAACATACTTCATGATACAACTTAGCAAGTAAATAGTCCTATTTAATACTATTATTTCTCATAATAATATTGTTTTTCCTGACTTAAAGCTTTTCTTTCTAGATATAAATTTTATTTTACTTGCAAATGCTTATTATGCTAGGCAATGCAGTAGGCATTTGATGAAGTGCTTACACTAAGAGTAAGACTAAGTAAAATGATAACTGTTATGTTCAGATGAAGATTTTGAGGGTGAATTTTTTTCTTTTCTAGGTTTTTATGGTTTTGGTAAATCTCTGTAAACATTTATGAACTACACATACTTATAAAAATTTTCAAATGATGCCTTATGTTTGTAATTGTTTTACTAACATTGTCTCCAGCTATCTATTGCACATACAACTTTCTATATATTGTATATTAAAGAGAAGTTAAAAAATGTATCATTTTTGTAGGAGGAAAGGACAGACGAAGTGGCCTCATCCTGACAATTCCATTATGCCTGGAACAAACAAATATGGATGAGCTGAGTGTCACTTTGGACTACCTCCTCAGCATTCCAAGGTGACTCTAAAGGTGTCTTTTCTTAAATCTTGGTGTTTCTATACTTAGTAATGTGTCCTCATGTGTAGCTTACCTTTTGTAAAAATTACAAATTAAAATAATTAAAAATCCTCACCAATACTTTTATCAACAGAAAAAAGGTGCTTATTTTTATATTCTAGGTACACCTAATGGCATAGATATTTCTAAAAGGTTGTGCAGTCACCTTATTAGAAAGATAGCAGTTAAGTTTCTCCATCGGCGAATTAGTAATCTACTTGAAAATGTTCAAAAGAAATGTCTGTGTGCTGAGTTTAGACAGGTATAGATTCTTTACGGCATTATAACTGGGAAACTATCATGGAACTTGAGAAAAAAAATACAGAAGTTATTCTAGCAGAAGTCATCTTTTATTCAGGTCCCTATTTCACTCTGTTAATATCAATGCATGTGTAGTTTCTTTTGTATGCTATTAGGACTTTTCAAATTTCTTTTTAATATAGAAATTGCTGGGTACTAGTGGTTCACATCTATAATCCTAACTATTCGGAGGCTGAGATGTGAGAATTGCAGTTTGCAACAGAGACTCTTATTCCATATAACCAGCAAAAAGCCAGAAAAGAATTGTGGCTCAAATGGAGAGTGTGATCAGAAAACCTAGTGTAAACATGATCCCCTGATTTCAAGCCTCAGTAATCACACAGAAAACCAAAAAACAAAAACAAAAGAAAAATATATTTATATTTTAATTCATTAGTCTTTGAGTTGTTAACTGTTAGTTTTCTTGGACTGTTACCTGTATTTAACTCTTCTGATTTCAAACGTTCATGTTGTTTTACTAGCAATATTGAATGAGATAATGCCTCTGACGCTAACTAAAGTACATTTGTCATTACCCTTTCATCGTCTGGAAAGATCCTAAGCTCAGAGAGTGAAGAAACTGTGTCTTAAAATTTGTACTTTTCAAAACCCTCTACTGTGTACAGGTGATTTCCCAATGTATAATGATTGGAGGTAGATACAAAATGAACATTCTATATTTAAGAAAAGCATAGGTATATTTTACTTCTTTTATTTTCATAGCACTATGAGGTTATATTCCTGTCTTACATAAGAGGGAAATGAGGCCTTGAAAAGGTAGTCAAGGTAGCTTGACCAGGAACATGTGCTAAATCAAGGCTAGAGATGCTGTTAGAATGCAGCAGTCTGTCTCCAAGCCTGGGTTTGAAATCATTGTGATAGAGCTACCTCTGTTATGATCACAGTGCTATAGCTATAGGTAACTTCTGGTTACCTATTAATTCACATTAAACTTGGATGTATCACACTGGTAATTGACATAAGACACTAAAGTTGGGGCTGGGAATATGGCCTAGTGGCAAGAGTGCTTGCCTCATATACATGAAGCCCTGGGTTTGATTCCCCAGCACCACTTATATAGAAAATGGCCAGAAGTGGCACTGTGGCTCAAGTGGCAGAGTGCTAGCCTTGAGCAAAAAGAGGCCAGGGACAGTGCTCAGGCCCTGAGTCTAAGCCCCAGGACTGGCCAAAAAGAAAAAAGAAAAAAAAGACACTAAATTCTAGTGAATATACTATAGTCATCCAATTAGAGACTGATGAAATATTAGGATTAGAAAGTACCAAAGCAGTCATCTAACCACTTAAGTCTTTTTTTTTTTAAATGGAAATGTCTACAATTTCTTACTCAGATTGTTCTTGATTTAGTATTAGTTAAGCTACCGTCCAGGTTTCCTCAAGCATTCACTTGTAAAAAATTGTAGTTTTGATTAAAATTTTTTTTCAAACTGCAGAAAAGCTTGTTTATGTTATAGAAGAACCATTAGAAGGAAACTGTTTAATGACTTGTGGAAGATCGTATTTACATTGAGGCACTGAGATCATAAATCTTCAGTCACAGAGTAAAAATATGAGGGAGCCTGCAAGGGGCTCCTCATTATTGTAGATGCTGAAAAGGTTGGGAACACTGCACACTAAGTGGTTAGACAAACCAGTATCACAGCTGTGGACCCACAGTATTAGATCTTACTGACTTCTTTAAAAGCAAAGCACAGAGTCCAGAGAGGTAGGGATAGTAAATTGTAAGGGAGTATGTGGTATTTCATAAAATGATATTATATTACCAGAGATGAGTGAAGTGAGCAGGATATCTGATGAGAGAACATTTAAGACTGAGACTCTTGACTGTAAAGGTCCTGAGGCATGAACAGGTTGAGCATGTTGTAGAAACAGCAACCAGGCTGGAGCAGTCTGAGAGAGGAGCAGAGTTCTGGGAGCATGGCGGTAATGAGAGGCTACCATCAGTCATAAAAGACCATGTTGACCATTATGTGGGCTTCAGTTTCGAGTGGGAAGGAAAGCTATTGTGTTCTTACTCAAAAGTGATCTGGTATGGGTGGTCAAGGAGCTTGACCAAGAACATGTGGTAAGTCAAGGCTCATGTTTTTAAAGGTTCCCTTTAAATAATTTAAAGCATTGTGGGAGAAGCATCCAAGATTTAATAAGATAGCAGTCTTGCTTTCAGGAAATGAACCTAAGGAAAATGAATTGTCAACAAGTCATTGAAATAGATGAAGAATATAGTTAGTATCATTCTATAATATAAGCAGCCCTCGAAGTGAAATACAAGAAGCCCTTAATAATAAAAATTAGTGAAAAACTTCAGAATTCTGACCCCAGAAATCTCTCACCAATCACTTTCTGTATCAGAAATGTGCTTGAAGGTCTCATTTATTCTATAGAATGATCAAACTCAGCCATATCTTCCTTGAAAGATTCCAATGGCTATTAAGAATAAGGAGGCAAAGTCCTAGATAGTTCTTTCCTTCTCAAAAGACCCACATAAATAGGCTAGTACTGAAGGAATTTTATTAGCACCTTAGGACTTCCAACATGCCCTTTATAAGGCATGATGGATAACATCAAAATTAAATATGTTATTGTTAAAAGTAGTGTAAACCATCATTTCACTTTAGAAATGGTTTAAAAAATACTGTCTTCACTAGGCACTGGTGGCTCAAGTTCCAGATTAGCCCAGGAAAAAAAGGTCATGAAGCCACATCTCAACAGAAAAAGTTGGGCATGGTGACATACACTTGTCATCTTGTCAGCTATGGCAGGAAGCATGAGTAAGGAAAATTTCAGTCCAGGCTTTCCTGTGCAGAAAGTAAGACCCTATCTCAAAAATAACAAGAGAAGAAAGGGCTAGAGGCAACATGGTACAGTATCTGAGTAGCAGGTGCAAAGCTCTGAGTTCAAACACCATTACTGCCAAACAATAAAATATTATTTCGAGTACTTGAAAGACCACTTGATCTTCCAATTTTAAAATATTTTCTTTGGATTTGTATATTTTCATTATCTGTCTTAGTAAAATGTGAGAAAATTATGATTAAGCATGTTTATTTAAATACTGAAAAGCATACATGCAGTGTGAATCCCTTTAAGATCACTACAGATGGTACTTGCAAGCTTCATTACTTTCTTACTATTAATGTGCTAAATAATTTATAGTATGCATTGAAATATAAATGTGTCATTTTTGTAAAACTTACTTAACAATATAATTATGTACCCTATGTCTTAAAGGCATAGATGCTGGTGACAAGGAATGGCAAGTTTTAGGAATGGGGTACTTGCTTTGGTGGGGAGGCCTACACTGAAAGATTTGTATTTTAGTTCCACATCCTATAAACTTACAATATATTGAGAGAGTCCCTGAGTTGTTTCCAGTTCTGTTTCCAGTCCACTGAGTATCTCCTATTCCTAAGCTGGTCTTGCTACGGCTTATGTCTTCTAAACATGATGGTCTTCCTAGATGTCTCTGTGAACCTCTAGGAATTTCTTCCTTATCCAAGCCCACAGATAGTTATTAGATGTCATATTTGCCTTGCTCCACAAATGGTTATGTGCTCTTGTTTATCAAGGTGACCACTGTATGCACCATTCTATTCCTCCAATAATATTTTATCTTTTATTTTGTAATGAAAATTAGTGTTTAAATTTCTTTTACTGGGATTTCATTCATATGTTCTAAAAATCATCCTTGAAATAAAATATACAATTCACAGGTTGAGGAGGCATCACACTAATTAATTCTAAATAACTTTATTAGTCCAAAAGGATATCTTAACCCATTAGCAGTCACTCTCTGTTTTGTAAGTGGAATCATACAATATATGGCTTTCTGTATCTGACTTCTTTGACTTAGTATGTTTTTCAAGTTTTATTTATACTGTGACATGTACTAGTACTAGATTTTTAACAGCTGAGTAATTTTTCATTGTGTGGCAATACCACATTTTGCTTTTCTATCAGCTGATGGACACTGAATTGTTTTTACTTTGTCATTAGTGTAAAATGTGTTATCATGAGCATTGAGTGGGTATATACTTGTATTGGCTTTACTTCCTGAATACTTCTCTGCTTTAGAAGCTTCTGTCCCTGCCTTTTCCTTTAAATTTAGCCTATATCATTGTCATTCTGGTGGTCTTAGTATTTCTCACCAGAACAGATAATGTATTTCTTGATTACTTTGAGGTTATAGAAGAGAGCTAGCAAAATCTCCCAGATGGCTGGATTTAAAACCTTGGGGAAGATCTGCTGTTTACCCTTCCTATAATGTGTATATTGGGACAATTTTGGGGAAGTCCGCTTTTATTACCAAATCTGCTAAGCAAGGCTACATACAGTTTCTTCTGCTATATTGTAAGGTCAATTATTGAGATCCTTACATTAAGTAGATAAGGTAAAATAATAATGGCTATGTAGTTTTTGTCTTCAGGGTGGAACTTTTTTTATATTAATTTGTGTATTTTACCATGATAGACTTCTGGAAAGTATTTAGTAACTATTTGAATAATTAAATATATATTCATATATTATAACATGGTAATATGTGAAAGGATATGTCCCAGCCATCCCAGGGGAGACAGGAGAAGAAGATTCATAAGGAGGTTTATTAGTGGGGGCTATATCGCCCACGAGAGAGGGAGCAACATGGAGGCTGCACCTTATTCAGGTGGCAGCTTCTCTGGGGCTAAAGGGGAAGTAGGTAGGTCTTAATGGTGAGTGGGACTGGCCCATCATAATTCTAGGGCAGGGAGTTTAGGTGTGGGTGGATCTAGAGGCTAATGGGAAGAGCTGAGGACCTAAGCGGGATCGTGTGTGTGTGTGTGTGTGTGTGTGTGATGCTAACAATATGTATAATATAATAATATTTTCAGGCTCTTAAGATAACATTTTTCAGGTCAAGTGACAGAATAAGAAAGGGGCGAACATGGGTCAGACATGGTAGAATCAGGCTTTGGATCATTTTATAAAGCAAGAACTACCATACCTCATTTAATTTCCCCCAAAGAGCAACAAGAATTTCCATGGATTAATAACAGTTTATTATCTTAAATTATTATTTCTTGAAGTATGTATTTCTGCCAGGAAGGAGAGACAAGAAGGATATGAGGCACTTGAGAGTCATTAGTTACCTGCTTCATTTTGAATCCATTTTAGAGATGGAGAAATTAACATTTAAATGGGCCTTTTTTTTCCTTTGGTGATCCAACTCAGGGTCTGGGTGCTGTTGCTGAGCTTTTTCACTCAAGGCCAGCACTCTACTATGTGAGCCACAGCTCCACTTCTGACTTTTAGGTGATTAATTGGAGATAAGTGTTTCATGAACTTCCAAGCCTGGGCTTCCTTCAAACTATGATCCCTAGATATCAGCTTCCTGAATAGCTAGGATTATAGAATTACAGGCTTGAGCCATCAGAGCAAGTGGGACTTCAGATAATTCACTTTTTTATTTACTTATTTATGTTTTTGGTGGTACTGGGGTTTGAATGCAGTGCCATGCTCTTTGCTAGATCACAGCTATTGAACTACTGTGCTAACCTTTTTTACTTTAGTTATTTTTATAATAGTTCTTATGTTTATGTCTGGACCTGAATTACTATCCTTGGATTTATGCTTCCTGTGTAGTTAGCTAGATATACTAACACACCTAGCTTTTTTATTGGTTGAGATGGAGTTCTGCTAACTTCTTGAAGAGGCTGGCCTAGAAATCTTCCGTATTTCTACCTGCCAAATAAGATTATAGGTGTGAACTATTGGTGTCCTGTCTGAACTTAACATTTTTTAACACATTAACTGTCCATGCTTTTAGAGTACTTTCCTTTCATATTAGCTTGTGAATTAATATTTTCTGAAATGATGAAAATAAGTTGCTTCAGAAAACTGAATCATCTGAGGAATTTTATTGATAATGTAGGACAAAGCAAGTGAAGTGAATTATTTATTTATTTATTTTTCAAATTTTTATTATCAAACTGATGTACAGAGAGGTTACAGTTTCATACGTTAGGCATTGGATACATTTCTTTTTTTTTTTTCAAATTTTTATTAAACTGATGTACAGAGAGGTTACAGTTTCATACGTTAGGCAATGGATACATTTCTTGTACTGTTTGTTACCCTGTCCCTCATACCCCCACCCTCCTCCCCCTTCCCTTCCGCCCCCCCCCCCAGGTGTTCAGTTCACTTACACCAGTTTTGCAAGTATTGCTTTTGTAGTTGTTTGTCTTTTTTTACCCTGTGTCTCTCAAATTTGGTATTCCCTTTCAATTTCCTATTTCCAATACCAGTATACACAGTTTCCAATATACTCAGATAACATTACAGCGATACTGTAGGTACAACCACAGGAAGGTGATACAAGAACATCATCAATAATAGAAGCTACAGATACACATAGGACGTTGAAAGTAGTTACAACTGTGATATAACAATCATTTCCATAACATGGTGGATACATTTCTTGTACTGTGTGTTACCTCGTCCCTCATTCCCTCCTCCCACCTCCCCCTTTCCCTTTCCCCCCATGAGTTGTTCAGTTCACTTACACCAAACAGTTTTGTAAGTATTGCTTTTGTAGTTGTTTGTCTTTTTTTACCCTGTGTCTCTCGATTTTGGTATTCCCTTTCAATTTCCTATTTCTAATACCAGTATAGACGGTTTCCAATATACTCAGATACGATTACAGAGATAGTGTAGATACAACCACAGGAAGGTGATAAATACAAGAACATCATCAATAGTAGAAGCTACAGATACACATGGGATGTTGAAAGTAGTTACAACTGTGATATAACAATTGTTTCCATAACATGGAGTTCATTTCACTTAGCATCATCTCATGTGATCATAAGGGTGTAGCTATTGGGCTCTTGTGATCCTCTGCTGTGACTTGCCTAAACCTGTGCTAAATATTCCCAATAAGGGAGACCATAGAGTCCATGTTTCTTTGGGTCTGGCTCAAGGTGAAGTGAATTTTATACTATGTTTTATAAGGACTGAAATCTGTAGCTTATTTTAATATATTGTAATTTTGTCTTATTTCAGTGAAAAGTGTAAGGCTAGAGGATTTACCGTGATTGTGGATGGCAGAAAATCCCAATGGAATGTGGTGAAAACAGTAGTCTTAATGCTGCAGGTAATTTTTCACTCTCTGTCTGAGGAAATGGCTTTTATTTTTGTGGTAACAGGTTATGTTATGCCAAGTCGCGAAACAACCACCAAGAAGACCACTGAGACTCAGACGTTCTGAAATGCAAAAGCAAGGCAAGGCTTTATTCAGGCGAGTTGCAACTCGGGCCTTGTCCTACCCACCGACACAGCGGAGGTTAGGAGGAAGCCCCGAGCTGCGATTGCACAAGGGCTTATAAAGGCAAAAAAACAAAGTTACAGCAATCAGGTGTTCAAGCAAGCGAGATTAGGACACGGGTACAAATCTGATTGGCTCAAGACATTCTGGGGGCAGTTAGAGTTAAGCATTCCCAGGCGGTTAGAGTTCTTGACCGGCTGGGCCCTAATAAGCTTGCCCCGGGTTGGCTCATAGTTTAAACAGACAACAAAACGGGGGCTGCCTGAAAATGGGGTTTACTTTAACTCGTCATTCCCCCCTTTAGTCATGATGAAAATTGCAAATGCATCTTATTAGACTATGGCTAGACTTCTTGGCAATGACTTGTTTCTGAAAATCTACATACCACTATTGAAGTGTTTAATTTCAAATTTTGTATGTTTGAATTTATGTAGTAAAGAAAATCACAGGTCCACTTTGGAGGTTTAGAAATGGTTGAAAATAACAGAGCAAGATGATGTAGTGTAAGCAAGTGGGAAGGTAGATCTCCAGGCTCACCTGAGCTGTGCCTGCAGCCTGTGCAGCGCCCCCCCCCCCCCCCCCCCCCCTTCATTCTCACAGTGTAGGGAGGGAGAAAGGCTGGGGAAAACTGATAAGTTGATAAAACCTCACAGGTGTGGCTGTCATGACTTGACTTTCCAAGCCATCCCTTTTCTTCAAAATACATCAGGATTCATGAGGATCCTGCTATTTAGTTATTTATAGCCCAGAAGAAACTTAGTGAATGGTTTTCTGTGGGACCTTGAAGGCTTGCAAATAAGGTTGAGAATGGATCCTAGACTGTGTGGTGTATTTCCTGTGTTTGTCCCAGTATGGGTATGAGACCCCGCCCCCATGTAGCATGTGGCCTCCTAATTAGCAGTTTGGGATTGATTTTTAAGAGCACTGAAAGTATTAACTTGTGAAATGGGAAAATAAAACATTTGAGTGACTGAAAGGGCATAGCTTGCTCTCTTAGCTTGCTCGTAGCTTGCTCAGTTGTCCCTAGAAGGGCTTCTAGAGAAGTAAGATTTGAGATAATAAAAGAAGTTATCTAATTTAAATGAATGAAAATGAAAAGCCAGTCCTGGCAGGGACTGAAGCTTAGTGATAACTCAAAAATGAAGCAAATTCAATGAAGGATTGATAGGAGACTGCTATGGAGAAAATATGATTTGATGGTAATGTAGGGTAGAGAGCATTCAGTGAAGTGAATATCAGTAATGCTGAGAAGCAGGTCAAGAATTTTAAATGAATTTGAGGAATAGTTGGGAGCTGCTTTATGGTTCTGTGGAGAAAATATAATTTAAAAATCTAAGTAATTACTGAGGAGACTAATTCCTCATGTTTGAGCATTTATTTAGAGTAATTGGGATAAAAGTATCTGAGTTGTGGGATCAAAGTGGTGATTTTAGTTTTAGTTTTTAAAGTGGTTCAGTTACTGTACTAATATTGCTATATGAATTTTCTTACTTAATTTTAGCCTCACAATCTAACCTTTCAGAGCAACGTCTCATATCTCAAAAGGTCATGAAAACATAAGGAATTCAAGTAATTTAAAATTGGAAATTAGAATTGCCTTAGAACTCAAGACTGTTTTTACTCATTACCAGGGGTTTTTTGTTTGTCTGTTTTTTCTTCTTGCTTCTTTGTTTGTTTTGTTTTGTTTTGCTTTGTTTTTGTGCCAGTCCTGGTACTTGAACTCTAGGTGTGGTCTCTAAGCTTTTTTGCTCAAGGCTAGTGCTCTAGCCACAACTCCATATCTGGCTTTGGTGGTTAATTGTAGATAAGAGACTAAGATTTTCCAGCCAGGCTGGCTTCAAAGATGATCCTCAGATCTCAGCCTCCTGAGTGGCTAGGATTATAGGCATGAACATTCAATACCCAGCTCAAGTGTATTTTTTTTTTTAAACAGAGCATATATCTGAGGTGGTCCCCAAATTACCTGCCCATTTCTTCATTTTTCTTGAGTTTTTGACCTAAATATTACATCTCTAAGATCACGTGTAGATGGGAAAAGCATAGCCTCTGTAGGATCAGTTTTTGAGGAGCATAGATTGGTTCTTTTTACTGTCAAATATGTTCTAGCACTTTCACATTCCAAACCCTGATGATTTCCTCTTTGGTGTGAAAGTTGTTAAAATTACTTACAGAAGAGAAGTGATCTGTGGCTTTCCCTGAATCCTATATCATATGTATATATCATGCTTCCATGTATCATGGATGAGCTGTTTGGGACTTGATGTTTAAACAAGACTTTGATCAGTGACTGTTGAAGAAGTATCAATGGATTCATCTTCCCTTGAAATTTCTTTTCTGATCTTTTGGATTTATTCATAGTTGATCTTTTCAGAGTTTGCCGTGGCCTGTTGTTTTCTCCTAGTTAAATCATTTCTACAGGCAGAATCACTCATTGTTTTCATCTCAAAGATTCTCACAGCTCTCATGTTTTTTAAATACTAATTTTCCACAAGTCAACTGAATAAAGCTCTAATGTTCCCAGCTTCTCTGATTAAAGTTTTGACACTTCTTAGTTTACTTTCGTTTTCCTTAGCTATCGTCTAATCATTGCAAAAGGCACTAGAGTTCTGAAGTTCCCAGTGACACATTTAAACTATAAGATTTTCTCTTAAACATTTTCTGTTGTTTTTCACTGCTTGCTATGGTTTAGAATAGGAATGAGACCTTTGAATGTAAATGAATTTTATTGGCATTAGTCTATGCCCATCATTTACATGGAACCTGAGGCTTCTTTCCTCTATTTTGTCAGAACTGAGTAGTTGCCACAGGAATTGTATGGCCTGTGAAACCTAAAATGTTTTTTATCTGACCTATGGTACATAACTGGTTTCTATTCTGTTGCTATTAGTTTTAAACTCATTATCTTAGACAACTTACTTTTGTTTTCCAACACTAAGATTATTCTGTAAAATAGAGAAAATAAGGTGCACTTGTTAATGAAGATTTGTTTATTTAGCACATGTTTAGTGTTTTCTGTATGTCAGATATTGCAACTATAAGGGTGACATAATAGGTAAGATACCTGCTTTTGGAAATCTTATATGCTATTTGAGGAGTTAGTGAGCAATTAAGCAATTAATAACTAATATATTAGATAGTGGATGCTATAGAGAAGCATTGCTAAAGGGAGATTGAGATAGTATTACTTTGGGTAGGATAGATTAGAAAGGTCTCTTTGAGGCCTTTATATAGATGCTTAAATAAACGGAACACTCTTGCTACTATAGGGCAAAGGACATTCTGGACACAGGCAATATAGGCAAAGGCCTGAGGTGGGAACAGACTTATAACTTAGGAGCAGCAGTTGTGGGGAGAAGTGAAAGGTGAGGTCTCTAGGACAGCAAGGACTAATCTTGAAGTTTGTCAGAGGCCCTGGGAAAAGGATTTGAACTCTATTTTGAGCATGAGAGAATGTCAAGCAGTATCCCTATTACAAGGTTATTTCAGAATTGGGAATGGTTTGGCAATGTTCAGATTGCAGATGTTAGAAGTGGTTAAAATTAAAGATGTGTTTTAAGTTAGGCATTCTGAAATTTCCTGAACAATACATGTGAAATATGTATTAAGGCAACAGTTTCCTTTCTTCAGGTAGTACAAACAACCATATTCAGTAAATACAAAGTGGTATACTATGAAAGATTAGTTCTGTGAGCTTCAATTAGTAGTCATGTAGAATCTGTACCTCTTTGTATGGCTGAGAATAAAACTTACTTTGTGTGAAAATAGATTTCATATTTTTGGAGAGATTCTTTAAGATGATAGTATTAGAAAAAATGTTTATATCTCAAAAAAATCTAGCATTAATTATTTCTAGCTAAAAACTTTCCTTGAACTGTAAATTTACTCTCTAGTAGAGAATAGAGTAAAACAAAAAATAATTCATGGTCTGTCTGTTTAACATTGTTTGAAATCTTTTCTATGTAGCTTTCATGTCTTGATTGCCATTTGTTTTTGGAAGTTTGGAGAGTTTTTTATACTTTATTATTTTAATTCTTTCCTAAGTTTCTTACTTAGGAAATTTATGAATATCTATTTTTAATCTAGTAAATTAACTTATTCTGCACGTATAATTTACACCTGTTTTCTTGTGTTTTACAGAATGTCGTTCCAGCAGAGGTATCCCTTGTTTGTGTAGTGAAACCAGATGAATTCTGGGATAAGAAAGTAACACATTTTTGTTTCTGGAAAGAAAAGGATAGACTTGGTTTTGAGGCAAGTACAATCTGCTAAAAAAAACTAAAAGAAGTATTATATTTTTAAAGTAGTATTTTCCAACAATATTTTATTTGTTCAGGTTGGTTATTAGCATTAACTAATTAGTGCTTAACACTATGATTAGTATATACTCAGCATTCAGGTGCTTATAGAGTAAATTATGATTATTTGTGAATGACTACAAAACTTCCTTAGTTTTACTTATGTCACTCTTTACCAACTCCTTCAAGTAGTTGGAGCCCAAATATATATATATACATACATACATATATATTGTTTGTTACCAAAACAAAATTTAATAAGTATTACCAATAAATACTACACACTTTAAAGTCTAATTTCTGTGATGTGACATTACATTTTTAGTATCTCACCGTAAGTCTGGTGTTCTTTGTATTTTTGATCCTCTCTGTTATGTGTCTTTTTTCTCCTTTGACTACTTTCAAGATTTCATTTTCATTTTTTTTCAGAAATTTTCTTTTATTTCATTATATTTCGATGTATTTATTTAGTTGATGTTCTCTGCAACTCTTGGATCTCTCTGGTTTGAGGTCTTCCCTTTTGTATGGAAAGTTCTCAGAAAGTCTCTTTTCAAAATTTTTCTTCACTCTGTTCTTTTCTGCTTCTTCAGGAATTCTAGTTGCATATACAGTAGCCTACTAGCAAACTTCTTACCATTCTAGATTGCTCTTCTATTTTAATTTTACCCCATGTTTTTCTCTGTGTGTTCAGTTTTCAACTGTCTTTTTTCCCTTCCTCCTTTCTTCCCTCCTAAACTCCCTCTCTTCTCCTTTTCTCTCTCTTCTACTACTCCCTCTCTCCCTTATCTTCTTCCTCCTCCTCTTCCTTCATATCCTCTCCTTCCTTTTCCTCCTCCTTGTTCCCCTGTCTCTCTCCTCTTTCTTTCTATGTGGGGATTGAACTGTATTTTCAATACATTTTGGGTTGGAATTTGGACTGAATTTGCATAAATTATGTGCAAATATAATGAAATTTTATATAAGGGACCTAAGTATTTATAAAATTTTGTTTCTGAAGATAGTATCCAGAAGTCAATCTCCTGTAGATGCCATTTGACAGCTCTCCAATCGGTCTCCTGAAAATGCCCCCTGTCCTTCTCTGTCTGTTATCTTACAGTCTTGTATCATTCTATTAGATCCCATATCCAATAGTTCATATATCTGGGTTTGTCTTACTCAGGTTTTAGATTTAATTCTTCACAGTGGTTTATTTTCATGCTTAATTTTCGTGTATGTTTCCTGCATTGAATGCCGGTCATAATTAGACAGTAGAAACAGAAGTGAGTTGCATTTGTGACTGCACATAGGCCCATTTTATCTTTTGCTTGGCTTTAACAGGACAGGGAACATGCTAAATTATTCTAATCAGGCTCTGAGTTTTCTTTTTGCTGTCATTTTCCTCAGTTCCCCACAGCTTCAAATTTGTTGAGTTACTTTGGTTTGAATAATGCTTTTTTCAAGTTTATGTCTTAAGTGGAAGCCGGATTTTTTTTCCCACTTTATATTGCAACTTTATCATTGGTAGACTTGATTATTAGGTGGACTGGGTAGAAAAATGTGTTCCTGGGGCAAAAAGAAGATGCTTTGACTGCTGGATCACACAGTAGTATCAGGATTCTGGTAGCTGAGTGGAAAATACATCCCAGGGTAGAGCAAAAAAGGTATAGTGAGGCAAGAAAGTAAAAGCTGAAACCCAGAGGCACGAATACTGCTTAGGAGTCAGGACCACCACAGAGTGAATACTTAAGGCAGGCAGTTCATGGCAAGCAGCTCACAAGGAGATATGACTGAAAATGCAATGTAAACAGAGGCCAGTGGTTCAGAAAGTCAGGCTGCTTAGAAGAGAAACCTATTTCAGCATATGTATCTTCTCAAAGATGCCATGCCTATTTAAGCTTTATGCTAAATGAATTAATAGTGGTTAGATATGTTATATCTTGGAGGATAAAACAAAAAGTAGAGAATGTTTTTCTTCTTTGATATAGTGTCAGATTGTTGATTTAAAACGAATGCTTTTTAAAATAATGTTTTAAAACCAGAGGCTTCTCTTAAAACATTGAGGAGAATTCAGCTAGGATATTTTCTCAAATAAATAATAAGCACTAGGCCCTCATTAAAAGCCTAATATTGTAAAGAGATGAAAGTAGTCTCAAATTTGTTATTAAGCATTAAAATTTAAGGAGTAGTTCAACATCAGCCGTTATGTGACACTAGCTTAGAGATAAAATGGAATTCAACATAGATTCTTGTGTAATTAAAAAACTTTTTTCTTGGTGGTACTTTTGTATAATTTGGGCTGTTTTAAGTATACCTGTATTTTTGTATATAATCTATATAATTGAAAATGTATCATTATTATGGTACTGATGTTCTTGTTAAGAATACCTTACAGAATCCTCTATAACCTGGATTCATTGCCAGGTTTTCACAGCATTTGTCAAGTAAGCACACAGAGGGCATTTAAAAAATTTTTTTATTGTAAAGATGATTTACAGAGGGGTTACAAGTAAAGTGATACTCATGACTCATGTCTTTTTGAACAGTGTTATCAGGTTTGGCTTAGTTATTAAGACATAGTCTTGCTAACTTCTTTTTTTCTTGGCCTGCTTGAGTCACCGTTCTCCTGATAGATGGAATTACTGTGTCTAGCAATTATTTGCATTTCTTCTTGACGAAATCTACGAATTGATCTCTGCGTGTATAGATGTTACTACCTATTGTTTAAGATGTTATTACCTATTGTTATAGAAGTCCAGTGAAAGGTTTATACCCAGCACTGCCGGAGAGAACACATAGTACTTTAAAATCTTTAGCTTGTTTCTAGGTTTTCAATAATTTTTTCAGACATATGAATTATATCTTTTAATATATGTTGTAAGCTGGGTGCTGGGGGCACATATCTACTACTAGCTACTTAGCTACTACTACTTAGCCTCCTAGCTACTCAGGAGGCTAAGCTCTGAAGATCTTGATTTGATATCAGCCTAGTCAGAAAAGTCCATGGGACTTCTATCTCCAATAAATTACTCAGAAAAAGATGGAAGTGGTGCTGCGGCTCAAGTGGTAGAGCAGTAGCCTTGAGCACAAGTCTCGGACAGTGCCCAGGTCCTGAGTTCCTGTCCCAGGATTGGCCAAAAAAAAGCTATGGTAATCTCTCAACCTTGAATTTAGACATAAACACCATACTGATCAGTGTCCCTGAAGTATGATATTTTCCACACCACATTAGTTTGTTTTTAAATTTTGTGTTCTTATCCAAAAGTAGATTTTTTTAAATTTTATATTTTTTAGTACTTCAGAGTTTTATTTTCCAGGTGGAAGATTCATATCCTTAAAACAGAATCTTCTTTCCTAATACATTTTTTAAAATAACTAATTTTTACCTTAAATATATATTTCCTTTTGGAATGTTTAAGATTTATCATGTATTTAAATAATTATTAGAGCTCTGTCAGTCACTCAAATTTATCATTCATCTATAATGGTGAATGTTTATCTGCTATACAACTTCAAATGAACTATTGGTCAACAATCAACAAAATTCACTAATATTTGATATATAACAATTTATGAAACATAAGGTAATACTAGTCCTATAAATTTGCTGCAAAACAATATATATGCATATATAATTTACATACAGCAATACAATATTTTATGGAAATTCCAGTATAGCATCATATTGTCTTTAGTTGTCTAAAAGTTATGGTAAAAAAGTAGCACAAAAATGAGGTTAAATTAAATTTGGTTCTTTGTTTATGAATAAAAGACTTACATATCCACAGAGTTATCTACTGTGCTTCCGCAAGTAGCTCACATCTGTCATCCTACTTTCCCAGGGAGGCTGAGATCTGGAGGATTGGAGATTGAGGCAGAAAGGTCTGCAACATTCTATCTTCAGTTAACTAGGGCAGAGCAGGGCTGATGCAGTTCACAAATGGTAGAACAGCAGCTCAACAAGCACAGCACTGAGTACCAGCACAAAACAATAACATCAACAAAAAATCAGTTATCTCCGAGCCTGGAGTTGCAAACTTTTTTTCACATACAGTTGTTTAAAAAGAAATATAAAAATGATTGGAAATAATTTTTAACAAATCATGTTAACTGAGCTAAGCCAGGCTCAGAGAGACAAATGATGCATGTTCCCTCTTGTATGTGGAAACTAGATCTAAAATACACTAAAATACAGGTCTCTGGGCATTCACACACAGTACGAACAAAGGAAGACACTTTTAGGAAAGGAACAGAAAGGCACAATACGTAGGTACATCTGATCATGTAGAATAAATAATACTTATCAAAATGGACCCCAGGAAATGGAAACAAGAAGCTTTTTTCTTTCTTGCTGTTTTTCTTTTTGTCTATATTTCTTTCAAAGTATAAGGGGAGGCACAGAAAAGTGAACAAATGCAGCAGTGCACTCACTGGATACCATGCTGAAAATGAACTACACAACTTGTGGGTGGGATGGAGGGAAAAACTAGGGAGAGCAAAGGAAGCAATGACATTATCCAAAAGGAAAAGTATTCTTTGCCTGACTTAGGTAACTGTAACCCTTCTATTTAATAAAGATTCTTTTTAAATAAAAACAAAATATTAGAGGTAAGGTAGTTTTTTTATAAGTCTAAAATAATTTGTTATTAAGACATGAAAATGGTTCTCTTATTTTTGGTTACATAATACCATTTTTCATTTTACATAATCTTAAAGTCCAGCATAAAAATACATAATTTTATAAATAATTTATGGAAAAAAATCTCCCTATCTTATGTAAGTATTTTTAAATCAAAGATTACTAATGTCATGTGTTAAGTGGGAAAATAACAATTCTTCCCTTTGAAATGGGTAGTGTATAACCTAGCTGGTACTTCGTGGCTTCTCCCTAAGATACACAAAGTCCTCTAGTACATTGTCATCCAGGTTGTCATTATTCATGGCCAGTGGTCTCCTCAGTGACTGCAGCAGAAGGGCACATGGGTAGTCGTGGCACTATTAGTAACTTAAGAAGCTATAGTCAGTCAATTTAGAGAAAATGACCTGATATAGAATTACTGCTCTTTTACCACATCAGCTCTGAAATGTGTCCATTTTTCTGTTCTCTTTATGTCGGTTGTTTGTATTCTAATTTGTTTCCTTGTTTTTATAACTTCTAGAATCTCCTGCTCTTCTCAGTTTCCTTTGTCAGTGTTCTAATTTTATTTCCTTCAGGTCCACTTTACTCCACTGTGGTTTCTTATTTTTGCCTTAGCATTGGAATTTGTTCTTTCTGTAAAATCACACCCTTGTATGCTGTCTGTCTTACTGGTACAGAGTGGAGCTGTCTGTTCTTCCAGAGCTTGTTTATCTTCTAAGTAGTAGTGTCAGTAATTATGTGTTGTGTTCTGATGTCATTTCCCATGGCAAAGGGACAGTTGCTCTCCTATGTAAACAGGCATTGCTGAGGGGATTTGCCTCCTGTACAGATACCTCTCCCTCCTTGTGCACTTCTTTAAGTAGCCTCTGGTGTCAGTATTTATAGAGAGTAAGATATTTTCCTACTATTTTTATCTTTATATTTTGCATAAAAGAATGTTTACAGAGCCAGGTACCAGTGGGTCACGCATAAAATCCTAAATACTCAGGAGTTGAGATCTGTAGGATGAAGGTTCAAAGCCAACCTGAGCAGAAAAGTCTGTGGAACTTTTTTTTTTTGCAATTAATCAGCAAAACCTGAGCTGGAAGCATGGCCCAAGTAGTAGAAAGCTAGCTAAGCAAAAAAGCCAAGGCAAGTTCAAGGCCCTGCATTCCAATTACAGTATGAGTTATAATACAGTAGGCATGCTGTGGGGTTTACTCAAAAGACATATTCTTCAGAGTTCAGTCTTGTCCCAAATAAACCATTGTAGAGAAGTAGACAAATCATCCATTTAATTTGACATCATCTGTTTATCTCTTCAGGAGAGAATAGTTAGGTCATAATATTTTTTCTGGTGTGAATTGATGCCCAATTTAGCAAGTAGCGTATTTTTTTCCTCATGGGATAGACATCTATCTCTTAGTTTCAGTGTCAGAATATGTTTTATTAAAACATCATTAGACATCTCTCAAGAATGAAAAACTTACTCCTGGGGTTTGGTTGTCTTTACTATTTGTAGAGTGTACATCTACAGATCACAATCTGATGGCAGGTTAAATCGCTCCCATGGGTAGTCCCACTCACTGTTCACTGAAACACCACACCAGATCCAGAGAACTCATCAAAAATGTTTTTCTATTATTGATGACCCTCTTGTATCCCCTTCCTGTGGTTGTACCTGCACTATCTCTGTATCTTATCTGAGTACGTTGGAAACCGTGTATACTGGTATTAGAACTAGGAAACTGAAAGGGAATACCAAAATCAATTGACACAGGGTAAAAAGACAAATGACTACAAAAGCAGTACTTGCAAAACTGTTTGGTGTAAATCAACTGAACAACTCGTGGGGAAAGGGAAAGGGGGAGGGAGAGGGAGGAATGAGGGAGGAGGTAACAAACAGTACAAGAAATGTATTCAATGCCTAACGTATGACACTGTAACCTCTCTGTACATCAATTTGACAATAAAAATTTAAAAAAAATGTTTCCAGAGAAACCATAGAATAAAGCAAAGCCCTTTATGTCAGTTTGCCAAGAAGTGAAAAACATTTGCAATGTTCTTCTTTTTTTTTAATTGTTTATTTTAAATTAGTCGCCACTATTACCAAAGTAAGCTGTGTATACAAACCCCTTGTTCTGGAGATGACATTAAATTACCATTTAGAATAGATTTAAATAGCTGAATGTGGTGGCCCATGTCTGTAATGACAGCTATGCGGAAGACAGAGGTAGGAGGATTGTGATCTTAAGCTCTAGGCAAATAACAAGTCCTTCTCTGAAAACTAAGATAAAAAAAAAAAATGAGACCTGAGGGTGCTGCTCAAGCTCACAGAATAATGTGGACTGAATATGCTGTTACTGAACAAACCAAAATATAATTTGTTGTGCTGAATCTTATTTCCTTTCTTTTCTTTTCTTTCTTCTTCTTCTTTTTTTTAATGGGAAAGAAGCCTATGGTCTTCTTACTCTTCTAGCCATCACTACCTCCCAAGTCTCCTTGTTCCCCACGGGCTTTATGTCTGCCCTCTCAGAGGAGTTGTCTTCAGCTTGAGAGTCAAACTTACCTTGTTCCTTCTGTCCATCCTTCCCTTCTCTCTATCTTTTCTGTTCTAAATTTTTTTACATTTTCTTTCATTTTTTGGTTGTGGGGCCTAAACTCAGGGCCTGGGTGCTGTCCCTGAGCTCTTTTTCACTGGAGGCTAGCACTCTACCACAGAGTCACAGTGCCACTTCCTGTTTTCTAGTGGTTAACTGCAGGTAAGAGTCTCATGGACTTTCCCACCCAGTTTGGCTTCGAACTGAAATCCTCAGATCTCAGCTTCCTATGTAGTTAGGATAACAGGCATTAGCCACCAGCACCCGTCTCTGAAATTTTAAATATAATGCTTGCTAATATTCTTTAAAACTGTAACTATATGGCTCTCTCTCTCTCTCTCTTCTCTCCGGCCATGGATCATCTTGGCCACAGGCCAGCAGTTCGGTAATAAACTTTCTTTCCTGCCTGAATACCGCGTGGTGTTCTCCTTTACAGGCTACCTACTTTAAAAACCTAACATATATGGTGCCGTGACTCGGATGGGGCTTAAGAGTCAGGACAGGCGGAATGCCCATCTATTTTTCTTCTTTTTCTGGGAGTATCCCCAGTCCTGATGGCCCTTTTTCCGTGAACCGAACTGCTGCGAGTCGCCACGCGGCACTTTTCACTAATACCATTGCTGGCCTCCACACCCACCTCCACCTCCACACCACTTGTCTACCCTGGTGAGTGAAACTGCTGCTGCTCCGGTTCTCTCCTGCTCTGTCCGCCGCTTCTGCCCGATTCTGCCACTGCCTCATGAGACTTCTTCCAGACTTCATTCAGGGACTGGCATCTACCACCAAGGGACCCTGCTACTCGCCTTCTCCAGGAGGGGCCACATTTCTGCCTTTTGCCTGCCTTCTGCCTTTTGCATTTCTGCCTTTTGTCTGCCTAATGCCGACGCCCCTTGCCAGCAGGAAGCAGCCAGAGAGAGTCTTCGCCCTTTTTCATAACTATTAAAAGGCTGGAATGTAAGGCCCTCTTCCTGAGGGCTCCATGTAGATGCCCCCACCTCATTAAGTCTCCAACCAGTTACCTGGGTAACCTGCAGACCTGGAGGCAGTTACCTCCCCTTTCCCTGAGGTCACATCCTAATCCACCTGGCCACACCCCTTGCCCCTGCCCTAGATATAAGGCAGGGCTGGGTGGGGGTCGCTCTCTCTCTCTCCTTTCTCTCCAGACATGGATCATCTTGGCCACAGGTCAGCAGTTCAGTAATAAATCTTCTCTCTTGCCTGAAAAAAGAAAAGTAACTATATACATGAAGTTTAATAATAAACACTCCCTACCCACTACCCAATCTTGAAATAAATCAGTGTGTACCTGCTGGTTATATTAGTACCTAATTTAAATTTTTACTTATCCATATTTTTGTATTTTTTCCATGTGTTTATTAAAAACTTAGTGGATGCTTTGTGGAAAAACAAGCCATTATGGGAAAATACTATATTTGCTCTGACTACTCTGTTGTATGGATAGAATTATCATTTATAAATATTATTTATTGTGAAATAATCTACTTAGTTCTCTAACTTTTATAGTACTGAATAGGAGGGTCGAGATACAGGGCATCCTGGGAAAAAAAGCAAGACCTTACTAGAAAAACTATGAAAGCAAAAATGATTGGTGTAGTGGTTAAGTGGTACAGTGCCTGCCTAGCAAGCACGAGACCCATCTCCGAAAATATTGGGGTCCATTATACTATTTTCTCAAATTGTCTGTGGGTAATAGGGTATAATATCAGCATTTGGAAGTATCTTGTTTTTAACTTTAGAGAAAAATTTTTAGTTATTCTGTGTTTAGTATGGTGTTGATACAGATTTGTTACTACATACAGCCTATATTACATTGAGGTACAATCCTCCTTGTAGTTACTTCTAAGATTTATCATAAAGGGACAGTGAATTTTGTCAGTAGTGTTTTCTGCATCTGTTGAGATGATAATGTGATTTTTGCGTTAGTTCTTTTTTTTTGTTTTTTGTTTTTTGTTTTTCTTGCCAGTCCTGGGGCTTGAACTCGGGGCCTAAGCACTGCCTGGCACTGTCCTGGCTTGTTTTTGCCAAAGGCTAATGCTATATCACTTGAACCACAGTGCCACTTCTGGCTTTTTCTGTGTATGTGGTGCAGAGGAATCGAACCCAGAGCTTCATTCATGCTAGGCAAACACTCTACAGCTAAGCCACATTCCCAGCCCCTGCTTTAGTTTTTTCATACTGTTTAACATTATTACATTTATTGATTTGGATATGCTGAACTATTCTTTTTTTAATTTTCTTTTTTTTCTGAGCTATTCTTGAGTGAAACTGATTTTCTTACAGTTTATATTCTTTTTACTGTGTTGCTGAATCTGGTTTGAAAGTATTTTCTTTTATTAAGAGATTTTGGCACCTACATTTATTAGGGCATTTGTTTTTGTTGTTATGTCTTCTCGTTTGGGCATTAGAATAATACTGGCTTCATAGAATGAGTTTGGTTGTTTTCCCTTTTCTTTCTACTTCATAGCATGGGATATTCTGTAAATATCTGTTAATGTCCATCTGTAGTGTTGTTTAGTTTTGTAGTGTCTTTGTTGGCTTTTTGGGGGGGCAGGGTAGGGGCCTGGATGATGAATCTTTTGGTGAGACAGGTACTTAAGTGACTCAACATTGTTATATTGGTGTCTGTATTTTGTCATCTGGCAGTATTTGCTTTATGAAATTGGATGGAACAACATCTGTTGTATACATATTTACAATTATGTCTCTTTTTAATGTATTGAGGGGAGTTTCTCAAGTGCTCTTGTTTCTCCCTTCTCCCAACTGAATTAATGAAATGATAATATGTCATCATGTTAAAATAGTATTATAGATTTTAATATAGTTCTCTGTCTTTATTATTTCCTACGATTTTAATAATGATTTAGTCATTTCTTCTCTTTTTTTCCTACAGGTTATTTTAGTGTCTGCCAACAAGTTGACTCGTTACATAGAGCCATGCCAATTAACAGAAGACTTTGGTGGAAGTCTCACCTATGATCACATGGACTGGTTAAATAAGAGGCTGGTTGGTATTTTGCAGTGAGATAAAATGTTACTGTGTATAAGAAATTTTCATAACTAACTTTAGTAAACTGAAAAATCTAGGTGCTTTTCCTGTTTACAAAAATAGAGAAATGTGTATTCCATACCACATTAATCTGGAATCAGACCCCTGCATTTGGAATCAAGATGTCAGTATATGACTTTTGGTTACTTAATCTCTCTCTGTCTCACATCCTTGCAGGGCTGTGAGTAAGACAAAATGAATATACTTCAGACACATTGAATTGCACCCAGCATGAGAGTACAAAAGCACTCTGTGGCGCTAGCGCTTGTCATTAGTGGTACCAGTAAAAATGATCAATCTCTTAAGTGGAATAACAGTGATACACACAAAAAGTAGAATCATAGAAGTGACCTAGTTGTTATACCATTTTCAGAGGATATTTAAGCATCAGTTTGCGTTATCAGCTTGAGGTGCAATTTAACAGCAAAAGCTTTTCATTTCTGAAAGCATCTCTTGTGTTCAGACTGAAATTTGCTACTGTATATAATGTATTATTTAATTAAAATGCTAAACGCAAAATTTCAGATTAACTCAAATTAGATGTTAATTTTATTGGAAAGTAGTGAACTTTGAGTCTCAGGATGTGTAATCAGTTTTCCTTGTACCATATCTGAACAATTATATCAGACAACTGTGTCCACTCTATTACATATGTCTAAACAGATTTGCCCCAAATACTATTACAGAAATAATTTTTAAATTGTGGCTATTTTTATGCTACACACTTACCTATAAAACATATAAGTTATATAAAAACAATATAGATTGGTAAAAGAATAAGATGAAGACATGTTCTGTGACTGGAATTAAAGGTCAAAATTTTCCTAATT
Organism: Perognathus longimembris pacificus; assembly: GCF_023159225.1. Taxonomy (NCBI): domain Eukaryota; kingdom Metazoa; phylum Chordata; class Mammalia; order Rodentia; family Heteromyidae; genus Perognathus; species Perognathus longimembris. The sequence goes on from NC_063164.1 coordinate 45,805,576, forward strand.
TACTCATGTAGTTACAAAATTTTCTATGGGTCCAAATAGTTCTCAGATAAACACAAGAATAAAAAGTTAACCAGGCACTGGTGGCTCATCCTATAATCCTAGCTACTCAGGAGGCTAAGATCTGAGAATCTTGGCTCAAAGCCAGCCTGGGTGGGAAATGCAGTGAAGCTTTTACCTCCAATTAATCATCAGAAAGCTGAAAGTGGAGCTGTGATTCAAAGTGGTAGAACACTAGCTTGAGCAGAAGACTTTAGGAACAGTGCCTAAGGCCCTGGATTTAAGCCCCATAACCAACAACAACAAAAATTGTCTGAATGAAGATAAAAATAAGCTCTTAGTGTGTTTCAGCTTAAAAAGTTTTCTTTTCTATGAGAGCTATTCATTTTTGGAGAGCATCATTTTGTCTTATTAACTGTACTCTGTAGTTGAATTGCACTGAGTGACTTGTTGTAAAAGAAAGGAATTATTACTAACAGATTATGTTCCTTTTAACTGAAAATCCTCATAACATATTGATTTTAAAATTATTCTTAGCATGTTACTAAAATCTATGTTGTAGGTTTTTGAGAAGTTTACAAAGGAGTCTACATCATTATTAGATGAACTTGCTTTGATTAACAATGGAAGTGACAAAGGAAATCAAGAGAAAGAAAGGTAAGTGGCTATTGGCATATAATTACATTCTTGCAAAGTTATGAGTAAGCTGTTAAATGATACTTATATTGTTGATGGAAGCAAAAATCACTATAAGAGTAAAATCTATATTCCAACTAAGTTAATGTATACCAAGAATGAAAACTGTTTTATGTACAAAACATTTATTTGAATTTTCTTTTTACCAAAAATTTTGCTCCCCCTTTCTTACTTCCCTCCAAAATGTTACTGAGAATTTAACTTAGAGCCTTTTTATCACTTCAACACAATCCCACCCCTTCTTAGCTTTAATTCGTTTTTGACTGATGTCTCATAGTTTATCCTGGACTGCAGTTCTCCAATTTAATGCTTCTCAGCATAACAGGAATGATGGTTGCATACCACCATTCCTGGCTTTTTAGTGGCTTTTTATTACTAGCACATTTTCTTCCCTGGGTCAATCTTAAACTGTAGTCCTTCTGATTTTTACCTTCCAAGTATCTAGGATTACAGATGTGAGACACAGAATACAAAAGCCATTGTTTTTTGTTGTTGTTTGTTTTGGTGATCCTGGGTTTTGAACTCAAGGCTTCACACTTGTGAGAGAGGTGGCTCACTGCTTGAGTCAAACCTGAAGCAGCCTTTATTTCTTCTTCTTTTTTTTTTCCCAGATAAGCTCTCACTTTTTACCAAGGCTGGCCTTGATTCTAATCTGCTGTTTATGCTTTATGTACAGCAAGGATCATAGACTATGTCACCATCTTGTCTTATTTTGTGTGTGTGTGTGTGTGTGTGTGTGTGTGTGTGTTTGTGCATGCGCGCGTGTGCATGTGCCAGTCCTGGGGTCTGAACACAGGGCCTTGGTGCTGTCCTTAAGTTTTTTTTGCTCAAAGGTAGTGCTTTACCACTGGATCCACAGCTTCACTTCCAGCTTTTTTGTGGGTAATTGGACATGAGTTTCATGGACTTTTCCTCCTGAAGTAGCTAGGAATAGGCCTGATCCACTGGTACCTGGCTTCCAATTTTTTATTCTGAAATGTAATTTCAAGAGAGTTTTTTTTCTGGAGGTAGCCTATAGAAAGTGAGTCCATGGTCAAAGAGTTTAATGCTGAGGGCTGTTTATTTTGTCCCAGAGAATATCTCTAAACATTATGTTAGTTTTAAACTGTATTGAAAGAGACGTTGAATTGCTTCCTTGGAACATCACATACTGTTGTGCCAAGTCACAAAACCACCACCAAGAAGACCACCGAGACTCAGACATTCCGAAATGCAAAAGCAAGACAAGGCTTTATTTAAGCGAGCTGCAACTCGGGCCTCGTCCTACCCACCGACACAGTGGAGGTTAGGAGGGAGCCTCGAGCTACGATTACACAGGGCTTATAAAGGCAAAAAACAAAGTTACAACAATCAGGTGTTCAAGCAAGCAAGATTAGGACACAGGTACAAATCTGATTGGCTCAGGGTTCGAGGCACCCCAGGGGTGGTCAGAGTTAAGCATTCCCAGGGGGTTAGAGTTCTAGACAGACTGGGCCCTAATGGGCTTGTCCTGGGTTTGTTCACAGGGCCTGCTTATCTCAGGTTCACGTGGTAAAGTGGGGTTCACGTGGTAAAGTGGGGCCTGACTTCAAAGTCTGGCACTTCAATACTTTTTGGTAATTTTTGTCCAGGTTTTGAGAAACTCTCTTGGAAATGATAGCTTGCATGTCTAAGTGAAGTATTAAATAAAATCTTTTATTTTCTCATCACACTTCAAAGCACTCAAGTGTTATTGCTTAATTTCTTTTATACTAGATAGTACAACCCCTCCTCTGCAGAGTTTTATCAGCCTTCTTTCTGTCAGTGTGTAGGAAGCATCTAGACTACATAAGAAGTGAGGGCTTAGAACAGTTGACAGAAATGAAGAAGCTGCATGGTCCTTACCTTTGATTTCTAATTTCCTATCTTTTTTTAAAATCTTCTCTTTAGCATATGTGTTTAAGAGCTATGTATTTACTCAGATATATTTTCCAGAATATACATATTCATCTTCTTTTTAAAGGTATATATTCAGCTGGTTGCTAGTAGCTTACATCTGTAATCCTAGCTACTTGGAGGCTAAGATCCGAAAACTGCTGTTTGAAGTCAGCTCAAGCAGGAAGGACCATGATATTCTTAATTCCAACTAAGCAGCAGAAAACCAGAAATGGAGCTTTGACTCAAGTGGTAAAGAGCTAGCCTTGAGCAAAAGCTAAGAGACAGCACTCAGGTTCTGAGTTCAAGCCCCAGTACTGGCACCCATAAAAAAATAAAAAAGAAAGAGGGCAGGGGAAGGAAGAAGGAAAAGGAAAGAGGGAGGGGAAGAGAGAAGGTAAAAGGGAGGAAGAAAGGATAAAGGGAGGGAGGGAAGGAAGGAAGGAAGGAAGAAGGAAACGAGGAAAAAAGGAAAGGAGAAATTCATCTCTACAAGAAACAATAGGAAGAGAGTGTACCTGCTAGTGTGTGACACACATGAACATGAACATGTGCACACACAATTTCCTTACATAAACCACGGTCACAGGAAATAACATCCAATAAGATTACTATATCTAAAGGTATTTTGATTGTAGGATAGCTGCATATACTTACATTGTTATACTTCTGGGTTGTTATGTAGTTATAAATGCCATTTTGACACTATTCACCAATAAGTATAACAACAACAATAAATAGTATGAGTTTTTGATTTGAAAATTTTGTGATTTATCCTATTGTAATTTCTCAAGCTACTAGTAATTAATCTCTGATGTCTTTCCTTATGCTTAGGAGAAATTAGCATGGTAAAATAGAATGCTTCAGAATGTTTTTATACTTGTGTATCCTTATTTTGATATTATACATAAAGGAATCCTTTAAGAATGTGGATGGAAATGTTATAGCTTTTAAATTACTCTTTTGGTGTTTGCTAGGTCAGTGGATTTAAACTTTCTTCCGTCAGTTGATCCTGAAACAGTTCTACAGACAGGTAAATGAAAAAAATTATTAGTGCTAATGATAATTCATTAGACGAGTTGGATTGATTATTTTCTTTAAAAAAAAACCCTTGGATATAGCATGTACATGGTACTTTTAGTAGGAACTTGGAAGGAAAAATTTTTGCCTTACTTAATACTATTAAAATTAATAATAGATTATTTCCCCTTGTAGTATTGGGGTTACTTCCTATTTTATAAATGATTATTGCTTACTACTATGAGCCACAAATTATAGCTTCAAATTTAATTCTCCTAATAACCTTTTTGAGATAGTATATTTTTTCTGTCTAAACTTGAGAAAGCTAAGACTCAGAGATAAATGATTAACTTGTTCAAGGTCAAGTATTAAGCTCTCTCAGACCAGCTCAAAACAAATCCAAAATTAAACCAAAAACTAGTTTAGTTTCTAGTCATCAAAATAAAAGTACAGTGGTCCTAGAGCAGTGAGTTCTCTGGGTTGTGTAGGGTGTATATCCCATTCTAATTACCTATAGTAGTTGTTTCACAAAATTCTAGGAGAACAAACTGGAGCTTTTTCCAACGGAAACACCATAGTTATAATCTGACTGTGAAGCAGCCATCTCAAATATTATCTCATTTATTCTTCAACACAGTCTTGTTCAGTAGGTAGTATTATCCTAATTTTAAGAAAAGGACATTGATATGTGAAAGGTTAAGGTACTTGTGCAGGCTACATAGTAAGTGCTGGCCCGATCCCAGGCAGCTTGTTTTCCAATTATGTTGTTTGAAATAAATATGCTGTGCTGTTTTTTAAGATAAATGGTGCTCACAAGGAAAATGTTAGAGATGGCAAGTTTAAATGCAGAAAAAATAAAGTATTCTGAAATTAATGTATTTTATGTATATGTTTGGAAATTAGTGAGCACATTTAGGTGTGTTTTAAACATTTGCACAAATCTTTAAAACAAGTGTTTTTCCAATTCCAAAATGTGAAAAATAGTAAAGAATATCTTGGTTGTATTGAACCAGTTGTCCTAAGTTTTCCAATATCATGTAGATTTCATTTACTCAGAGAAGAAAGAAATGCTTCTAACCTCTAAATTATATGTTTAGAAATAATAGACTGTCATTAATGTATTACCCTATATTAAAATGTAATTCCATGTATGTATTTAATATTTTGAAAGCTTTTATAAGCCATTGAATTAAGAATGGCCTTTAAAACTGCTACTTAAAATTAACTATATGCCATTTAATTTTGTTTTATATGCTACTCACTGTTAAGGTAGGAATTTAAAGAATAATATAATGCAATCTGATTTTTTTTTTTTACAAATAAGAAATAGCTGCAACCCACAATAAAAGTTTTAAAGTCCATTTAAATTTAGGATTTTTTTTCCTGTACAAAGATGAGAATTTTAGTAACTTTATTATCTTATACCTGAATAATAAAACCAGAACAATTTTCTCCTGGAAAAACAATCTTTATTTTAAAATATTGGATATGCTCATAACTCTAGGGTCACTTGTTCTGTAATTTTCATTTCTCATGTGTTACTCTATTTCCTCCTTAGTTTGGTATTTGTAGATTTTTTCTATTGAAAATGACATTTTTTTCTTTGTGCCAGTCCTAGGAATTGAATTGAGGTCCTGGGTGCTGTCCCTGAGCTTTTCTGCTTAGGGCTAATGCTCTACCACTTGAGCCATAGCTCTACTTCCAGCTTTGTTACTATGTTATTGGAGATAGGAGTCTCACAGACTTTATGCCTAGGCTGGCCTTGAATCGCGACCCTCAGTTCTCAGCCTCCTGAATATCTTAGGATTATGGGTATAGAGTACTAGTATTTGATTGTAATGTAAACTTTTTATTCTATTACACTATTATGGATAGGTAAATAGGTTTCATAAAGGACTAGGATTTTGAAGATTGACAAGTAAGAGTTGTATTTCTTGGTGGGTATTAATTACAAGGATCTTTCATTTGTAAAGGGCACGAATTATTATCCGAATTACAACAGCGTCGATTTAATGGTTCTGATGGAGGGGTCTCATGGTCTCCTATGGATGATGAACTCCTTGCACAGCCACAGGTTATGAAATTATTAGATTCCCTCCGAGAGCAATATACTCGCTACCAGGAAGTTTGTCGACAGCGGAGTAAGCGCACACAGTTAGAAGAGATTCAGCAGAAGGTTATGCAGGTAGGTGTCTGATGTGAATGCATCTAATTCTTTAGACTTCCAAATGCTTTTTTCCCTCGATAATTTCTGTTATGTAACAGACTTTTTGCTAAGTGTTATTTACATTGTGTAAGACATTTCAAATTGGGTTCTAAAAATGTTTTTAGCTATTTCATTGTTGATAAATGTTATATTCATAAAAGTTATTGTTTCTATAGAGCATGCAGCTTACTAAGAGAATGAATTTCAAAACAACTAGTGAGAAACATGAATGGTTCTTTATTCTTGCAATAAGTACCCTTTGGTTTTTGAAATTTTATTCTAAATTTCCAAAACGAGAGTTTTTTGTTATTAATTTGGTCATTATAAAGAATTTTTTATCCTACATATAATGCAAGCATTTCTAATTTTTAATTTATTCTTTTATGATACCAACAGGAAATAGTAAATATATTTAATTTTATGAATTTTTATCCTTTTCATTGTTTTTTTTTTTTTTTTTTTTTTTTTTTTTGGCCAGTCCTGGGCCTTGGACTCAGGGCCTGAGCACTGTCCCTGGCTTCTTCCCGCTCAAGGCTAGCACTCTGCCACTTGAGCCACAGCGCCCCTTCTGGCCGTTTTCTGTATATGTGGTGCTGGGGAATCGAACCTAGGGCCTCGTGTATCCGAGGCAGGCACTCTTGCCACTAGGCTATATCCCCAGCCCCTCATTTTTTTTTTTGATGGGGGTTGTTGGTATTGGGAATTGATCTTTGGTTTTGCTCTATAGCTTGAGCCAGTCTTCTTTTAAGGAATATTGGCTAAAATACTAAAAATTAGTTCTAATGGGAAGCATTTATGGTTTTCAAATTATATTGAGGGGTGTGTGTGTGTGTGTGTGTGTGTGCGCGCGCGCGCGCGCACACGCGTGCGCACGCTTGAACTCAGGGGCTTGCCACTGTCCCTAAGCTTTTGTGCTCAAGGCTAACTCTCTACCTCTTAACTGATAGGTCCACTTCCAGCTTTTTCATGGTTAATTGAAATTAAGAATCTCATGGATTTTCCTGCTTGGGCTGGCTTTTAGCTACAGTCCTCAGATCTCAGCCTCCTCATTAGCTACAATTATAGACATGAGCTACCAGTACATGGCTTACATTGAGTATTTTATTGAATAATTAAGAAAACAAACCTTTAAATATTGTAATTAAAAATACAAATTAGAAATGTCCTAACGTTTTTGCCTGGATTCATATATTCCTTAGATAAATTAAATGTTCATTATATGTAAAGCATTCTGCTAGATTTATACAGGATATAAACATAAACTTCATTTTTGCTATTGGGAGATTTAAGGAAAGAAATCAATAAGTGTCAGAGGTCACGAATGAAGAGCTATCAGCAGTTTTTAGAAGGAACTATTTCTCTGACTGCTGTAATCTAGGAAGATTACCTATGGGGAGTAGCACTTGAACTTTTCCTCCAAGATGGGCTAGATTTCACACCATGATGCTTTCTTTTTTTTACCCCCTCTTTAAGTCATTGTACAAAGGGGTTGCTTTAAACAGAACAGTTTATGACTAGGAGAGTTGGCATTTTTGTGATGGATAAAGAGTAGCATAAGTAAATAGTAGATACTTAGTATCCCAAACTCAACTGAGATCTGAGCAAGCAGTTGGCACAGTAGGATTTTATGGTCTTCTCAGTCATAAAGCAGAATTAGAGAGGTTGTCTCCATGCCAATTCCCTTACTACTAGGCTGCATGATGGTTTTATCTTATTTTTACCTACTTGAGATTTGCTTAATTTGTCTTCTTTTTTTCTCTCTTCTCTTTGTTTCCTTTCCTTCTTCTTAATTGAAACAGATAATAATACCTCTTTTGAAAAGCTAGTATTTAGAAAGAACTTTGCACACAATTAATAATAATTATTACATTTACTTATATTGAAGTAGACAATACTATGGAGCTCTTGTTCTTTTGCTTATGAACATTTTGTGTAAAATACCCAGTGTTCATTCTTTGTAGACCATAGTGTTTGATGTAGAAAATTAGATACAATTTATGTTGAACTCAAGTAAGCTTTAGGCAATTATTTTGAGATTATCTGTGTTGTTTTTAAACCACAGAAACAGAAAATGGCATTTGATAAAAAACTGAGATTCTAAACCAAGATAATCTAGGTTTATCCTGTTCTATGTCTAATCCATTAACCTTGAGAAGAAACTTTAATGCCCTAGTTTCTTTCTTAGTAAGCAGAGAATAAATAATAGCAAAGTATCAGCAACAGCAATAATAATAATATCTATTTACCAAAATAGTTAGGAGGATTAAAGAAGATAATTTTTAGATGTCCAGTGTCTGTGATGTAGAAAGCTCTGGCTATTGAGGTATAAGCTCAGAGAATGTAGGTGAAAGGATTCTTCCATTGGTATAAAAGAATATGAAAAAAAAGAAATAAAAGTGATTTGTTTTGTTTTTCCTTAGAACTAAGGTTTGACCTCAAAGTTTCAGCATGGTAGACAGATGCTGTGCCCCTTGATCCATCCTTCTAGCCCTTTTTGCTCTGATTATTTTTAAGACAGGTCTCATCTTTTGCCTGAGCAAGCTTAGACTAAGATTCTCTTATTTTTGTTTCCCACTGTAGCTAGGATGATAGGGTCATTCAATAAAGCCATATGCCAAGCCCTTTCTACTAAAATGGAGTTTTATGAGGTTTAAGAGTTAGGTTGGTTTGAAACTGCAAATCTCTCAATTCCATTCTCCCTTGTAGCTGAAAAGATAGGTACAAACCACCAGCCATACCTAGTTATTGGTTGAGATGGGATCTGGAGAGCATTTTTCCCAGAACTTCAATTCTTCCAGTCTGTTTCCCAAGTACAGTTAGGATTACAGGTGTGAACCACCAGCACCCAGCTGATAAATTTGTGTTTGAAATGGCAGGCCAGTTCAGTGAAGAAATTATAGAAGAGAGATGTTGAAGGTAATATGTATGAGTTTGATGTTGATGAAAAGATTATTATATAAAACAGATGAGCTTCTTTGTAGCTTAGTTTTCTTTTACCTTCCTTCCCTCTCTCCCTCCCTTCCTCCCCCCTCCCTCCCTTCTTCCCCTGCTCCTTCCATTTTGAGCCAAGGTCTCAATGGATAACCACACTGACCTGAAACTTGAGATCCTTCTGCCTCAGCTACCCATTAATGGGATTACAGACATTTACCATCACACCTAGTTTAGATTTCTTTATGAGGATTAAAGTAAATTCATCTAAACATTAATATTCACCATGTAGTATTTTCCTGTACTCTGGTTTTTGGAGAACAATTTAAGGAAAAAATTATTGCTCTTTCCCAAAGTAAATTGAAATTTACTTAAATTCAACTACAGTAACATATTGGTAATAATGTTGATCACATAGCACAAACTGCTATCTTGAAAACCAGGGCAAAATACTTTTCAAACACAACCCTTTATTTTGTTTTGTGTTTTCCCCATATTTTATGTCATTGAAAATAAGATATGTGTCAGGCTATAAGTGCTATGTATTGGGAAACATTAAACAACATAGATTTACCTGTCTTATAAACAGATAGATCCGTATTAGTAATTTAAAAGTGAGCTGATGTCTGTTCATAGAGACAGGAGATAGGTGAAAACTTTATTTTTTGTAGAGATAACTATAGAGTTGAATAACCCTATTTATGTTACATTAGTGAAAATCGAATTATTCCACATATCTTTGTTCCCTGACTTATCACTAAAAATGTAATGCCAGGGGGATTGATACCTTTGATAAACTACATTATTTCCCTATCTGTTCATATAGGCAGATTCAGACTTCTTGGGGTATGCAAATATTCTCCCTACTGCTGCTGCAGTGAAGATGATGACTAAATTTGACTAAATTCCCCCTGCTTCTGAGTGGGAGAGAGTGCCACTTCACTGACATGCAGCACTGTTATTCTCATTATTGACTATGGCAGTAATCACTGCAAATGCTATTTCCATGTGCTTTTCTTGCACTGTAGAGAGCAATCTTAGATGCAAAATAAGACTCACTCTAAGTCGCATAAATGTATAAGCAAGAGGCTGTGCTCTCAGTCCCCAGATTTTTTTTCTCAAGGTCAGAGGCCCATTTGCTTGACATTCTTTTCTATGTGTTTTGTGTCCTGTGTATTTCCCAGTATTCTTTTCTGTAGTCTTTAGTAATCATTTCTGACTATGAAAACATAGCAAATAGTCACAAAACATTTTTGTGCAAATATTTGTCATGGAAGATCTTAAGAGCACATCTCCTAGGTTAAACTTCGCATGTAAATGTAACCATTTAGGGTTCATACTATTATAGATTGGTCCTAGAACTAATTTTGGAGTCATTTAATATGAACATTAATTGAGCATGGTGTGATTGAAATTAAGTTTTATAACACAGTTTGGCAAACCACTATCATTAATGCATTTAAATAGACATTTTACTGGGATATCAGCTTCAATGCACATCATTTTTATTACAGATAGTCATATATTTACTGTGTCCATTTCACTGATGCTGAATATTATGCTAAATTATTTTCTGTAATGCATTAAAGCTATATAAGCATTTGACTACATAACTGGGTTTTGATGTCAAGATACCTTGCTTTATTTAACATTTATTTTTTTCATTTGTAACTCCTCTTTTTTGTGCTGTTAACATAGTACCTGAGACTGAGTAGTTATAGATTATTTCTTACATATTCTGAAGGCTGAGAAATCCAAGGTCAAGAGAACTATGTCTGGGCCTTTGTTGTCACCTCAGAGTAGAAAGAGAAAGGACAGTAGAGAATGCATTAGAGAGACGGACAGATAGACAAATAGACAGACAGAAAGAAGGAATGCAAGCTTGCCAGAAAGAACTTGAGAACTGGTGAGTGAGCAGGCAGTAGGGATCAAATTTGCCTTTATAACAAATCCAGTACAGTAATCATGGCATTAATCATGTCTCAACACTATGGGATTGGGGTTTAAGTTTTCAAACCATGAGTTTTGAGGACTACATTTAAACCATAGCATGTGCTGTGATTTTTTTCCTTCTGTTATTAGACACACACGCACACGCACACACACACAGACACACACACTCTCTCTCTCTATGATTAATACTAATTTGCTTCTTTTTGTTTCTAGAGTATTCCAGAATTAAAGCTGACTTGCTTAATAATGTTATCTCAGGTTTCTAATAAATACACATTTCATTTATAATTTAACTTTTAACTATGTGGCTGGGAATATGGCCTAGTGGCAAGAGTGCTTGCCTCGCATACATGAAGCCCTGGGTTCGATTCCCCAGCACCACATATATAGAAAATGGCCAGAAGTGGCACTGTGGCTCAAGAGGTAGAGTGCTAGCCTTGAGCAGAAAGAAGCCCCGGACAGTACTCAGGCCCTGAGTCCAAGGCCCAGGACTGGCAAAAAAATAAACTTTTAACTTGTTATTTTTAGAATTTGGTATTTCTACTCAGATAACTTTAAAAATACATAAATTCATTTTTTTTTCAGGCAGGAAATATGGCCTAGTGGTAAAGTGTTCGTCTCATATACATGAAGCCCTGGGTTCAATTGCTCAGTACCACATATGTAGGAAAAGCTGGAAGTGGCACTGTGGCTCAAGTGGTAGACTGCTAGCCTTGAGCAAAAAGAAGCCAGGGACAGTGCTCAGGCCCTGAGTTCAAGCCCCAGGACTGGCAAAAAACAAAACAAAATTAAAAATTCATTGTTTTCTCTCAGAGTTTCTTTGTTGTTTGTTTGCTCTTGATTCTGATTTTCTTGCCTCAGCTGCTGGGTGCTATGATTATCCATGTATACCACAACATCAGGCTTTATCTTAATGTTTCTGTACCTCTTATAACATATAATTATAACAAGAATATAATTGATTCTCAAAAAAGGAGTGGAAACTTGTTTAAAATGTTACATATACTTCTGAAAAATTTATTTTTATGTCAATATTTTAAAGTGTTGGACACTATAGACAATAGATCGGGACTTCCTTAAGAAATCCAAGGATCTATTGGAAAATATAAACATAAGATAAAGTGAAAACAGAAGGAGCTAGGCTGTAAACAAAATGAGAAAAGTAAAGAAGCTAACAGTTTCTAGTGGCATCTAATGTATGAATGTCTTACATTCAATTTCTGATATAATTGTAACTTCAGCTCTGTATGGTAGGTATCATAGACATCATTTTAAGCAGGAAACAGTCAGTGCAGAACCAGAATCTAGATTTCAGACTCATACTCACTGTCTTCCTCAAGAACAAACTGTTCATGTGGCCCTTGTACAGTGATACTCTTTATAGGCTAACAGACAAAAACATGGTTCTAGGACAGTTCCTACAAAAGATTAGAGTAAGAAAAGTGATATTGAGGCATATTCCTTTCTTTACATTCTAAACAATACCTACTCCTAGAATTTTGCAGATGACCTTAGCACTCTGAAAACAGTTTTGCTAGGAGAAAGTTGAAGCACATGGAGCTATTCCAGTGGTCAGCATTAATTTCAACATTATTGATTTCGAGTTTTGTTCTCTAACATTCAGCCTTAAAAGAAGGTGGTGGAAATTAACATTAATATTTATAGACATCCAGGGTAAAAAAGTCAGAGATTCCATCTCTATGAAGGAAGCTGAACTTGATGATGCATACCTTTGAATCCAGCAATGACAGGAAGCCAGAAGTAGAGGATACCAGAGCAGGAAGCTAGCCATAGCTAGAGTTGTGGCTCAAGTGGCAGAGCACCAGCCTAGAAAATGTGAGGCCCTGACTCTTAACCCCAGTATCACACAAAAAAAGGATTTGGATTGGGAGGATTATTACTATTTCTGGACTGAGAGGCCTAGCTTTGGGCTTGTTTGAGTTCAGTGGCTGTCTTAAAGGGCATGGTCTATTGGGTATGAATTTTTGATGCTGAATAACTTCTAGATCTACTCTGCATGGACAGTCTCTCCTTATATCTGTTTTTAGGACTCTGCTGAAAAAGATACTCAACTCTGATAAACTAGTCCCTACCCTATGAATTTCTGAGCCGATGTCTAATAGTTTTGAATGTTTAGCTTATCCTACAAAGATACCTAGAAAAATGTTATGGTAGCATAATTTTACAGCTAGTTATTTTCTTTTTAAAGCAAGAAAGTAATATTTAACTTTGTTAATTAACTCATTTAATTTTTCCAGTGCTTTGGGAGAAACATTAGATCATGAGCCTGGATACATGACTTAATAGTCCTACCCTTTCAAGTAATACTTTATATTACCTTAGGCAAGTCACTTAATTTATCTGAACCTCAGTTTTCTTAAGTGTTAGATAAGAACTTTGATCAATGTCATTTCTGATGTTCTTTAAATCTGGTAATTCTCTAATTCTTTTATCACAAGTTAATTTTTTAAAATCTTTTATAGCAACATTCAGCTTTCTTCTAGCGTAGCAGATAACCAGATAGCTAAAAGGTTAAGGTGCTACAGACTGGAGGAATATTCTATTCTAGCTGTTAACTCCAAAAGAAGTAATTTGTTGCCTATGCAATGCAGTATAATTTTAAAGAATTGAAATTAGGAATATGTAATGAATTTTAGGGAAGGAAACCAGTTGGAATGAAGCTTTGAAAAGTTCTTAATCATTGTAAAACTTTCTCTCTCATTTATAGGTTGTGAACTGGCTTGAAGGGCCTGGCTCAGAACAGTTGAGAGCCCAGTGGGGGATTGGTGACTCCATCAGAGCTTCCCAGGCCTTGCAGCAGAAGCATGAAGAAATTGAGAGCCAGCACAGTGTGAGAGGCTTTTCCAAAATTTGGCGTGTCATAGTGTGATTGTGCATGTATATCGTTAGTAGCAAATGTGCTTCTAAGTGTTACATAGTTGTGAACTTTCCTCTATGATATAACATACAATAAGTTGAAAATACAGAGGTCATAAAGTACATTTTGACCACCTGGTATATGTGTATTACGGGGGTGATTTTGTTTCTAACACTACTTAATTATATTGCTATAAAACCCACAATTGATATGAAATTTTGAAAGCTGTGGCTGTGTAAAAGGAATGGTTAAGAAGAAAAAGTAAGGGCTGGGATATCGCTCAGTGGCAAAGCGCTTGCTTAGCAAGTGGGACATCCTGGGATTGACCCCCCCAGTATCAAAAGAGAAAAGGCAAACGAAAGCCATTATCAGTCCTTGCAATAGAAACTTCTATTGTTTTTTTAGAGTATTTTAAACATTTATATTAACATGCACTAATTAATATAAAATAATGGCTTCTGGGTTCTGTTGTGATGTTTTCATACATGCATATAATAAAATTCACTTCCTGCTATTCTGAATGTCTGGTTTATCCCACAGACACCTAGAGGATGTATGGAAATATGGTTCTACAACTAGACCTGTCCTGACTAGACTTGTCCTGCCCCCTTTACCCTTCCTCTTCCCAAATGAAGCTAACCTCAGAGAGAGGTTAGCCCTGCTTTATTGTGAATGTGCAGTACAATTAGATGTTGAGAAAGACCTCAGAATACTTGCATTAAACACAGCTGACTAGGACTGAGTGTAGTGTTTTCTATTCTCTGTTCATTTAGGGATGCACATACCTAATTGTGAAGGAACCCATCAGACAAGTCTCAGATAAAAATAGGGAAATTGATCCTGCAGTAGCTTGCCGAGAATTTGAAATGGAGCACTTTGCTCTGGGGAGGAGTCTAAGGTCTGTTAAGCTGCTGCTGCTGTCACAGCAATCCTTGCATTGGTGAGATGTCTTCTAGTGTGTGGATAAGGTTGCTAGCCCAAACCTTATTACTTTTTACGGTGACCATAAATAGACTGAATGCAAAAATGTGAAAATAAAATTAGAATCCACTCATTTCTTTCTATCTGAAAATAGTAGTGCTACATTCCGGACCCACATAAGAGTTAAAAATAATCTGCACATCCTATGTCCACAGTGTCCATTAACTTCCACAGTTGATATGGTAATGAAATGTTGAATATCATTAGGAAATGTATATCTTAACTAAAAAAAGATTAATGAACAAATAATATGTTTTCCTTAGAATCAATGTGAATGAGTAAACTTCACCTATAGTAAGATATAGGTTAATGATACTTGACGATTTTCTTTCAAGAAATACTGTACTGTTTAATTTCCACATCGTGCTATATATGTACTTGTGTGTTTATTGTTCTGATGTTTGTACTGGGAACTATTTTAGCTAGACAGGTGCAATACCATTTTAGCTATGACCCTCAGCCCTTTTTTGCTTTAAGTGATTTTTTTCAGATAGGGGCTTTCATTTATTTTGCAGAGCTGACCTCACACCAGGCTCCTCTTACCTATACACAGGAACATACACAGGAATAGGTAGCTGGCTTATTTATTGAGATGGAAGTCTTTCTAATAACTATTTTTGTCTTGGATGGCCTCCCACTGTGGTTCTCCCAATCTCTGTCCCTTGACTAGCTAAGATTATAGATATGAAACACCATGCCCCCATATTTCTTTATAATATTCTCCCAATCAGGTTAGTTGTTAGTTTTACTAGTGGGTGATCTACATACTGTACCTTAAAGGAATTTTAATCTTATCTGAAGGAATACTGTTTTAAAAAAGAGGTATCCCAAGATTTATCATTTAACTAAAGATAGATGTATAGTCTTCACAGATTTTGTAATTAGTACTTGCATAAGATTTAAAAACGAAAAAAATTAAAAATGAAATGTATACTTGAAAACTAATGCACTTTATAGGTTCCACTATGGTTCACCTGTGATCCAGTTATGCTAAAATAGTTATACTGAAATATATATATACATACATACATATACGTATACATATATACGTATATGTATATACGTATATATACGTATATGTATGTATGTATGTATATATATCTTATATATGATTTCTGAAGTGATAATCCCTTACTCTTGTTGGTACCTTTTCTTTTTGCTTGTCCTGGGGCTTGAACTCTGGGCCAGGATGCTGTCCCTGAGCTTCTTTTGCTCAAGGTGACTACTCTACTACTTGAGATACAGCACCATTTCTGGCTATTTTTAGTAGTTTATTGACAATAAGAGTCTCATGGAAGAGTTTCTTGCCTATGCTGGCTTCAAACCATGATCCTCAGATCTCTGCCTCCTGAGTAGTTAGTATTACTGGTGTGACCCACCTGTGCCAGGCTTGTTGCTACTTTTAAAATAATATGCTACTCATTTTTAATGTGGATTGTGATTTATTTCAACTTTGTGGATTATTCTGGAGCATATTACCACAGTGTAATATAGTTCTATAACTTGCTCCTTTATTTGCAAGCAATGTTTGCTGTAGAACATTCTTGACTTTATCAAAGAAATTAGCTACACATACAAGTATTTCGGAAGTGTTTAATGAGGGCACATGACCCATGACAATGCTAAGGAAAAGATTTATGTGTGTTGAATTTTTAAGAGAAACTGAGACTTCAAAACCAGCTCAAGCAAAAGAGTCTTTGAGGATCCAATTTAGCCAGCAAATGCTTGACTGGGGGCCTGGCTCCAGTGATGGGACCAGCCATGAGCAAGAAACTTAAGCAAGAAGACAAGACCCTGAATTAAAACTTGGTATTAGCATTAAAAAAGAGCGAAAGACAGGCATTAATGTTGCATGTCTATAATCCTTATATAATTTAGGAGGCTCAGATCGGATAATAGTGGTTCAGAGCTAGCCTGAACAGGAAAATCCATAGGATTCTTATTCTCTAATTTACCACCAAAAGTTGTGGCTCAAGCAGTACAGTGCTATCCTTGAGCTCATGGACAGTTCTTAGGCCTTGAAAAAAGAGAAACATATAAGAAATAATGTGTGAGTACAAATTCACACAAAAATGGAAAAATACATTGTTACATCAAGATAAAATGACAAATTATACACTTTATTTTTTTTTATTGTCAAACTGATGTACAGAGAGGTTACACTTTCATACGTTAGGCTTTGGATACATTTCTTGTACTGTTTGTTGGGCTGGGAATATGGTCTAGTGGCAAGAGAGCTTGCCTTGTAAAATTATATACTTTATGATACTCTAAATACTTGAGAACATATATACATAGGTTGATATACATAATGTTATACATTCATGAACCTGCCCCATCCCCAAAGAAAAGAAGCACTGATGGCTTATGGGTTTTATTTCTTCAATGCATGTGTGGTATTTGGGATTTGTTGCAAAGTTGGGAGGTGGGGACCAGTTGCATGGGAAGATGGGAACAGGATTGGCAGTGTGTTTACAGTTATTGAAGCTAGATAGGACATAGGATATGATTATACTAGTCTTCCCACAACTGGTGAATAGGTTTTGGCATTTTCCATTCTAGAATAAGGCTGAAAAAGAGAATTGCGCTGCTTTACCCAACAGGTGGCACTGTACCATCATCTTGAGAATAAATTGGCACTAGATTGCCTGTGATGTTTAAGGTAGTCTAATATTTCATTTAGAAGTTCTTTCTCTCTTTGCAGATAAAAAATTCAACAGTTTAAAGCTTTCACTGGAATTTTTATGTCATGTGTAATGACAGTAACAAATTTCTAGGATCGACTGATGATTAAATAAAGATAACATTTGGAAATTTTAGCATATCATTTCGTATCAATGTCAAGTGTTAAGTTTTAGATGACACATAAGAGAATAATGCAGAAATAACAGTAAAAATTCAAATTTGTTCACTTATTTAGTACTAATGTGTAGAAAAATGAAAATCTTACTGAGAGGTATTCTTTATAAGGATTATGAGTCATTTGGTTTTTGATTACAATACAACAGAAAAATAGTAATGCATATGGAAGTGATTAGAGGACCTTATAATAAATTGAAAGTATTTTAGTTCACTTTGAGCAAAGTGTGCAGACCTAGAATCCCAGCACTCAGTACGTTGAAGCAGAAGATTGTAAGTTCTAGGCAAGCATAGGCTGCATAGTAAGAAAGATCTGTTTCAAATCCCATCTCCTCAGAATAAAATTATAATTAAATCTAAGTCCAGTAACAAATCTAACTTTACATCCAGTAACAAATCTAATTTTGTCTTTTGGGTGGGGTGAGTGTGTGAGAAGTAAGTATGTAACAATGATAGACAGAAGCATAAATCACTGAAATCACTTCAGCATTCGTCAGCATCCTACGTATGGTCTGAAGTTGCTGACTTCTTCCAAAGAGGAAGTATCTTATACAAAGCAACAAAGCCACATTCTGCATTGATTCCTTTGTTTACCCAACTTAGCAATGCTTCTTTCTTCCTCGATCAGGATTCTTGTCTCATAGTGTAAAGTGTAAACACTCAGCATGTCAACCGATGTGCATTGCCACCATGATCGCAATGTCAGTCATTCAGGCTGTCAACACAGAATGTCAACATTCAAGCTCATTTTCTACTTTACCATCTTAACCCAAACCTCAAATCTTGGGGATCACTTTTATTTTGCTGTTAATTAGTTCTTTTCCACACACCAAATGTACATAAAAGGCACTCCAGGGAATGGCTGTAGTGAATTGGAATGCAGCCAGTTAATTAAGGTCTTGGTTTTTTGTTTTGTTTTGTTTTGTTTTATTTTTTCCAATCCTGGGGCTTGAACTCAGGGCCTGAGCACTGTCCCTGGCTTCTTTTTGCTCAAGGCTAGCATTCTACCATTTGAGCCACAGCGCCACTTCTGGCTTTTTCCATATATGTGGTGCTGAGGAATTGAATCCAGGGCTTCATGTTTACGAGGCCAGCACTTTACCACTAGGCCATATTCCCAGCCCCTCATTAAGGTCTTGTACACTTATTTTTCCTTATTTTCTAAGAAGAAACACTTTGGTTAAATATATGTGAACCTGGTCCTTTCTGCCCCCATCCCAGGGAGCTACTTATTTCTTTGTGACAACCTTCAGCATTCATATCAGTTTCTTGAATTCCAAGTATTAATTTCTTTGAGACAAACTCGTGCTTACATTATATTTACAGTCCTGATCAGGTTGCAAGACTCTATTCATGTTTTAATGATTTTAAACCAGAAAAAAATATCAGATCCACAGTGGTGGTCCTTAAACCTTAGTGAATGTAATGAGAAGACAAGAGGTTCTGGTTTCTCCCAGGGAAGGAAAAAATAATTTTGATGCAGTGAAAGCAGGACATATGCATGCATGTGTGGAACTATCATAGTGAATCCCATTAATTACTATTCACTAATTACTATTAATTAGTATTCATTAATCATTATGAATTCTTTCAAGTGAAAAATAAGATTTTTGGCTGCAAGGAAGGAGATAAAAAGAGTTGGAAGTTTAAAGAGTGAAAGATCATAACTAAGTAGGCAAATGTGTTAGTGACTGGACTAGAGAAACTTAAAAGGATTTCCAAAGGATTGACACTATTTAGTTATAATTTTAAAAAGAGAACTATGTGCATATAGGCACATGTTACTTAACAATGGTGAAATACTTGCAGAGGTATGTTTCGGCAAATTTACTGATATATAATCATTACAGAGTGCATTTAATATGCACGAAGGTGGCTACCATGTGGCTACAATGTACAGTATATGTATGTGGCCTTTCATTGACCATTGCTATGCAGCATGTGACTATGCTAGTCACATTCAGCTACTCTGGTACAATCACAAGGTAAGCAGAGAAACCACTTTCCAAATTTTGACCAGTAGATCTAATAGAAAGAAGGAAGGAGGGCATGGCATGGCATGGGTTGTATGCTAGGACCAAAGATGCAAGTGAGAACAAATTAGCAAGTGCTGGACAGTAAAATATAATGAGATCAGCAGATGGGGGGAAGGGAGGGTCTGTGGGAGTATAGGTATGTACTTGCTCTAGAAGAGGAGAATTAGAGTCAGTATCTATAGGTCAGTTAATAGGTTCTGTGAAATTAAGGATTTCGGACATTTGTAGTGGTATAAGATCAGTTTCTGTGGCCCGTGGACTAGGTAGCTTTGATGGTGATAGGACAAGATAGTTGAAGTGAAAAAGGAAGTCAAGGAAACTGAGTGTTAGTTGATGTCAGCATAGAGACTTCACTAAGAAGGCTGGCCTGGAAAGGAAGTCGGGGCCTTTGCTACACCCCTCTGGATGAGGGTTTGCAACAGGGAAACTGGAGGGATAACATCATCAGCATGCACTTCAAAGGTGATCTGGTCTCTTGAGAGCAGAGAGAAGAAATGGTCTTGGAGGCAATAATGAGGAATAAGTTGGCCTCTTGGCTTGTAGTATGGTTAGTGCCCAAAACAGTAATTAGTTTAAGAGAGCTGAAGGGCTGTTTTCTGTAAGCAGACAGGTTTCCCTCAGATCAGAACCATTTCAAGGCCAGATGTGTATATACAGGAGATTTTGGTATTGGCAGTGAGTTCCACGGATCACACTGGAATCACTTTGTTGTAGGAAACTTTTCATCATTAATTTACACAATTTTGCTTTAGAAAAGCATTTATGTAGGTTCTTTGGCTTGTCTGGTCTAGCAACTACATCCTCCAGGAACCAACCTGATTTTTTCTTTGCAATGTACTCCACTGCAGGAATGGTTTGCGGTGTATGTGGAGCTTAATCAGCAAATTGCAGCACTCTTGAATGCAGGGGATGAGGAAGATCTTGTGGAATTGAAGTCTTTGCAGCAACAACTTAGTGATGTTTGCTACCGGCAAGCCAGTCAGCTGGAATTTAGACAAAATCTCTTACAAGCAGCTCTTGAATTTCATGGTGTTGCCCAAGATGTAAGTGTTCTGTTTGCTTTTTTTGTTCATATGATCCGAACAATCTACATATGGTTTTTGCATGCCTCCTAATTATTTTTTCTCAAGTAATAATTTGCTGTTGGGTATAATAAGATAAAATTCTTTCATTTAAAAATTATTTTAAGTCATTCTGCATGCAGTTAAACCTTTTAATGTCTAACTAGACTATTTGAGCTAATAGATACATTTTTTTTGTTTCTGAATTGCCTATGCCTTGTAACAGATAGAAATGGAGGCATCAATAACTTCTTGCACTCTAAGACCTGGATATACTTATTTGTCTTCATAGTGCATGCATCTCTGTGTTCTATCTTCCAGAAAACATGTATTCTAATTATTCGTTCTTGTCTTTTAATAACATAGTCTTCTCAAGTGTAATTGTGATGATCTCATTAGATAAACCTCATTAATCATTGAACACTTTAGATGCTGATTATATCAGGGTTATCTCTTTGGTGTCCCTCTGCTTTAGTTGTCTCAGCAGTTGGATGGCTTATTAGGGATGTTGTGCGTAGATGTAGCACCAGCTGATGGAGCATCGATTCAGCAAACTTTAAAACTACTTGAAGAGAAGCTGAAAAGTGTTGGTAAGCAGATTTTAAAAACGCTGAAACATAAGAGTTCTTTTTAAAAATATCATTACCATGGTTAGACAATTAACTTATACTGAACTAATTATTTGCAGACAACACAGGAACAAATAGCATAGAAAGGTTTCCTTCCCTCGAGGGAGTATAATATATGCTAAAATTTTTCTTTTGCATGGTGATTAGTAACTTCTCCCTTCATTGGGCCTTTGGCCTTTTTTGTTTACTCAGCCATGCCTATAGGTGCTGTGTCTTGCATACACTAGGATGCATAGTTATTTGTAGTGCATGCATAAACTGTAACTAGTTGTGAAGTGTTCTGTGGTAAACCCTGTATGCCCCAAACTGTGTTTTATGCCATGCTTCCCCTCTGCCCCCTGTTTCTATATGCTAACCTGGAAAATAATAGTTGGTTTGGTTCTGTGCATTTGTTTCTCCATACTGGGAATATTGCCAGGGTTACAGAATCTCCTAGGGAACTATGATCAAGTTTATTAAATTAATTCTGTCAGTTGGTCTCAATACTTTTTAGATGTTTCTACAATAGGAATTGTAGTGAACTTCCTTAGGTGGGATGTAAAAATGGAAAGGAAGTATCTGCTGATGCCAGGAGAGGGCAGAAGACACTGTAACTTAAGGCCGAGAATTTGGGGAAAGTGATGACATGTAATTGAGCCAGATTAATTAATTATGGAAAACAACTTCAAGGAATTGATTTTAAAAACATTATGATGTTTTATTCACTAATTAAGCCTTTGTTAGTCTAACCTGTGCAAAATACATAATTAGTATGCCAAATAATACTTACTCTTTATTGTAGGGTGTTACAAGATTCTTGAACCACACTTTTCCTTATTCCTAATTTGGAATATTAAAAACATGTTCAAATGGTACTTTCTATACTTCTTGTGAGCTGGACTGATCCTTAGTAACAGTGTTCAGTCTTTTTACTGTGATAATAAATTGTGTGGTTTGTAACCTTGTAAATTTTATTCAAAATTTTAACAAATAATAGTCACATCATTGCCCTTGAAGTTTGAATATGTAAAAGCAAGAAGGGAAAAAGAGAGAGACATAAAAATGTTGTAGAACTAGAAATTGTCGTGTTTTTTTCTTGCTTTTGGTTTTTACAAGTAATTATTTTCTGTCGAGTTTATGTTTTGAAAGTTCTCTTAAAAGAGAATTGGGAAGAGAGAGAGCGTGCTTTACTTAAGACTCATTTAAAAGAATTTTATTACTTGAGATATTTAGAGGATTCCCAGCCAGCATAGGTTATTGTATGAAGCAATTATATTTCATTGATTACTTAGAATCCCAGTACACTGTCTGCTGAGAGGACTTATTTGAGGGAGGGAAAACACATTAGTTGTTTAAAAGATTAACTTACGTTAAACTCTTCTTTTAGATGTGGGCTTACAAGGTTTACGTGAAAAAGGTCAAGGTCTCCTGGACCAGATCTCCAATCAGGCATCCTGGGCCTATGGAAAGGATGTAACTATTGAAAATAAAGAAAATGTGGACCACATACAAGGAGTGATGGAAGATATGCAGCTTAGGAAACAAAGGCAAAGTTTGTCTATTAATGTTAAATTTACAAGATAACAGGATATTAAAATGAAACTTACATTATTCACATACAAGCTACATACAAGTTCTTACCTGTTACAGGTGTATAGTAGGTATAATGATAAATGTAATTACTTATAATTATAAAATTGTATTAGACAATTTGTACAGCTAACAAGTACCTTTTCCTCTTTTACTTCATAGTAAAGATTTCAGTTATACTCAGCTATTTCAGATTTTGTACCACATGACTCTGCTTTGCCATAAGAAAACGTTTTTGGGGAGAAATGTGCTTTTCTACTTTCATGTAGTCTGGTATTTCTGCTGAACTTCATCTATATTGATGTATTTTTCATCTTGTGTCTTGTAAAATGTCACATATTCATAGTTGTCATGTTTACTATAGAAGCATTAGCCATTAAGCAAATGAGCTATTGTTTCATTTAGTATAGAAGTAGGAATTTAGGATTTCTTTAGTAACTCAATTTGCAATCACATCTTGAAAGTACTACATAGAAAAAGATTGAAATTGCATAAGAAAATGTATAGAATCCAGCAGAACCCGCCATCACCCAAAAGATTAGTGGAATTGTTTTTCTACTTAACCATATAGGTAGAGGTTTTTATTTTAATTCAAAATTAAATATTGTGTCAGATAATATAATTTGACAAAAATTGTTCATTTAAACATTTCCTTAGAACATTATCCTGTAAGCTAATATTTGGGAAACTGTATTTTTCTGTTTGAAGCTTATTTAATGCAGATTGTCAGTGGAGATTTCTTGGGGAAGGGTTAGTATACTGTTACGTTTATGCTTTGCTTCAATATTTTGCAGAGTCCATGCTATCCTCAGGAGGTTTGTCATTCAGTAACATTCAGGTATTTTGAGGTTTTAATGTAACATAGATATAGTTTAAATGTCCTTTAAATTTTTACAAGTCAATACAAAATAGTTGCAGTCTCCATAGTGTAGGACTAAGTACTTAGTATATTATAAAACATGTGTGTATGATAACTAAATCATCATCAAAACCTAGTTAATAAACTAAATTTATGTTTGGGTTTGTTAGATGTGAAGACATGGTAGATGTGCGAAGGTTAAAGATGCTTCAAATGGTGCAGTTGTTTAAATGTGAAGAAGACGCTGCCCAGGTAACTTCTTCATATGATTATGTTTCCACAGGGGGCTACATTTATCTTAAGATAAAATAGAGTGTACTCCTCATGATTCTAAGAAAGTTTATTGTATTAGATTTTAGTTTACCTGTGAAGAATAAAGTTGAGCATTTCCAGTTAATTTACTGAACCCATTTGACCTAGTCTCAGTGAAATCTATTGAATAGAGATTGGGAATGTATATTGCTTATTAATGTTGGCTAGGATGTTAGTAACATCCCAAAATAAAAGTTGGTGAAGCCCATTGCTTTCTACTCACAAGAGGATTTTAAGTAGCATATAAGCAACTTGTTGTTGTGTATTTAATATCAGAACTTGATGTAGAGGGAATTTATGCTTTCAAGAGTAACACCAACCAAAGCCAGGCACTGAGGACTCATGCCTGTAATGCTAGCTATTCAGAAGGCTGAGGTTTGAAGACTGTGGTTCTAAGCAGCCTGGGCAGTAAAAGTCCATGAGACTCTTATCTCCAATTAACCACCAAAAAGCTGGAATTGGAGGTAAGACTCCTAAGGTAAAGTGCCAACCTTGCTCAAGAAAGCCAAGCAAGAGCAGGAAGCTCTGAGTCAAACCCTGCTACCAGCAGGAGCACAAAAAAGAGTAACATAAATAAATAAAGATATCCCCAAACATTCATACATCTGTATTACAGAAATACATGTGATACTAAATCATATGTGATATTAATTTTGAAAGAATATCTGTAAGTCTTGACTTTAGATCATAAAAGATTGAGGAGAGAATTCATATAGTGCCACAATGATTAAAATGACTATTAGAACGTGACTGGATCTGATGGCATGCACCTGTAACCCCAGATACTCAGGAGGTAGAGATAAGAGTATTGAGGTTCAAGGGCAAAAGTAGGTAATCCTATCTGAAAAACAAAGGCAAAAAGAACTGGGGCTTTCTTAAAATCCCTGCCTAGCAAGGGTAAAGCCCTAAGTTCAATTCCTAGTACTACCCACTTTAGGTTATCTTCAATGGATTAATCACATGACAGTACTCTTGGTATAAATATTTTACTATAATAGGAGTTATAACTTCTGCTCTCTGTTGTGTGTTTCA
The DNA here is from genome assembly GCF_023159225.1 of Perognathus longimembris pacificus. NCBI lineage: Eukaryota > Metazoa > Chordata > Mammalia > Rodentia > Heteromyidae > Perognathus > Perognathus longimembris. Next base: position 45,830,488 of record NC_063164.1, read on the forward strand.
TTCAGGCAGTAGAATGGCTAAGTGAACTTCTAGATGCTCTGCTTAAGACCCACATCAGATTGGGAGATGATGCTCAAGAAACAAAAGTTTTACTGGAAAAGCATAGAAAATTTGTTGATGTTGCACAGGTACAGAACTAGTTATCTTCCTTTTCTACAAGCTCGATGTTTGAATAACTTTCTGGGTGATTATAATGTACCTTAACTCCCCAAGTTCAGAGAACGTTAGTTTTGATATTCTTGAAATATCAGAGAAACAAAAATAATGTCATCTGGTGCATCAAAATTGGCCTGAATAAACTTGAGAAGGTTGGCTCCTTCAAATACAGGTTTTCTCTCTCTGGTACACATTGCATTGTTTAGGCAACTAAGCTGTTCATTCACAGAAGTTAATATGAAAAATATGTTCTATCAGTAAATTAGAAGCCCACTTAGTGCATCTCACTACTGCTAACATTGTAAAGGGTTGTTTTGTGGCCAACCATAGCTTAAAGTATTTTTCCAAAAAGTTGTTACACTTATCATTTCCTGTATGGAATATACAGTGCCAACCTTCACTCACTAGGTTTGCTATTAAGTGAGCTTATATTCTTTCTGGCTAGTAGAACTTGTTAGACTCATATAAGGGAGAACAGAAGGAGAGAGATACTGCTAAAGAAAGATATTTATGAACAAACCTAAACATATAGCTTCCACTTCATTATTTCTGCATGTAGATCATTGATAGTAATAAGTATTACTGGATTCATTCAGCACTGATTTCTGTATTGTCATGTAATTGCAACCACAGTCCTCTCATGCTTTTCCGCTCCTCTCAACAATTCTTTTGCTGTAATTCTTTCTTTACCTTTTCTTCTTTAGAGTACTTATGACTATGGTAGACAGTTGCTGCAGGCCACAGTTGTTTTGTGCCAGTCACTGCGCTGCACTTCTCGATCCTCTGGGGATACACTGCCTCGCCTGAACAGAGTGTGGAAGCAATTTACAATAGCATCTGAAGAGAGAGTTCATAGGCTGGAAATGGCTATTGCTTTTCACTCAAATGCTGAAAAGGTTTGCTTGCTTTTTTGTAGTCTTAATGGTTATTTTTTGCAAATGCCTAAAATGTGCTAAATAGGAATGTAGTTACATCTTTATTTGTTAAAGTTTACATTAGTCCTGTTAAGAGTGATTTAGAGGGCTGGGGATATAGCCTAGTGGCAAGAGTGCCTGCCTCGGATACATGAGGCCCTAGGTTTGATTCCCGAGCACCACATATACAGAAAACAGCCAGAAGCGGCGCTGTGGCTCAAGTGGCAGAGTGCTAGCCTTGAGCGGGAAGAAGCCAGGGACAGTGCTCAGGCCCTGAGTCCAAGGCCCAGGACTGGCCAAAAAAAAGAGTGATTTAGACATAATGTATTGTCGACGTATCAAATTAAATTTCCACTCCTCACTGGTGTATTACTATGGTTAGGTCCCACAGTACTCCATCTGATGGTTTTGACTTCTTTCTCACCCTCCGTATGTCCTGGGTCTCTCTGAGTGTTGCCATGTCAGTTTGTTTCATTTGGCTAGGAAACTTATTTTTCAGTGAATTCAAGTAATTAGTCTTAGCAACAATAAAAATATGTAGCATTATTTAGGCAGAATTTTAATAGAGACTTTTCTTTCTCCTTAAAGTAAAAACTCTAGCACCCAAGTGTTTTATTCTGAAAATAAACTTTGTTATGTAGACAATTTTGTGTTTGTGGTTAAAGTTTACCTAAAAAACCAAAGTGATAGACTTGTCTGTAAACTAGAACAACTGTTGCAAGGAATCTCCAGAATTAAGCAGGTTCTGTGTTACTAAGCACCAGTACCTTGGTTTCTCACCTGAGCATTCAGTTTTGTTGCTCAGTGTTTTGTTTTAAATGACCTAGTGAAGCCAGGTGTGGTCGTGCACTGTAATTTCAGCAGTCAGGAGGCTAAAGCAAGAGGATCTTGAGTTTGATACCAGCCTGGACAATGTCTCCAGAAAGTTTGAAAAATAAAGAGGCAAAGATGACAATAAAGAAAGGATGTAAAGCATGATAAGATGTCTTATTTGCTATTTCAATGGAAGATTATTATTAAGTATACTATGAATGGAAAAGTGTACAGACCTTAAATGTTCTGCTTGATGAATGCTTACTGCCCATGTACACTGTTACTGTACACATTACCATAACCCGAGAGGCTGCCATACTCTCTTTTGTTCACAATACATTTCTTCCATCAGAGGTGACCATTGGACTTATTTCTAAAACTACTAACAACTTTTTAGGAGTCTACATTAAAATTCTATTTGCAGAACACATTTTACAATCTTGAGGTCTTTAGAGGACTAAGAATAAATACAATTAAATTTTAGTAGAAATCCAAATTTTATTTTATCTACTACTTGGCCTTTACATTGCTTATAATAAGCTTGATTTATCATTATTTTACTCTATAAAACTACATAAAGCTCTTTGTTATCACATAATATTTTTCTTTTGATCTTTCTATTTTATAGCAGTAAACTTATTATCCATATCTTTAAGCAAATTGTATAATAGTTGAGAAATAACTAAATTGAATTTTAAAGTATTAAATAGAAACAAATAGAGTGTCACCAGAGATAAGATAATAAATATTCCTGTATTTGAATTACCAGTTAAATCAATAGATCAGGTATTAGTCTATCTAGATTTTCACATCAGTTTCAGGTCTGTGTTCTATGTGCTGTTTTTAATTTATGTTTTCTTTTTAAATCTCTCTATTCCATAAGAAAGGAGTTTGTATTTAATCCCCAGCTAGTCATTGAACATACAATGAAGTGTTGCCTAATGAGTTACAGAGTATTTTTAAGTACAAGTTGAACTTATTTTCCAACATGTACTCTATTAAGTCATCTTTTTGGAAATCACTCTAGACTCTTTTGTTCTCTGATTTTTATTGTTAGTAGGGATTATTTTAGTTTATTATTAGAATTTCTTGAGCCAACTTTATGAGTGTTTTGTACAGTGATAGATATGGAGATGCCAAGAGCACAGCAACTTATTAAATATATATATGAACGTGGGTCCTTTTCTCTATCTTTTGGCTGATGTTGCCCTTTTATTTGCTGCAGATTTTGCAAGACTGTCCAGAAGAGCCTGAAGCGATTAATGATGAAGAGCAGTTTGATGAAATTGAGGCAGTTGGAAAATCACTTTTGGATAGATTGACTGTTCCTGTAGTATATCCTGATGGGTACAGTGCATGTTCTTGCAATTTTATCTTTTTATTGATGAAGTCATAAAGTGAAATTGTTAGAGAAACATCTATTTTATTATTCATTAGTTTGTTTATTATTAATTAATTAACTTGAAAATTAAGAATTCAAAGTAGTGTTTGAATTGAGGGCTTCATGCTTGAGGCTCTGCTTTCCGTTGGTTATTTTTGGGAACATATCTTACTTGTTGTCCATGGGCATATCTGGACCATGATCCATCTTTTTAGGTTTCCTGTCATTGCTGGAATGACAAGTATGTGCCACCATGTGCAGATTCCCTGTATTGTAGACTTTTCTACTTGGGCTGGCCTGGAGCTGTAACCCTAATGTCAGCCTCTCAAGTATCTAGTATTACAGATATGAGCAACCAGTACCCAGCGTTGCAAATCTATTCTTTCTAAGAGTACTATCAGATTCATGAGCTCAGAATGCACGCCAGTGCCAAATGCCTTAGTATTTCACCCTCATTATTTTTGACTAGGTAGTACAACACCAGCATGATTATTTCTGGTTTAACCCTCAACAAAACATAGGCTCAGAAAGATTAAGATGACCAGGATTTCACAGCCTGTAGATGTGGAAGTTAGAATCTCAGGTCTCTCTGACTCATTCTGTCTTTTCTGTGTTATATGGCATTCTAAATTTTTCATGTATAAAATGATGGCACCTTAATTCTTCCATTCTCTTCCATTTCACATGATCATTATTAGATATGAAATAATTTGATGTCAAAATCAACAAGCCAGTAAAAGAACCAGAAGGAGTTTGATCCCTGGTGATCTAAACTTTCTCAATAGAAATAGTTTTGAGGTAAGCCAGAGAATATTTTACCTAAACAATAGAGAAGTCAAACCACTGGCTGAAGTGTGAGCATACTCACCCTGTGGTGGAGTGTGGAAGAGGACAGACAGCATGGCCCCTGGAGCTAGAGGTTTCAGCTTCACTGCTTACCAGCAGTGACACTGGGGGAAAACTCCATTGTCTGTTCCTCAGTTTCCTCATCTGCAAAGAATGTTGGGATAGAGGCACTTCATGGCTAGGGTATTCCCTCAGCAAATGTGAAGTACTTCAGACAGATATGTAACAGACTGAGCACTGTTATTGCTGTGTCATGAACTTCTAGTGATTATTTGGATTGATATTAAAAAGATGTCATTTTATTCCCTAAGAACATTATTCATGGTCTGTACTTGGAAAATTTCTAGTCAAGTCAAAGTTGAACTATCAAAAGTAGCTTGAGGTTATATACCTATAATAAAAGAGAATAAAAGTCAGCTGGTAACATTATAGACTAGGTGACTTTGTTTGGTTCACATCAGTGAACCCCTACTTCAGTCCTATACTCCACAGTCCTTGTGAGTCAGTCTCCCTAACTTCAGTCAGCCCAGGAGCATCTGTCTCTGGTGCTTGTGACTGAACTTCTCCTTCCTTGTTCCACAAATATAGTGTGTGTCATTTCCTCATCCTTTTGAGATAAAAGAATAAAGACCATACAATCAATTTCAGAACCACTCAATATTTGTAACAGTTATTTTATTTATTTCAGATTCTTACTAAAATACATGATTATTAGCTATTTTTACATTATTTACCAAATTAATATCTAATGTTTTCCATATTGATATGATAATCTGCTAATTATATAGAAAGTTTATATGACAAGGTATTTAGATTTATCTTTTCTAAATCTTCCTACTAAAATAAATAACATTTGTGTCCTGAAAATATAGCTTCAAATTCTGATTTGGGGGGTTGAGGGTATCTCAGTAATAGAACTCTTGCCTAGCATGCAGAACACAAAACAAGGCAAAGCAAGAAAAGCTAATCTTGGTTTTCTGTTGTCTGACCTTGGTTAAATCACTTAACTTCCTGGGCCCTCGTTTCCTGATATACAAAATGAAGAGGTTACGGATATAATTTTCAAAACTATTTCAGTTCTAAAAGATTTTGTGACTCTAAATGCAGCTTCTTGAAAGAAGAATAAAATTTAATTACTTTTACCTGTTACACTACCAAATAACATCTTAAATTAGGAAGGATAATTTTCTATGTTGTACATAGACCATTGAGCTCAAGTACATGTACACATCTTATGTTTATCCTTATTGTCCATGAAATAACAAGTACAATGTCCCAATGTTAGATTGTTTGCTTTATTGGGATTATCATAAATACACATGATAGGACATTTGCATCATCATATCTCAACATTGAATATCATTTTAAAATATTTCTACTGCTGCATCAGGTCAAAAGTAAACTTCAGTGTGCAAATGAACTAATTGAATTTCTGCACATAGGGAATATCACATAGACATTTAATAAAGTTTGCTTCTTTTTGTCTTCATGGTAGCTAAATGAATTTGTTGTAATCTCATTTTTCTCTGTGTTTCGATTTTAGAACTGAACAGTATTTTGGGAGTCCAAGCGACATGGCTTCTACTGCAGAACATATCAGAGACAGGATGAAATTAGTTAGTCTCAAAAGGCAGCAGCTGGGACATCCTGAAATGGTGACCACAGAGAGCTAATAGCTACCCGCCTTCCAGGGATCTGCTGGACACACTCCCGCATGTCATCTGCCACAGTACTTTGAGATTCATTTCACAGCTGGATAAGCCTCATTTCTTCTCCTGACACATTTCTCTCTACAGGCTAACACCTCCCAACTACCAAGGCATAATTATTTAACATGCTTTGAGACCATAGACTCCAGGTATCTTAAAAGAAGGAATTTGTAAACATTGCACTGAAAACTTGCTTTCAAGCTTTACCTGATCTGTCAGTTAGTAAATAAGCAACTGATACTAAGCTTTGAATGGTGCTAAGAATTTAGGAATTCTCTCTATAAAAAAACACAGTTTCCCTTCCTTCCCAGGTGATGTAGTACATTTAGACTATAGTTGTACTGTTATTAGTAGTGACATCATCAAAATTTTACTTTGTAATTCTTCAAACTTATTTTTATTGTGTCCATAGAGAAATTTCTTCAGATCTTTGATATATTCATTGAAAGAAAATTTCCTATTTGTATTGATAATGTATTAAAAGTTGTTTGTGCTTAATAAAAAGCTTCGTTAAATTTAGTCTTATTTAATTTGGTAGTTCTATACTATTTCCAAACATGAGTGCCTTAATGAAAAGGGCATTCTTAGAATTGTGAGGATGGTTTAATAATTGTTTCATCATGGTGGTTGCATGTATTTTAGCCAGGAAATTCATATTTAAGCATGTATATATACTAAATAAGCATGTTTTTCTAATAAAAAATAGTTGTGAAGAACAAATTAGATATTTAAGAACTTAATAATGTAACACTATTTTTAATTTTTCTCTTCAACTTAAAAACTACTATCCAAATTACTTGCTGCCCTGAAGATAGTTTGTCTTTGAGAGAGGAGAGCTGAGGAAGAAGGCATAAAAAATTACCTCAGTGTAATACTGTATGTCAGGGTAATATTGCTGGAACTAAAATAGGACTTGTTAGTAAAATTTAATTACTCATGACAGACTAAAGACAAAAATCAATTCAGAAGTTATCTAGTCACAAGTATGAGTCCTTTAGAAATAAAACCTTTCTAAGAAATGGTAGTGCTTTTACATTTTATTAAGTTTAAATTACAGAATGCATATGTGTTAATTTTTAATTCAGAAGATTTTTTTAAGAGTAGAAATAATTTTTAGGCTTGTGTTCAGTACTATATTTTGCAAAGAATTGTATGCTGGTTTCTTTTTCAAGTCCACAAACATGTTCATGTATCCTCTGATGCAAAAAGCTCTCTGAACCTACTACTGCTTTCCAGCCTTCTTCACTGCCAGAGTTTTTGGAGAAATCCCTGCTCGTGCCTCTACATCCGGTTACTCACTATATACGCAGCACCTCAGTCTGGTTTTACACAGCACTCAAACAGAACTGTTCTTTTTCTTCCAGCTACTGAACTGAATGCTTTTCTTCTCAATCTGTAGTCTGTGTTCCTTCCCTTTCTTTATTGTTAACATGTAGTGTGCTGAGCAGCCCTTCCCAGTGTCTCCTCCCTCAAAGATGCTATTCTGTGCCATAACCATGAGTACAGTTGTGTAACTCCTTTAGAATAGATCTACTAAATATGCTCCTTGCTCCTTTTCAGATGTTGTCCCCAGAATGCTTCTGGATCTTCCTTAACTATCTCATCGTTAGTTTATATTTTATACACATCTTGCATCATGTATCTGGTCCAAAGTGCTATATACATACTTTCAGCTGCCTACCTGACATTTTACATAGATGAGAGATTTATTATACTTCTCACCTTTTGGAGTCATTGTAGTTAGGGTGAAGCCTTGTTTTTCCCTAGTCAAACATATCCAAACGGGGCAAAATTCTGCTGCCACTGCTTCTGAGAATATTCAGGAAGTTCTTTCTGAATTTAATAATCCTTCTTTGGGACGTTAATCCTGAGTAGGAACTCTTGTGAATCTTCCTTTCAATCTTTATGATGGTGCTAACCATGTTCTACAGTTTTGACCTTTATATTGTGAGGTGTTTTTGAGGGAAGGATTCTTCTACTTATTCTATACTTAGGATTTTGATCATTTGTGATAGATTTTCTATTTCTTTATAGATTCTGTTATAACCGTAAGTCTTAATCCCTATTATATTGCATTCTGAAATGTGTATAGACACATTTATTTCCTCACGTTAGAAGTGACTTAGGATTAGATCTCCTTATAAGGAAGTCATTTGACATTTTACATGCTTCAGAAATATAGTTAATTTAGATATACGGTTACTCTATTCAAACCAATGTCTTCTAAATTTCAGAGTCATTAGACTTTTTTATGGCTTGTTAAAAAAGAAACTGATTTATTAGTAGTTATACCATCAATTAATGGACTTATAAGTGTCCTGTGAGTTACTTTTTTTGTATCTTAAGCTCTATTGCTCATAAAAAGGGTTATATAATGCAGAAATCTGGAAATGTTATTCATAGTTTGAGTAGCTAACATGAAGCTCAATATGTTGTTACCAAACCAATTTTGTTCTTCATTTGTAAAGTTGCTGCTATTTTCTGTATGCATTTCTACTTATACATGTACCATTATGAATGAAAATCCAAAAATGCCCTCACATGACTTTTTTCTATATCTGGTAACAATTCACTTAGTGGATCCCTGGAAGCAGTAACTAATTTCAGTCTGCTTGAAATCAGATGCTTTTATGCATCATAAATTAACATGGGCCTTGCAAGTATAACAGAAAACTGATCTATTTCCACAACTTTTTTTTTTTTTTTTTTTTTTTTTTGCCAGTCCTGGGGCTTGGACTCAGGGCCTGAGCACTGTCCCTGGCTTCTTTTTGCTCAAGGCTAGCACTCTGCCACTTGAGCCACAGCGCCACTTCTGGCCATTTTCTGTATATGTGGTGCTGGGGAATCGAACCTAGGGCCTCGTGTATCCGAGGCAGGCACTCTTGCCACTAGGCTATATCCCCAGCCCTATTTCCACAACTTTTTAATTTAGTTTAGCCCTTCTTAGGGAATTACTAACCTGTTGTTTTGTCTTGTTTCTTAATTTTTTCTTTGTTTTGTTTTTTTATTTGAGATGTTTTTTTCTCTTTTGCTGTGTTATATATTTTCTTCTATATAAATCAATATAAAATCACAGTTTGACATACATTCTTTATTTACATCTAACCCAGCAGAGTTGATGACCTTATTCTGCAAGGGTAACTCCTGGGTGATACTGACTAAATTGTTCAGCCTGCCAGTATTAAAACTCATGCAGGCCTAAACCTCATTACTATATAGAGGAACTGGATTCTTTACTCATTTGCTGCTCTTTTACCTTAATGGTCAACATAAGATGTGCTACTTTGTTTCTTAATGTTATTAATATTGTACTCTTCAGTAGGACCTTGATAATTAGGTTACCTGCATGACAATTAAGTTCCCTAATAATGCTAATAGGCAAACCATATTCTCTGATCTCCATCCATTGTAATAACGATAATGGTGTTTATAGCTCATTGTGCAGTCTACTTTGAGAAACAATACAGGATTCTCTAGCACACTGAAAGGTACTTGCCAGTAGAAGCTGGTTAATTGTTACTGTGTACTTTCACTGTCCTCACATCCTAACCAAAGTTAAAAACACTATTGCTATTAAAATCTAAATATATAATGGCTTCTAAAGCCCTCTACATCTTGACCCTGTTGAGAACAGTATAGGCAAAAAACAAAAAAACATAACAAAACAAAAAACAGCACTAGTAAATACATCATCATCAGTGACAAGGTGTGAATGATTATGCTTCTCCACTATGTCCTCAAAATTCCTATATGATAAAAATGTAGGCCAAACATAGCCAAACAGGTGACCTAATTAGTGAACTTATCAGTGTTAACATTCAGTTTTAGACATAAAGTTTCACTGGGAATAGAAGACATCCAACTGGCGTGTAGGCTGGCATATACCTTGATGTGGCAAAATGAAAATTCACATTTAACATTTGACCTAGTTTGAGTTCAGTGTGTGCCTTAGAAAGGTCCAGACTTAGATAAGGCACAAATAATATCACAAATTGTAGAGAAACAAGCATAGAAGCTAAAACAAGAACTACTTTGAATAGAATGGAAAGAATTTGGGCTTCAAAACTCTGGGTTTGGTACTTACTGTGTTCTTGGTATTTAAAAAACAGTGAATTTCAGTGGAACTAAAATCTAGGAAATAGAAAGCATAACAGTAATTTCAATAGTGAGTACATATATATGTATATGTATATATATATATAGCATTGGGAAGCAAAATGTTATATAAATTGGAAGATATCATTGCTGTAATATTTTTAGAATAGAAGGTATGTGTTTCATCTGAGATGAGAAACATGGATGATAAGGAAATGACATTATTTATGTTTGCCCCCATTTGCTTCATCTCCCTTCACTTTTATCCCCATTTTGCTGGTGTCAAAGATAAATGTTCATTTAAAATATCATACCTAAAATAATAAGAATAGGGTTGATGCCCTTATCCCTATGTAAAAAGGCATTAAATCCAACACTCTCTGATTTTATGGAAAGGTGGTGGAACTGTAAATTGGAAGACAAGTAGTCTACTAGTAATCTACTTTGAGTTCAACAGGACATGACACAGTTCTCTTAAGAAGCACAAGTAAAAGAAAATCATACCTGAAGTATCAATTATTAATTAATTATTAACCTGTGAAAAAATCAACATGAATCTGTGATATTTATAAAATGTTACAATATGGGGGGAAAAAAAAGCGTGACTTGAGGTCACCATAGTGTTACATATGTTTGGAGAAGAGCCATCTTGACAAACTCAGGCATTGATCACAACAGGAAGACTAGTCCTGTAACACAGACTTAAAACTGAGGGTGGTCTATGAGATCTCACAAATACAGGGGACTATTTAAAACTGAAAAGGCTCATGGATAAGTTGGAAAATGTTATTCGATATTAATTGCAGCAGTTGTTTAAAGCAGACTTGAAGGCTTGAGAATAAACACTACTCCTTGTACTTCAAGAAAAAGCAGAACCTGTACTAGAACATGAAGAACTTTGACATCAAAAGAAAGTCAGAAAAATATTTTGAAAGCTAGTGAATAAACTTCTTAAAGAATCAAGATTATTCTCGTGAGCTATTTATGAAGCAAGATCCAGCATACAATTCCTATATGTCACAGTATAGGAATTCTTAGCATATAAATAAAAATACAAAAACACTGAGAACAGAGTTGTGGGGATTTTAAGTCAGATATGTATAAAACATTTCTGACAGGGATTGAACTCTGAAGTTGATTCCTAGTGAATCTCAAGGAAGTATCTGAGAAGTATTGGCAAGACCATGGCCCAATCTTTAGAGTATGGAAAAGCATCTCTATTAGACACAGGAACCACTGAGAACATAGTGCCCCCACGCACTATCCATGTTCAAGCACCACACCTTTTATTGTTACTTTGATTCTTTTTTTTTTGTCTAGAAATTCAGGCAAAAGACAATTTTCTTGATTTTTCTCTAAAGAGTATTTCATCATAGCCAATAAGTTTGGTGAGAACATGCCATTAAATAGGTGTGTTCTTCCTAGAGATGTAAAAGGATCAAAACATCACTTTGGCCATCTTGAATCAGAAAACTGATTTCTTATCTGGTATATATTTTCACTGGCAGAAACTTCAATTTCTAAATTGAGAGAAAACTGATTATTGTACTCTTTGTCATGAATTTAACAATGAAGTTCTCAGCAACATTTCATAGTAAATGTACCCTATATTTTCCAAATGTATTACTAAAAATATTGCAGGCAAATAGAAATCAAAATATGTGTGCTCTCAACTAGTTGTTAATATTAATTACATTTGCTTTGTCATGTATTCATGATTCAGCCATCAGTTCATTTGTTATTCATTTTAAATCATAGATATCTATATGTCTACCTATACATTACCTTACATATCATTGAGTAGAGTTCAGTGCTGCTATTTTCTTTCTATATAGAGTTTGTATACAATATGCATCTGACATTCACATTCTGTCTTGGCAAATGCCTACAGTACTATCAAGATATAAAACAATTGGCATTCTTGAAAAGTTCCCACATGGCCTCATCTAGCCCCCAAGGCAACCACTTCTTTTTTCTACTCCATGTTACATGTTAGCTTTTTCTGTTCTAGTACTTGGTGTAAATAAAATCACAAATAATATTCTCTCTTAAGACTTCACTGTCATGTTTGATATTGATCCATGTAGCTGGGTATGTTACTGGTTTAATTCCTTTTTATTACTGAGTAATGGTTTATTTATTGTGTATCACAGTTTTTTTCTTGGAATCCAGTTTCCTATTGGCTTCTTTAGTCATTTTTAGAATTGGCAACTATAAATAAAGTTTCTATGATTATACTTTTATAACTATGTGTGAGCATAGGTTTGGATTTTACTAGGGTAAATATGTAGAGTTAGAATTGCTGGATCATAGGACAGTTTTAAAAGCCGCTGTTGTACCTTTTTCCAATGCAGTTATATTGTGTCCTGAATCTTATATTTTGGATGTGTAGGAAGGTGTTAACTATTTTTATGATTCCTCAAATTGAAATATTAGAAGTATGTTTGGGGTAGAAATGACATTGTTCACAGTTAGTAAGACAGTATTATTTGAGGGACACAAAGACTGTCTACCCAAAACAGCTTCTCAAGAGGTTCCTATACATGAGATGTTAGCATTAATTTTACAAGTTGAAAGGTTGAACTTGAAGCAGGGTGAATATTAGCTAGAAGAAACAACACTGACTTGTTTAGTTCCCAACTTTTGTCACTTGTTTTCAGTAAGTAAAAGATGCTCATCATAGAATGACAAAACTGATGACAGATGGAGGTGAAGAGCATATATCAGCATATGCCACCAGTCAGTCCCAGGTCCATGGATGTGAGAGTTCCACCGGCCAGGGAAGTCCCTAGCCATGGTCAGGAAGGCAGAAAATGGGGAGGGAAGAATTCTACCTCACAGTTTTGCATAGGGGGATAGCTATGCTTTTGCATTTTAGCTTTTTAAAAATCCTATTTTCAATGTTGTCCTTTTATTCAGTACTGCCCAGATATGATTGTTTCACACTTTGATGACTTTCTTATACACTGTGTTTTATCCTTTCCACCTGTTCTATTACATAGAGCATTTACCTGTATTAGCCTGTAAAAATCATATGTATGTTTCCAATGCCCATGTTCAAAGACATTATGTATAGGTTATCGAACCTTTCCTATTAGATTTTTAAGGGCTGGGAATTTTGGCTTCTACTGTAAGTCCTTATGCTTCACACATTGTAAATATGCAATAAAATGTTTAAAAAACTATAATGGAAGCTTTTGACATTTTTTTCTTTGATATATTGTCATTTTGGATGGTAATTTTTATTTCTGTCAATAAAGATTGTTCATGTAGTCTAGGGAGAATTAAATCAAACTGGTCTCTATAAATGGAATCTGATTAATTGAGCCATCATTATATCTAGTCAAATAATTTTATTAAACCAATTTTTTCTAAAATTGCTTTTTAAAATTTTGATTAGATCAAAAATGTAACTTGTTCATTCTGAAAAAACTTGGAATCATAGACAATAGTCTTTTCCTTCTCATTTTAACCTTAAACCCACCTCTTTTCAACATGGTGCAGAAATTCAGTGTCTTTGTCTCAATCTTACATTGTTAGAAATGATTACGTTCTTACAATAAATAGTGGTTCTTCGTTCCAGTGACCAGGTCATTTTCCGTCTTTGGGGGATTGAACCCAGAACTTTAAATATACTGTTAATAATCCATGTCTCCAGCCTAAGGAGTCAATTTTTAAGACAGAAAAGATGAGTATGTTTGGTGACAAAGAAGCATACCAAAACAAAATATATTTACCAGAACTAAAAATATTTAATTTAAATCATCCATATTCAGGAGCTATTTACCCAAATAGGAACTTTTGAATTACTGGAATTTGGAAGTTGGCAAATGAAGATAACTACATTTGTGTAGTCCAGAATGTGAAAAAATGTACATTTAATTGAATGTGCATTTAATATTAAGTAGCTATTTCCAATTAACAACTTCTTGTAATTAGAACATTCTTGGAGTAGGACTACCAGCAAGTAGTTACCTACACACACACAGTCATCCATGGGGAAAGTTGTGCATTTAAGGCAGAACCAGACTTCCCTAGATTCTGCTGCAATAGGTACACAATTTTGCGTTAAAAGTAAATAGAAGCTGGGTGCCAGTAGCTCATATCTTTAGTCCTAGCTACTCAGGAAGCTGAGATTTGAGGATCATGGTTCCAAGGCAGCTCAGGCATTAAAGTCCCCAGGAGACTCTTATCTCCAATAAACTACTCAAAAAAGCCAGAAGTGGTTCTGTGACTCAAGTGGTAGAGCACCAGCCTTGAGTACAGAAGCTCAGGGACAGTGCCCAAGCCCTGAGCTCAAGCCACAGAACCAGCAAAAAGAAAAAGGAAATTGATTAAACACCTTTCTGAATGAGAATGGCCAAGAGACATGAAAAAGTGCTCTACATCACTGGTCATAAAAGAAATGCAAATCAAAACAACATTGAGTTTCCATCTCACCCCAGCAAGAATGTCCTATATAAAGGAAACTAACAGTAACAAATGTTGGAGGAGATGTGGCCAAAAGGGAACCCTACTTCATTGTTGGTGGGAATGTAAACTGGTTCAGCCATTCTGGCAAGCTGTATGGAGATTCCTCAGAAGGCTAAACATAGAGCTCCCCTATGACCCAGCAGCTCCACTTTTGGGCATCTACCCAAAAGACCACAAACAAGCACACACTAAAGCCACCAGCACAACAATGTTCATTGCAGCACAATTTGTCATAGCTAGAATATGGAACCAATCCATGCCCCTCAGTAGACAAATGGATCAGGAAAATGTGGTACATATACACAATGGAATTTTATGCCTCTATCAGAAAGAATGACATTGCCCCATTCGTAAGGAAATGGAAGGACTTGGAAAAAGTTATACTAAGTGAAGTGAGCCAGACCCAAAGAAACATGCAATCTAAGGTCTCCCTCATAAGGAATAATTAGCACAGGTTTAGGCAAGTCACAGCAGAGGATCACAAGAGCCCAATAGCTATACCCTGATGAACACATAAGATGATGCTAAGTGAAATGAACTCCATGTTATGGAAACAATTGTTTTATCACTGTTGTAACTACTTTCAACGTGCTATGTGTAACTATAGCTTCTATTATTGATGGTCTTCTTGTATCCCCTTCCTGTGGTGTACCTGCATTATCTCTGTATCTTATCTGAGTACATTGGAAACCATGTATACTACTGGTATTAGAACTAGGAAACTGAAAGGGAATACCAAATAGAGAGACACAGGGTAAAAAAGAAAAACGACTACAAAAGCAATACTTGCAAAACTGTTTGGTATAAATGAACTGAACAACATATGGGGGAGGGGGGATGAGGGAGCTGGTAACAAACAGTACAAGAAATGTATCCAATGCCTAACGTATGAAACTGTAACCTCTCTGTACATCAATTTGACAATAAAAATTTAAAAAAAAGATAACCTAGAGACCTCAGTAACATTAGCAACAGTACTTTATATGTCAAATCATGAACAACAGACCTCCCAGTAGATTTTTTAGAAAGCCCATAGCCCATTCATTGTTCTTACTTATTGTTTTGCCCCAAGCAAATGTTTAGAGCTCATACACTATAGAGACCTCACTAAGTTTAGGACATTAATAATCAGGAAAGAGGAACATAGTTATGTTGTAAACATATTGTAAGAATTAGAACCAGCATTCTAGATCATTGGTGGGCCACAACCTGCTTTCATATCACCTGAAGGTCTTATCAGAATGAAGATTCTAACTCATTTAAGTCTGAATAGAACCTGATTCTATTTCCAGCATGTTTCCCAGTTCTGCTGAGGCTGTGAGTATGGATCGATTTCTCTAATAAAACAAGATTAACTGCTTCAGTAGTAATTAGGTGAGGTAGTTGTTTGAAAAGTAAGAAGTTTCCATTTATTTTTGAATTTGAAATGCCCCACTGCTTTAACCAGGTTACTTACCAGCCCTCCTAAAGACAGGAATGGGGAGGGGGGCTGTAATCAAAGATTCAATAGTTGTGTAAACTTAATGTCCTCAAGCCTACTAATCAGTCTACAGATGTCATTGGGGAGAGAGAATTTCACATTACAGTACTCTTGAGATTTCATATTTAGCCTTACTGTTTGCTGACCTTTCTATCATCAGTGTTGCCTGTTTGGTCTGCTCAGCCAAGTGTACCTGGCTGGATCTCTGGATGACTGATGGTGACAACCAAATCACCTCCAGAGCCTATGCACATATTAACCAACCAAGGTAGCACCACTGATGAAGAGCTATGGGCGTAACAGAATTTCTATCATAACAAATGTTATGGGACTCTGTAGGGTATTTTTGTTTTTGTCTTTGAGGGGCTTTTGGAGTCTAGTGTTGTAACTCAGAGGGCTCTGCCTTGGGAATGCTCAGCTTTGTGGATTAGCTGAGTAATAGCTACCTATGGACATTTGTACAACGTTTGATTATACATTAGTACAACAAAGTCTGTTGTGCCTTTGAGATTAGGGCAAGATACTAAGAGGGAGGTGGCTTGGATTCTTCACTCACTTGCTTCATGGACATTAATGAACCCCTAAGTTTCTCTTGCCTTGGCCTTCCAATTCATAGGATAAAAGTAATCACCTAGTGCATAAACCTAGAATACCAAGTTTTTGAAAGACCCAACTCCAGGAAGTGACTGCATGTTTTATGGGCCTCAGTGAATTTGGTAAGGAGGTGCTGATAAAGGCAACCAGAGTCTTGTGTGTGGTGGGTGAGGCTGTCAGCTCTCCTTGCCAGCGGGAACTCTAAGCAGATTGTGCCAGAAACAGAATCTACAGTCTACATAACACAGATTGATTTTGCTTTTGAAGTCCTTTCTTTTATGAGGGTGAAATTTGTGATAAGAAACCAGTTGCTTAGGGTGGTGTTAGTTGTGAGGGGTGGGGTGCCAGTGGCCTGCTACTTTTGTTTCCATTTTTGATTTCCAGGTTTCTGTGAGATTCTCTCATCTTGTTTCCTGTTTTTCCTAAAAGCCAGTGTCTATGAATATCTTTTTTCCTGCAGGTGTCAGTAACTTCTTTATCCTTCCGGACAGTTTCAGTCACACCCACAATCACTGCCTTTCATGTGGGTTCTCTGACCTGGTGAGAGCTAGATTAACAAACAGATTGCCTCAGTAAGGGACTCTTGTGCAAACAGCATGAGGGGCTCCCACTTGCCATAAGGATGTGAATGAATCACAAGAACACCTATAGTTAAGTTTTAAAGATTCAGTTAACTCTTCAAAATACTTTGTGGTAAGACATGTGAAAACATGACTCTCACTAAAGTAATGTCAAAAATCATCAATGAGCCATGAAACGCTGTTCATGTATAACTGAGAAAGGGCAGTTGAGCATGGCTAAATTACAACTTCATCATATGTGATAAATGTATCTGTTTTTATGTACATCTATGCTTTAATCTATTGAATGATGCCTGAATATTTTTTTTTAAATTTCTTTGTTTTAAGTCTACATGCTTCTTACTAAGAATCCATGGGTGGTAGTTGGCCATTTGGGGTATCTGATTCTTTTTTTTTTATGTCTTGAGTTATATTAGATTATGACACTTTACTTGGCAACAATTATAGCTGCTTGGGGGAAGTGATAGCTCAGTCACAGTGCCACAGCCAGAATGATGACTGTTCTTGAAGCCCTTGGGATTACTCTGAGATGGAAAATTCTCAGCCTCAACTGGAGTTTATCCACAGTAAGGGAAAACTAAAGAAAAGCAAATTTCCAAGATTCGTAAGTTCCATAAGGCTCCTTTTTCCCCCCAAAAAACCTCTTACCTGCTTTCTGAAGGTGAATTCTTACACTTCATTATACAAAGAATAATTCTATCCACCAAGGTATGCAGCTCAACACTAGTAAGAAGATGTGATTAAAATTTTTAAAAATTAACTTTACATCTGAAAGCTTTACAGCAATTTTTCCAAGTATTTTATTGCCGAGTATCGCACTTTTTCCTCAATCCAAAAGGCATTTGTCCACATAGCCATGTGTTTATTGTGCATTTCCACTGTCATCTACATGCATTTTGACTATTTTTAAAGTCATTATTGCTTGAGAGGTTTTCAAGGAAAACTTTACACAATAATTGGAGAAGTACTGATAATGCTTCACATCTCATTTTTGGGAAATTGTTGCTTAACTATCGAATAGATACAGCCACTCTAGAGCTTTTGACCAGCTTAAGCATTCTCTGAATGTGTCCAGTTTGGGTTTATGTGTTTCAATTATTTTTTCCTTTCCTCTCCACTTATAGATAGGAATATTTGCTTGATACAAAGCTTCTTTGTTGACAATTACTTTCCGAGATCTTATGGAGAAGCTAAGGATTTATATACCATTTAATATGCTTCATTGTGAGAAAATCAATAAAAGAATAAAAAGAATAAAAGTCAATTTATGAGGTACTAAAACTATCAATAGGAGCCCTCTTCTTTTAAATATGTCATTCTTCTTAACTAAACTTTGAGTGTCCATAAAGGAACATTGAAAAGCAGCCTGTGGCCAGCTTATGTAGTGGATCCTATGGAATTCACCCCCTCGCATTCCATAGTTGACTTTGCCAACCTCTTCTGCACAGCACTTCTATAGAAACATTAAGTCAAATGCCATCTTCTTGGATGAAAACCGGGCAATAGTTTCTCAACTCAGAATAATTACAAAGTCCTCACCATGGCTTAAAAGTAAAAATAGAGTTATTAAATAATTGTATCACCCAAAGGACCATAAGAGTAATTATATCAGAGCAACAGGTTAAATAAAGATTACACAGGTTGGAAACCTTTTATTTTCTGCCAAGGGCTATTTAAATATTTATAACATTATCCAAGGGGCATGCAAAATTACCAATACAGAGAGACAGGCTGCAGTCGACCCGTGAGGAGCATATGAGAGGCATATATATCTCTCATCACATACCAGATGTTTTTGTGGGCCTATATAGCCCTCAAGCTGGACATTCCCCAGCCCTAAGTCTAAAGCATCTACCCAGAGGCCCTATCCACATAAGGCCAGTCTCCTCTCTGAGATCTCATGTTCTATCTCTCCTCTCAGCCCTTACTTAGTTCCAGCCACAGTGACCTACTGGATGCATTTCAAATATAACAAGCATACTCCAGTGGCCTGGAATGTTCTTCCCTGAGATAACTGCATGCCTTGCTCTTTCTACTAATCCAGGTCTTAATGCTCGTCTTTTAAAAATACCTTTATGGACTCCTCCTTTTAAAACACACACACACACACACACACACACACACACACACACACACACACTCCCCCCTCTCTCTTTCTTCTTTCTCTCTTTCTCCTCTCTGACACACACATACACACACACTTCTCTAGCTTTCACACACATACACACACACAGACCATATTTATTTTCTAGTTGATTGTCTCCCACCATGGGACAAGGTCCATAAATGGATGAATTCTGACTGATAAATGTTATATGTCTAACATCTTAGAAGCTATTTACGTACTTCATGAATGAAGACATGAGCACATACACAGAAGAATCATTTGCTGGCTGGAATGGAGCAGTGGTTAAGACAAAAGGCAATTTGTGGGTGGACAAATGAAATGCTTGTAATCTAAAAATATGATGAAAGATTCTTTGCATGATAAAGATGGCATCCTAGAATGGATGACAAACAGAAATCTTTTAACATCTGATATACTTTTCCTTACAATGCACAGATTTTATATTTTAATATGTTTAATCTATTCAGATTGTCTATTGTGTAATTTTGTTCAACTTAATTTAAAACATTAATTTTAAATTTTATAGTAACTACTAGATTTAGGAAATTTCTTAGTACATATTGTTATCATAGAAATAATAACACATGATTGTCAGACCATCATCTTTGTTCCAGCCATTACTGTGCTGTACAGTTACTGTCATTCAACAAACCTTTATGATAGAAATAGTCCTATAATCCTAATTTATAATGAGGAAACAGGCACAAAGAGGTAAAGCAACCTAACTTCAGAGTGCATTTTTCTGACTCACTGCTTTTCCCATATTGTACAATTCAACTGCTTTTATTGCTAAATCACGACCAATTTATTATTCCTGTAGATGTGTATATTCTAATTGGAAGTACCTTAATAGCATCCTCTGATTTCTCTGGAAAATTCTAAATGTAACCATTGTGATCTGTTTATTGAAACCATTCATTACCAAGTGGATTTTTCTCAGCTTTTATCACTACATTTTTCTCTCACTTCTTTATTTCATTGTTTACAATCTGCTTTCCTTACTCAAATCACAGTGTTGGAGCAATGGAAACTTCTTTAATTTGTTCATGCTATATTCCTAATAGATATGTATCTGCTGTGTAACAATACTCAATAACCATAATTATTGGTTATGTAGATAAATACTGAATAAAGGAATGGTTATAGAGTATACAGGTCATGTGATTTGTTCAGGCATCTAGTATTTATAAGCACCAATTCTGTTTCTAGACTGCACTGTTAATGACATTTCCTAAACACCAGGATCTCCTCTGACTTCTTGGTGTGAAGCAGGTCTTATGTCTACAATCACTCTGTGAAGAGATCTGAAAAGATTCAGGATGAAGAGCTATTTCATTCTGGATAAACAAAGATCTTTCTGCGTATACTTGAGAAATAGTACTAGAGGAGGTCAAATAATTAGAAAGTAACACGTTTATCCTATCAGCATATAATTATTAAATTTTGAACAACAGATTTTGAGGAAATAGGAATAGAGATAGATGTTTTAACTTCTGAAAGAAGTTGACCATTCATCTTGGTCACAATAGATGGAAGAAATCTGGATAGATGAAGGGAGGTAAGGGATGATAGTCCTGGATAGAATGGATCAATTAAGGTACAAAACATAGCTCCTTTGAGGATCTGAGAATAATGGCATATACGATTGCATAGGTATTGGGGGCGGGGGGGGGGGGGAACGACTATGAACAGGTTTGAAGCCTAGACAGAAAATGTTGGACTAGGGGTGGCTTATTTGGTACATCACTCATGTGTAAATTACAAAGTTGGGAAAGTAAGTAATTCCTGCATTATTATATGGATGATATGGTAGAACAAGTGTAAAGCAATTATCCTAGCTCCTGACATAATTATCAGTCACTAAATGGTTGCTGGTATTACTACTTCTCATAATGAAAGCAGACAAAACTTTGACTTGAGTTTTCCACCTGGAGAAATAAACTCATTTTGGATTTTTTGTGCCATGTATCTAACTTATCTTGATAAAATTGAATGTAACTTAACAATAAGAGTACTGATTAAGAAAAACACCCACGGGCTGGGGATATAGCCTAGTGGCAAGAGTGCCTGCCTCGGATACACGAGGCCCTAGGTTCGATTCCCCAGCACTACATATACAGAAAACGGCCAGAAGCGGCGCTGTGGCTCAAGTGGCAGAGTGCTAGCCTTGAGCGGGAAGAAGCCAGGGACAGTGCTCAGGCCCTGAGTCCAAGGCCCAGGACTGGCCAAAAAAAAAAAAGAAAAACACCCAGGATGTTGGAAAACAACCAAACAAGCAGACCCCACATAAACTCCAGCAAAGAAAAGATACTGTTTTAGTGGCATACCGGTGATAGAGTTGAAAAGCATAGTCTTCAAGTTATTGGCTCTGTGTATTTCTTAAAAGATGCTACTTCTAACTCTACATATCCACTTATAACTTTTTCACCATAATTCAGTTTGTACAGGAACAGACATTTTCCAGGGCGATAAGCAGAGAAGGCATCAATAACTTTTGCAAAATCTTCTGCAGGCTTCAAAGGTATGAGAATTCCTGGAAGGTTCTCGTTTATTTTTGTTTTGCTTTTTAGGGTGACGATATGGTAGGCAAAGTATAAATAAACTATAACTCAAAAGGCTTTTACTATTTTAACATTAAAATATGGTGTACCAATTTCTTGAGTACAATATATTACATATTAACTATTCTCCAAAATAGTTAGTAGAGTTCATAGGGCAACTTGCAATTATTATTCTAGACGAAGAAAACTAGGTCAAGGCTCTGGAATCACTAGATGTTGATTCAGAGTTTTGATAAGCATGGCTGTAAAAGGAAGGACTAACAATGAAAAAAAAGTGGAAGAGAAAGCAAGTGGAGAGGAATTGATTCAAGTCTTGTGAAGATTTTAAAGCCAAGAATTTGAAAAAAAAATTACTGAGGAATCACTTAAATACATTCCTGCAGTTTGCTTTACTGATCAAGTCCACCAAAGTAGAAAGCATTTTCTTTGTGCAACAGCCTACACCTACTCCATCTATTTTAAGAGAAAGAAAGGTCATCAACACACACAAAAGGGCACTACCTTTGTTACTGAATAACTGGATTAATCTTTTAACAAAGTCTTAAATAGTTCTAATTCCCCTTTCCCCTAAACCTTGTGATTAACTTGAACTTGAGCCATATGCTCTCTTCTCTCCATTTCTACCTCCTTTCCTCTGACCAGCCTGAAGTTTCAGAAGTCCTATTTTGTCTTCCACAACCCTTGCACAATCATCCCTGTTGAGGGGGCTTTGTGGAGAGAGCCACTCTTTACTACCCTGTGGTTTTTGCAGTCTGTTGCCCAAACATCCCTTTCCCTTCTGAAGACCTTTATGCAACTTCTGACATACACAGTTTTGAGCAATCGGATTAACTTTGGGTGAAAGTACACTGAATATTTGAGTGCAGGCTATTGTTTGCTGTTCTGATTGGCAAAGTACACAATAACTTAAGCAATGGTCCTTGTGCATTCTAGTTTAGAGTGTAGATATTCCTATACAAACTGAATTTTAGTGAAATATTCTCCATGGGAATCATAAGTTTATAAGTGGATATATAAAGTTGAAAGTAGCAACTTTTAAGAAATATATAGAGCTAATAACTTGAAGACCATTTCATATGAATACTTTTCAACTCTATCACTGGGTATTCCACTAAAACAAAATCTTTTCTTTGCTGAAGTATATGTTGGGTCTGTTTGGATTTTTCAACTTCCTGAGTGTTTTTCTTAATCAGTACTCTTTTTTGCCAGTCCTGGGGCTTTGGACTCGGGCCTGAGCACTCAAGGCTAGCACTCTGCCACTTGAGCCACAGCACCACTTCTGGCCATTTTCTGTATACGTGGTGCTGGGGAATTGAACCCAGGGCTTCATGTATTCGAGGCAAGCACTCTTTGCCACTAGGCCATATCCCCAGCCCCTTAATCAGTACTCTTATTGTTAAGTTACATTCAAGTTTATGAGGATAAATTAGATAGAGCTGGTACAAAAAATCCAAAATGAGCCTGTTTTTCCAGATGGAAACTTCAAGTCAAAGTTTTGTCTGCTATTATCCTGAGAAGTAGTAATACCAGCAACCATTCAGTGACTGATGATTACATGTCAGGAGCTAGGATAATTACTTTACACTTTTTCTTCCATAGCATCCATACAATATGGCAACAATGACTTTTTTTCTCAACTTCGTATATTCTGTGACAAAGGCACCAACTCTTTTACTTGAGTATAACTAGTTAAAAGCTAGTTGCCATCAATTTGTTTGAGTTTGTGTAGATCAACTGCATGCTGGCTCAAGTGGAAGACCTGCCTTTAACATTCCTGGATGGTTGGTTCTCTGCAAGCTCTCCAGTCAGGCATACATTGAAACAATTCATGTTTTCTATATTGTAGAGTGTCTTGGTGTTTGCTATGCCAAGCTTGATCTAACTTGGCAACAGGTGAAGTCGGTTGAGCAGGAATCTGGGGCCCACATGTAATTTCCCTCTCATTGAATTAGTAGATAGATGCCTAGAGCAGAAGATCTGGATCAAGAGTATACCGTGTTTTGGGAAAGAAAAATAATTTCTCAGAACCCAAGGACATCCAGGTGCTGATGGCTTATGCCTGTATTCTTAGCTATTCAGGAAAATGAGATCTGAGGATCATGGTTGGAAACCTGCAGGAAAATCTGAGACTCTTACCTCTACTTAACTATGAAAAAGCTGGAAATGGATATGCTGCTCAAATGGTAGAGTGCCAGCCTTGAGTGAAAAAGGCTAAGGGGCCACACCCAGGCACTGAGTTCAAGCCCTCATACTAGCACAAAACGAAAACAAAACTCAAATAAACAAAACACTCCAAGTATATGTAACAATACTCTCCCCTTTGCTCAAGAATGTTATTCTGAACCTTAGCAGAACATAGCAATGGTGCTTACTAAAACTTCTGAGCAGCACTATGAATCTGAACATGCTTTTAAACTAAGCTAAGAAGTTTGTAGCATGAGAGGGTTCATTTAACTCTGTTTATTGCTACATCCTTCACTCTGGCTTTGTTCCAGAGAATCATGGTTCCAACAACTTTGTGATGGTTCCAACAGCTTTGGAGTTCATGGCTCTCATGTGTTTGCCCTCTGCCCTCTGCCCTCTGCCCTCTGCCCTACACTTCAGGGTTATTTTCAGCTGTTCTTTGACAGGGAATTCAACAGCTGCTACTTAATACCATAGACAGCTTGTGACACATGCTGAGTTTCTAGCAACAGGATTAATCTGATGGTTTGGGGCTGTGATTTGAAGCTGGTTGTAATTTTCCTGCTCTGAAAGTAAAGGGGAAAACAAAACCCAAGACCATTCTTTTACAAACTAGGTAGCAAAATAGACAGTGTTAACCTAAAATTACACAAGAACTATTTTTCTTATTGCAATTAAAAGGTAACCAAAATGGGCTCTGCTTCCTAGTAGTTGTGCTAACTGAATTTGAAAACATTGTTCAGAGGAGAACTTCTGAAATAATAGGTACCTCTTGATAAATGGTGGTTGAAATACCATTTTAATTGCTGTTAAGAAACCCAAGGCTCTGTGGATGCAATAGATAAGGCAATCTAACCACAGATCACAAGGAATGAGGCTCCCAGAAAATGGGATCATTCCACAGACTTCATTTGGCAATGGATGGCATTTTTAGAAAAGCTGATTAAACTAATAATATGTTCTGAGAAATTTTGTGACTTAACCCCAAAACAAATACCAGAACTTTAAAGAAAGTACATTTTTGGTGGTTTGTTTCATGTAAAAGAGACTTAAAAAAAAAAACAAAAAACTTTATATCCGGGTCAGTGAGTTGCTGAATTCAAAGTCCATAGTTACAACTATTTAGTTTCAAAGGCAAAACTAATTTGGGTTGTCAGGATGTCATTTTTTTTCCATTTTCTATCAAACATCAGCTGATAGGCAAAGAGCTTGAAGCTGTCCTCCACGCTGCAGATAATGGCAAAAATAACAGCCACTTAATGTTACCATACGGGGTGTGGCTTTTTTCTCCGATGGCTCCTCTCGCTGTGTCTCTCATGATAAACTCAATGGGGTTGTCTATTTTTAACTTCCTGTTCTTTCCTTTTGGCAGAGTAATCAGTGTGAGCAGGGCTCTTTCCCTGAATGAATCCCAGTAACCCCAGTGTTTGCCTTCTGAAATGAACAGCAGACACGCATCTGTGCAGAGGCTGCCCAAGAAATAAACTCTGCTTCTACAGTGCCATGTCCGGACAAGGAGCTCCTGCTGTGGGCTTTTCCACGACAACTGTCAGTTCAGTCGTCGTGCAGGCTGGGGACTCCAAGATTGTGATAGCTGTCATAAAGGTAAGCTAGCAACTTTCTTTCTTTTTTTCTTGTGGGACTGTGGGCTTCTTGCCTTACATAGAACACTCAGTAATAATGCCGTGGTCAGCAGGATGCTGCATGTAGCACTTCCCAGCAAGTGCTTTTGCTTACTTAAATCCAGGTCTCAGAGAAACTTCTCAGTTTCAGCAATTTACTAGTTTTTCATTCCTTTTTAGTTAATCAGATTGACAAAATAAACTCTACCATAAACCTTTCATTGGGTCTTTAGAGGTAAGCCTGTGTGATTAGAGGTCAGAACTGCATCTGGGAGGGGGCACTGGGCATTGTCTGCGTTTTGAGTGGACATGCGAAGGGCAGGAGGCAGGTGAGAAGGTGGCACACTATTGAGCACGATAGTGTCTGGTGTCTGAGCACCCCTCCCCCCCAAGTAAAAGGCTCTGACATGTGTCCCCCTTCCCCCAGCTCTGGTTTTGACATGGCAAAGGCACTGTTACATCTTGGCACCGTTGGGTGAACAAAGACCGTTGGCCCACAGCCTGTGTCCACTTACTCTTAATAAGAAGGGAACGCTTCTTAGAACTTAAATGCACATTTCATATTTAGCAATTTGCTCATTTGCCAGGATGACCATACATCTTTAGGTTGCAGAAGACATTCATGATTTTATTCCCTATAAAAGCACCCCAGGAAAGACCTCTCAAGCATTCCATCTGGGCTGTAGACAATTTACTACCTAAAGCATTCTCAAAGGAAGTTGATGCCTACCAGCCAAGGACGTTCAGAACCCCAGCAGACTTAATTGAATTTTTTTTCTGGTTTGTTTTTGTAGTTGTTGTTGCTGCTGCTGTTTGTTATAGTAAGGACAGCAGGGCCTGTTGAATTTAACTTAATTGCAAATTTTATGATGATATGAAGATTAATAACAGGTACACAGAATTTGACAATGAGACCCTCTAGAATCACAGAATGCCAATTTGGCACTGTGCTGAGATCTACTCTGCTGTAAACAGGACCTAGGTGGACTCTCTTTCTGTCTCTTCTTTCCAAAGCAGCAAGTGGAGATGAAAAAAAAAATGCCTGAAGGAGAAGCTGATCGTTTGCCTGTGATTTCAGGATGCTTTGATTAGATGCAAATTCGGGAAGTGAGGGAAAAGAGGCACATTCACTACTTAGGCAGACCTTACTTTTCCTTGCATATGAAACATTTTTGGAGCAGGATGAGTAGTAATGTGTAGGGTTTAATATATAGGAGAGTCAGAGATGCATTGAACATATGAAGAAAAACCTTAAAATCCTTACATTCCATTAAAATAAGTACTTGTCACTCTCCTCTCCCCTACTACCTTTCTTTTTTTTTTTTTTTTTTTTGATTTTTTAAAAAATTTTATTGTCAAACTGATACACAGAGCGGTTACAGTTTCATACTTTAGGCATTGGATACATTTCTTGTACTATTTGTTACCTCCTCCCTCATTCCCCCCTCCCCCTCCCATGAATTGTTCAGTAGATTTACACTAAACAGTTTTGCAAGTATTGCTTTTGTACTCGTTTGTCTTTTTTACCCCGTGTCTCTCGATTTTGGTATTCCCTTTCAGTTTCCTAGTTCTAATACCTGTATATACAGTTTCCAATGTACTCAGATAAGATACAGAGATAGTGCAGGCACAACCACAGGAAGGGGATACAAGAGGATCATCAATAATAGAAGCTACGGTTTCATATCGCATGTTGAAAGTAATTACAACAGTGATGTAGCAGTCGTTTCCATAACATGGAGTTCATTTCACTTAGCATCATCTTATGTGTTCATAAGGGTATAGCTATTGGGCTCTTGTGATCCTCTGCTGTGACTAGCCTAAAAGACCTTACTTTTCCTTGCATATGAAACATTTTTGGAGCAGGATGAGTAGTAATGTGTAGGGTTTAATATATAGGAGAGTCAGAGATGCATTGAACATATGAAGAAAAACCTTAAAATCCTTACATTCCATTAAAATAAGTACTTGTCACTCTCCTCTCCCCTACTACCTTTCTTTACTGTCTTTTTCTGTAATAAATATATTCCAAGCTGTTCAGAGTGGAAAATCTGTCCTCATGGAAAAGCAATGTCTCTGTCTGATCTATGATGAAACTCATATCCCATGTGGAAAATTTCACTATTTTTGTAGAGTTCAGTTTTGTGAGAATAGAATTGTATGAGTTATTCTGTGACTTTATATTATTCGCTAATATATAATCCACTGCCTGTGTTCCTCATGGGAATTGTAAAAGTTCAAGTCCAGTATGCCAAAACACTTTATTTTAAAAGTAAAATAAGACCCAGCATAGGTTTGTATTAAACTAGTTAGTGTTTCAACTCAAATGAAGCCCACCTCTACGGAAGGAAGAAAGTGTTCCCAGTATAACTAGGAATTTCAGAAGAAAAATAGAAGTGTGAGGAGGAAGGAATCAAAGGAACTAAAAGTACATTTTATTTCATTTTTATTTTTAGTGTGGCAAATGGGTACAATTTCAACTGGCTGAGTCACAGCCCAATCTTCTAGAAATTGGGAGCAGTCAAGATGAAACCAAAAAATTGCTTCATGATCATGAACTTCTTTTGGCCAAGCTCAAGGTAAGATACTATGATACAAAGGAGTTGCAAAGTTCCTTCTTTCTTTCTGTCTTTTGTTTCCCTTTTCTTTCTTCCTTTGTCATTCTCTTCTCTTTTTTTCCTTTCTTTCTTTCTTTCTTTCTTTCATTAATTATTTCTCTCTCTTTCTTTCCTTCTCTCCTTCCTTTATTTTTTCCTTCCCTTCCTTCCTTCCTTCCTTCCTTCCTTCCTTCCTTCCTTCCTTCCTTCCTTTCTTCCTTCCTTCCTTCCTTCCTTCCTTCCTCCCACCTTCCCTCTCTTTCTTTGTTCCTGTGGTTTGAATGCAAGGCCTTGAACTTGCTAACATAAAAGAAAGAAAAAGCGGTTTCATATGATTTGTCTTGATATTTTTAGTGTCACTATTGTCACTGCCTATGGCCATTTTAATATAGTTCCAGAGTGAAATGATTAGTTTTATTTTCCTGGCCACCTCAGTGAGAAAAAAATTCATTATCTTCTTATTCCATGTATGATAGTGTCAAACAATGAAATGTTTTCAGTCGCTAGTGATACTTTCTGATAGGGAGAATTTAGAGGTTATTTTCCCTAATGAAACATCAAAGTACCTGATTTGGGGCAAAGGTATTTTTTTAAATCAGACTTGCTGAAATTATTTAGCTAAAAAATCTGAAAATAACATTGTTATTCAGGTGAAGTAAAGTCCAGCTACATAATTCTTGGGGTACAAAATATAAATGTTGGGTCCATGGCTCAAACTACAAAACATGATCTCTTATATGCCTCGTTTTCTCATTAGTGCTGGGGTCCATCAGACTCAGGGTTATGTGAGAATGGGTATAGACCCTCCCAGATCTGCGTTAGCTGTAACTCAGATAATGCCTCCCATATTGGCCTGACCTCACAGAGCAAGTGTGAGGGAGTGCATGGTACTGCAGGCAGTTCCTTTTCCCTGGAGGTAGAACCACGTAAGGCTCCAGTTCTTAGCACTTGTTTTCTTATTCTATGGGACTTAGCTTATGAAATACAAATGCAAGGAAAAAAGTCCTTGAAAATGTCAAGCCAGGGACAGGTGGAGCTCTTTGATGTAGCCGGCTTGTCCTTGTGAGTCATAACCCTCATAGGCAAATGTCCTTCTTCATAAAGATCAAAGACATTTAGTAAGGGTTCTGTTCTACAATTAAAATAGACTACACTAGGGAATAGAACATTAAGAAACAGAAACTAAAAATTGAGAAATAAACACTAATGTATAACCTGGCTACAACTACACAAGGACCATTTCCTTTTCAATCTTCATGCTTCTTTACTAAACAATAACAAGCAGGAAAAAAAAGGCACCATCACTCCTTTTCACCCTTGCTTCAAATAGTTGTTGTGCCTTGCAGATCAAATATGTCTGGCCACACCCCTCCTTTGGTCTCAAGAATGGTTATTTGTTTATTTGTTTTGTTTTGTTGCCAGTCCTGGGGCATGGACTCAGGGCCTGAGCACTGTCCCTGGCTTCTTTTTGCTCAAGGCTAGTACTCTACCTCTTGAGCCACAGCTCCACTTCTGGATTTTTTCTATATATGTGGTGCTGAGGAATTGAACCCAGGGCTTCATGTATACGAGGCGAGCACTTTACCACTAGGCCATATTCCCAGCCCTAAAGAATGGTTATTAAAAGACATAAAAAAACAAAAATCTTTTGTTGCAAAAGAGGAAGAGTTACTTTATATCTCCAGGCTGAACTGATAATGTCAAAATCTGTAGAAACATGAATGACTGAGACATGCCAGGTGCCTAGAACAAACAAGACTACTTAACCTAAGAAAGTTTCAACAGGGCCCCTGTTCTACTCTTCCAGTATCCATACTATCACTCAACCAACTCATTTGTGTCCTTCCAAAAGGCCTGTGTCTTGCGGAGGTACATCTGTACCTTCTTCTTTTCTTGCTTCACAAATCTCTGTTAGTCTCTTATCCTGCATCTTGAATATTCTTTCTCTCAAAAAATAAAAAAAAAAGGGCTGAGGTCCTCTCTTTCCCTTTTGGGGATAACTGACAGGTTCACCAAATCCACTAAAACAGTTATCAGGATGTTCTGTGATTATAATACTTTCGTATTACTAGTTTCTTTGAATATTTTGGCTGAAGTTATCATTTCCAATTCAGAGACAGGTATAAGTTGAATCTTATACATAGACAGTTGGTTTTCTCATTGTACAGTGGCAAAAAGAATTGCATAAATAAGCCAGAAAAATTGAAGAATTAGTCCTGAAGAATGCAGTGATTCAAACCTGGGCTATCCACCTGCTCCATAAGTCTTTGCTCTGCTCTCTGGGCTTGAAGCTATCTTTCAAGGTAGTGATCCATGATCATCATAAAGGATTGTGTATATTAAAAAACAAACAACAAGCATGACAATATGAAAAAGCAGGGGCCAGGATTAAAAACACCCATGTTTTTGGTGTAATTATTCTACAAACTCAACTTTCAATTCAAGGTCTTCCTATTATACAAAGATCTTGTGTGATTTGTTCTGATTCCCAATTCCATGAACTGTGGAAACTCAGTATTCCCTCACCAGGTCTGCTCATTCCCAGAGGTTTGCTTTCTTGTGGTTTCCTGTGTTTTATCTCTTTTGTATAAGCCTATTAACTTAAAATCATATCCTTTCCCCAGCCTTCACTAACAAGTTATGACACCCAGCATTTTTTGGCTTACGGATGAATTGCAAATATCATGTGTGGAGGTTCACAGTAGTGTGGGTTCTCAAATCATGTCACTTCTTTCTCCCCATCAAGCAACCCCAAGGGGAAAGCTTTCTTAATTAGAGCAAAATGTCAATCCCCAGCCCCTATGCTCAGATTTGCATATCCAAATCTACACAGGTTCTTGGTTAGGTTACGGTTTACCATTTATCAGATTCCATCCTCCTTGGTAAGCAGTTGATACTGGAAGATCTAAAGAACTCTGCATTTACAGCTTTTTTTTTTTTTAAGTTTTTATTATAAAACTGATGTACATAGAGGTTACAGTTTCATACGTTAGGCATTGGATACATTTCTTGTACTGTTTGTTAATTTACAGCTTTTTACTTGCAAAATGAGAGAACAGAACAGATCTTATCATTAAGTGGTAAGGGATTGTGAGCCATTTTCTGTCCTTGAATACAAGTGTAAGAAAATGAGTTCTTAAATGAAAGAGTATTTTGACTTCACCTAGACCTTTAGCCATTTCCTCCTCCTCCTCCCCCTCCCCCTCCCCCTCCCCCTCCCCCTCCCCTCCCCCTCCTCCTCCCCCTGCCCCTCCTCCTCCTTCTTGTTTGCCAGTCCTGGGGCTTGAACTCAGGGCCTGAGCAGTGTCTCTGGCTTCTTTTTGCTCAAGGATAGCACTCTACCACTTGAGCCACCGCACCACTTCTGGCTTTTTCTGTTTATGTGGTACATGCTAGACAAGAACTCTACCACTAAGCCACATTCCCAGCCCCACCACTACTTCTTAATGTCAATCTCTCATACTCCCTCCCACCTACCTGCCACATTAACCAAGCCATACAGCCTAAGACATTTTAAGCAGCAGAAACATCTTCCAGATAGAACTGATTTTTATGTAACTGTATTTCTAAAATGTAAAAAAGAAAAGAAATTATCAAGGAATCTGAACTTATTTCAGGCTTTCCAACGTTTTCAAATGAAAAAATATTGCCAATGGATAGATCACTAATTCAATCATTTGTTAGTTGGGTGTATGCAACCTTAAATTGTAGCAAAAAATTGTTAGTTCCAAGCTCATTTTAATAGGAGATTTTCACAGGGTAGGGATGAAGAATCAATAAACATTTAATGTTCATTTCAGATCTTTCCTTATGCATAAGGCCCTGAACTGGTCTAATTACCAAGAAAAACTCTCCAAAAGGGTTGTAGCGAGGGTATAGGAGTCAATGCTGAGTCCTTTCTAATTGGGCAAAGTATTTATTTCCTCATCTCAAGATATACATTTGGAAAATTAGGACAGTAATAGTTATTCTTCACATTACTAAAAAGAAAGTTTGGGAAGAGAAATGTGACAATACATGGACATACATATGGCTTTCAAAAGGAAATGTAGCATAATTATTCATGCTAATAAGAAATATTTCAGAGTAATTTGGATGCTCAATTTAATAGAAAAATATTTTTTGCCTTCCACTGAAAATTATCTTATATCTTAGTAATTTACATGAAAGGGAAATATTCTGGAAACAGAATCTCATGAGTGTTGCTAATGTTGGTAATGTCTGTGTCACAGAGATTTTATTTTGCCTTCAGCAGTGTACTTCACAATCTCAGTGGAGTCTCCAGAGGAAAAAATATTTCCCCATTTTCAGTGGTAGAAACATAATTATGTGGGGGGAAAAAAGCTTTAACTCTCCAAAGACATCTAGGTTCCCAATTCATGCTCAAATTATTTCTAACAAAAAAGAAACCATTCAGGAAAATGAAGAGGTAGATAGATTCAAGCCAGGTAAAGGTCTCCCTATGGCTACTATGGATATTTTACCTTCAAGTGAGCACAAAGTGGACAAAGGCAGGAAAGAAGAGGCAAAAGTACTACAGGGATGCTTCCGAGAACCTTCTAGTCAGACAATCTTTCAGCTACCTTGCTAGTGCTCAAAGGAATGAGATGGTATGTGCAAAGAAAAGTCCTGTGTTTATAGATACATGACCAATGCCTTGGCTGAAGAATGACTCTTCAGAGCATAAAACATTGAACCATTTCACCCCTCATTTGTCTCTCATAAAACTGTGGGTTTCCTAGTTCTGAGTAAATCTCTGGCCCAATGAAAATTTATTTTTGTCCTATTCCCATTTACTGAGCTAGAAATGAATGTAATATGAATAGAATATACTAGTAGTAGAGCCAAAAGTCTCAAAACTTGCCCTAAATAACAGTGAGATTTTAGGAAAATAATTTTAAAGATATATTTTGAAGTTATGTGATTTAAATAATACTAATTAGAGATATTTTGTAGCATGTGTGTGTATGTGTGTGTGTGTGTGTGTGTGTGTGTGCATGTATACACATGTGGGTCATGGAACTTAGGCCTGAGTGTTGTTCCTGAACATTTTTTCTCAAGGTAAATGCTCTACCACTTGAGCTACAAGTTCTACTTCTTTTTTTGTGGTTAGTTGAAGATAGGAGTCACACAGACTTTCCTGCCCAAGTTGGCTTCAAACCATGCTGCTCAGATTTCTTCCTCCTCCTTTGCAGCTAAGATTACAGGTGTGAGCCACCAGACCCTGAGACATGTATGATCTTAATGTAATTAAATTCTTTCAGTATTGAAAGAGTAGTACATATCAGTGTCATAGGGTTTCATCTTAAATATTTAATTCATATAGAAGATCCATGTTTTCTATTTTCTTGCTTTGCAAAGTCTATAGATTTAGAAATTGTACTCTCTCACAGGTAATAAGGAAGCACCCACCATCTTTTCTCTTCACATTTTTCTCCCTTCAAAAGTGATAAGAAATGTACTCCCTTCCTTATGTATGAAACTGTAACCCCTCTGTACATCACTTTAATTATAAAGAAGTGAAAGGGAAAAAAAAAGGAATTTCCTAAATTTGAAATAAAACAAAAAAACAACTAACATGATACTTGGCTGGTAAGACTGAGGTAAGGAATAATCTGAATGAAGAGGCCAGACTCAAGGATGTTTTGGAGCCCTGCCTGCTCCTGAACTATAGATTCTCTTTTCTTTGCTTTTGCTGACCTGACCAGCAGACACAGGGCATGCTCCTTCTGGGAGAGTTGTGTTTCAGATACTATCTTCTCTACAGGCAGGTCCCAAAGGTTAGATTTAGAAAGAAAAAGTAAAATCCAAATCAATCCTGTCCTCCAGTTTGTCTTCACCACAGCCAATTGCTCCATATTTGACTCTGCTCTCTATCTTTTCAATTGGTTTGGAATCTTGAAGAAAGAGGACTAAGATCTGATGTTTTCCAAGTTCTGACACAGTTACCTGTGGTTCCAATAGGTTGGTGTTTAGGTGTTTAGTAAGTACCTGCTTTAATTTTCAGTGATGATTTTTTAAAAGCCACTGAAATAAGATAAGAACTATGCATTTCTGAAACATCAGAAATGCATAAGCAGTTTGTTGCTCTTTAAGATTTTAATCAGGTTTTTTTCTATCCTAATACATACAAAATAGCTTCTCAATTATGAAACATTAAAACTTCTTGATGATTTCTCTGTTCCACTGGGCATTTTTTCTCGTGTACAGGTCATGTCCTTTCCTATATGTTAAATTCTAGTGAAAAAGGGGGAGCTGCTGTGTGTTCCAAAGATTCAAATTCAATTAGCATTCTTTGGCTCTGGAAAGTTCCTTCAGTGGTCTTGTACAAGGTTATTTTTGTAAATAGATGTGAGAGTGTCTTGGCCCATTTCTCATGATATAATACAAGGCCTAAAGGGAGTTATTTATAAAAAAAATACCATAATTTTGAAGGCTAAGAAATTTAAGGTCAAGGTGAGGCTGATTTGAGGGTCTACTCTCTCTCTCATGCAAGATGGTGTCTTATTGTTCCATACTTCAAAGGGGAGGGACACTGTATTTTCACATGAAAGAAGGCATAGAAGTGAAGTAGTGATGAATGTGTGTGTGTGTGTGTGAGAGAGAGAGAGAGAGAGAGAGAGAATGTGTATGAAATTCCATCTGTCAAGTTCATTTATAAAGTCAATTCATTCATGACGTCAGAGAACCCATGAGCTAACACATCCTCAAAATCCTTATTTCCAATATGGTTGTCTTAGAGATTAAGTTTCTAATACATCCAATTTGGGAAGACATTTACATTACAGTATAAATGGTAGTCTAGTACATTCTAGGGAGCCCATAATTCGTCACTGTGACTTATTCTTGCTAAACAGAAATTCAAACAATATACATAAACAGAAAAGTTATTGATGTAAATTGATTTATTAGAGAAGATTGATTCTAGAAGGAGAATAATTTATAGCTATAGAGACCAAAGAGTAACGAGGTCAAGATTGGTCTCTATGGCAGAAGCTGAAGGGCCTATGGGAATACACACATCTCCTTGTGCTGAGAGAGCAAGTGACACATCAACAAGAAAGAGTGGCACTCTTCTTATTTCTGCAAGGAACAGAGATGATGGGTTATAGAATATATAAACTCTTTTTGACAGTTTTTCAAAACCTGAATATACAGTATGATTGTGATAGTTTAAAGATGGCTTTAAATCATTTGGCCTTCTCATCAAGAAATGAAGATCATGTTACTTCTCTTAAAATTAGGCAAATCCCTTCTCTGCTTTGACAAACAGAATACAGGATAAATGATGCTATGTCTGGTTCTTCCTGAGCCTCAAGAGACTGGCTGATATCATGTCCTATAATTTAGAATCATCACTCTTAGAACACACAGCCTGTGAGGAACTTAAGTAGCACAGTAGAGAGACCCAAGTGGAAAAGATCTCAGATTCCTGGGCAGCAGTTCTGGCTGGCATCCCAGCTAACACCTAACCTGCTTGCCAGCCACATGAGTGAGCCACATTGAAAGTGGGCTATTGTCAGCCTTTGTCAGATTTTCAGCCCCTCTGGGGAGGAAAGACATACCTTCTCCACTGAGCACTGACCAAACTGGGCACATGAAATGGTTGCTGTTTGAAGCAATTGGAATTGAGCAGCTTATTATATAGAAATAGATAAATAAACCAGAGGCATGGAAACATCCTGTAAGGAATTTGAAGTCAGAAGAAATTAAGAATTTTTATGCCAAGACAGTTGAAGATGGATGGGTTTCAATAAAGTAGAATATAGCACGATAGTACTAATGATAAGTAAAATGAAAATTCTAAGCTTTGTGAAATGATTTACTTTTTGAAGAACCAATGAAAGCATATTCAAAGGTATGTCTATTATAAAGTTAGACCAATTTGCATTCTGTTACAGTTTCTTGATGAGAAGGGAAAAATTTTAATTTATTATTCTACACAAAGAAGTGTGTACAAAATATTTGGGGTATATATGGAAAGAATGATTTATTCTGCCAGATCAATCAGAAAAAACTTGGCAGAGAAAGTGGTGGCTGAGCTGTCCTA